>NC_134537.1:165531085-166131085 GCF_050624435.1 Tenrec ecaudatus
GAGCGCACCACCTCCTCTGCCCTCCTTACAGTGCCTGGTAGGCTTGAACTTCAGTCCCAGAAGTTAACAATTCAGAGTCACCCCACAGCACAACCAGAGATTCTTCTGAATACCTTAAATGCCCTACTTGAGGAATGAGTAAATGCCACTCTCACAAAGATTTCCTATCTGTTTTTCTCCTCCTAGGTCTCAGGGGGAAAAACAAGTGTTTTTCTCCTGCAAAATCCTACAGGCAATGTGACAAAATCTACATAAAAGCTGGGTCTTCATAAAAATCTCCCAGCTCACTGGAATCAATCTTGTTCAATATTTTTCCATGAAATGCTATAATTCATGAGTTTTTATCATAATTCATCCCCTTTTTAAATAGATATCTTTCATAATTATCTACTTCTCTATTGATGTCATAGACTGAGGAGGTTTTAATTACAAAGGGAAGCCTTTTCCACCAGGTGTTGCTGTCTTAGGAATTGTTCTTGATTATTCTTAAACCATCATTGTAAGGTGCCTTTGAGTTATGGTACTTGGAATTCATAGCGACCCTCAGGACAGCAGAGGAAATGCTGCCCCGTCCAGTGCCACCCTCACATCTGCACTTCCGACTCTACTGCCATAACCACTATGTCAGTCCATCTCCTGGAAGCCCTTCCTCTTTTTCACTGCCCACTACTTTACCAAGCAGGATGCCCTGCTCCAAACTGGTTTCTCCTGACAACATGCCCAATGTACTTGATATGACGTCTCCCTATCCTTGCTCCTAAGGAGCATTCTGCCTATCCTTCTTCCAAGACAGGTGTGTTTACCTTGTTGGCAGTCCATGGTACCTTCAATGTCCTTTGCTAATGCCATAATCCAAATACATTGCCTCTGTCAGCCTTCCTTACTCACTGGCAAACTTTCAGATGCATAGGAGACCACCGAAAACTCCAAGGCTTGAGTAAGGCACAAGTTAGTCCTCAAAGTAACATCCTGGCTTTTCCATACTTTTCCATACCAAATGACATATGTCATTTGATCCCTGGCCTGCTGCTTCCAGAGTATTAATTGTGAATCCTACCAGTAAAAAATCCTTGTCAACTTCAATGTTTTCTTTACTTACCAACAGGCTACCTCCTGGTCCAGTTGTGTGGATATTGGTTTCCTTTAGATTGAGTTGTAATCCATATTGAGAGATGCAATCCTTGATATTTATAAGCAAGGGCTTCAAGTCCCTTTCACTTTCAGCAAAGCAGGGTTGTGTCATCTGCATATTTCAGGTTGTTAATAAGCCTTCCTCCAATCCTGATGCCGCATTCTTCTTCATATAATCCAGCTGCTCTGGTGATTTGCTGAAATACAGATTGAATAAGCATGATGAGAGGATGCAACCCTGACACCCCTTTTCCTGCTTGAAACCATACAGTATGTCCTGTACCGTTCCCCCAACTGCCTGGTGCTCCACGTACAAGTTCGAGTGAGCACAAGGAAGTGTCTGGAATGCCCATGCTCCTCAGGGCTACCCACAGTTTTCATGTTGCACACAGTTACAGGCCTGTGCGCAGTCACTGGAGCACAAGTGAACGTCTCTCTGGCGTTCTCTGCTTTGGGTCAACATCCTTCTGACATCAGCTGTGGCAATCCTTGTTCCACGTCCTCTTCTGACCTCTTGCAGCGAATGTACTACTGCGACTGTGATGTATCCAGTAAGTGTCTCGCTCCATTTGAGATCCAAAATTCTACTGCCATCCGTTCCACTCTGCTTTACAGGAACGTATGCCAGGTGCCAAGACTTTGTACATCTTTATGGGAGAAGATAAACTCATCTTTCTCTCGAGGAGAGGCTGAGTTCGAAGCAGTGTAATACTTACCCGACTGCACCACGAGGGTGCTTGCTACTGTGTTAGCTCCAGGCATGATCCCAACACAGTAGGTCAGATGACAGATGCAGACAGACACTCAGTAAGACTTCCACATCCTCATAACCCGAAAGCCAGCACTGAGCTCAGGCCTTTTCTAGTCTGACAACTTCGTTTCCATCTGGCCACCTTCCTCCACAGGCGATATATGTGCAGGGGCAGTTCCATTTGCTTTTGAGTCCTTTTTATCACACACCTTTTAAGCTTCTAGGGACACTTCCTATCCTTCTTTCTGTTGCATCAGAGGTGCAGCTCAGAACACATGAGAGACCCACTGAGCGGGACCTCAGCGGGGTGCTCCTACCTTTGTGGGGAGTTTGGAGATATGCTTATTCTGATGAGGGCAAAGAGGTCCCCAGTGGAATCAGTTGGCAGAGAGTGCTTCCCAGGGACTGGTCCACAACCAGGGCTTTGCCTGATTGCCTGGCCCAACTGTCAGTCAACTTAGAAAGAAGCACATGGTACATTGAGGAAGAAAAGCAGAGGCTTCCCTGTCAGTCCTGTCCCACAACTTCTTGTAAGTGCAGCTTTCCATCGCTTTGTGACTATCAACACCTTGCTTACCTTTCTCTGAATCTCAGCAACCTCATGCCCAGAAGGACAATAATGTCCACTTCAAGGGAACAATACACACAGCGTGCTCAGTGGCTGTACACTGAGCTATCAAGATGGACTGACATAGTTAATGTAATCATCACATCACTGTCATAGGTAACTCTGGCAAATAAATCTGTTACTTGGATTAAAGCTCTTGGAAAATCCTTTACCTGCTTCCTTTAAGAGTAGGATATTTATACGGATGTGTCCATTTTATGTACCTTTTATAAAACAAATAATGACTTTCTACTTCTGTTACCCTCAGTTTCTTTGACCACATGAAAGGAAGAGTCAGAGTGCGTGTCCAGAACCTTGTTAAGACCTCTTTCAACTCTAATGCGGCATCTGCAATGAAGACTTTCCTGTCAGGAGAGGCTTTGTCACAGGCTCCTAATTTTGAGTCTGGAAACCTGCATTTGGGTTCTTAGTCTTTCATAAATAGCCATGGGCATTTGGAAAAAATTAATTACCTTCTCTGGACCATCTGTAAAAGTAGGTAAGTTAGAAAAGAAGCTGCGTGATCGATACAGAATTGAAGCACCTATTACTCTGCGGAAGATGCTGATGGTCAAATAGTTTAAGAAATACCATTCCTTCCCTCTGTCGATAGCTCAGTCTTGCTGAACAATGCAGTGCATCTCTTATTGAAAAAGTTCTTTTTTAGTGCAGTTTAATCATCCTCCTGCCATACAATTAGCACTTTCAAGGGATCTGAGTGAGTTGAAGCAGATGTTTATCATCTCTTCTACTGTTTCCACTCGGACATTCTATGATTTCTACATCTTACGCAGGGCTCACTGAATGATTCCAAATTGTGTGCACTGTGTTTTGATTTATTTAACGCAGACGTGCTTTACCGCAGCAATGTGATTAGCACAGTACTTTCACCTGTGAGCTTCCGCTGTCCTCTCTGGGGTGATTAGGCACACTGCACCCTCTCTGCGTTTCCTCCCACCCAGCTGCCCGCTCCTTCACTCTGTGCTTCCAGAGGGTCAGTTCCCTGAAGCAAAGGCAGAAAAAGGATCATTCTTGGTCATTACCAAATCAACACTGACAAAGGTAGTTGGAAGATGCAAAGCTTTGGAGATTCATAAGAAACATGAGCAAGACATCTACACAGTGATGGAATTCAAATAATTTAATAGCCAGTTCCCTGCTTGGATGAACATTTTAAGTATACAACAATAATATACTGAAAGGTGGTTTATCATTTCATACAGTTAACACTTAAATAAGAATAAAAGGGTACACACAACCAGACTACGTTATAAGACAGTTTAAATATATTAATGAAAATTAGTAAATAATACCTGACAAAAAATAAAACTATTATCTACAATATTTCTATATTGCTTCTTGATTGGCGTTCTCACAATAATCTTCACTTTTATCCGAGCACAATCTATGCTGTTATTGATCCTTCACCATCTTTTCCACTGTGGGTACACAACCCCACTCCTTTCGATGGAGGCCAATAGACAATTGTCATTGTGTTTGAAATATTAGAAACAGGCAACTGCTCTGTTCATCTTGGAAAAACTCCTTTCTGCTTCTGCTGAAGTTATAGCAATTGCTCTGACAACGTTTTTAGCTCTTTGAACAATTTCAGGATTGCAAAATCCACCCCCAATAGCTTATGGGAATTTATGGGGTAGCACAAGGAATGACATCACGTCAACCCCTGGTTGTTTGACACACTTTCTCTTGGTTTGTTTACTGAAGTAACAAACATGAGAAAATAAACATGTAGCATTTCATAAGATAGATAACGAGTTTCAGGAAATTAATAAATATTACAAGTATATTGCATCTAAATTTTATACTTATGGAGAGAACACTGTTTGGCAAATGAATATTGAAAAAGAGAAATGGATATAAAATTGTGATTTCCATATTCGGTAGCTGGGTAGAATCCTAATAGTAAGAACTTTAGAGAGTACCCTGATTGCAATTGCCCAACTAAACAAAAAAAGAGGTGTTGTTGCCAAACCAGTGCAAACTGGCTGAATCCCACCGCTGTATCTAACCCTGCTGACACACTTCACCCACTGGCGCCTGAAGCTACGAAATCTGAAATTTCCTAATTTCCTGCTTGGGTTCTAGTCTCCCTACATTGTCCAAAGGGGATTATCCTTGGGCAATCCCTTATAAAGATGATCCATACCAGATATTCACCATGTCCTTGATTAAATGACTCCCATTTCCACAAATAAATTTCAATATATTTACCTATATGTTGACTTTCTTAGGAGAGCTCACCAAACAGAAGCTAATCTACAATTACTGTAGGAACAAAACTGAATCTAATGTTTTAAAGATATACTTTTCACTACCACTTGTCCAAGACTCAGAAAATCCAAAGCAAATATATATACACACACACATCCCACACAGTGATTTACTGCCTAGGGTTATATGAAAGTATTTTAAATTTTAACCATATTTAATCTATCCAAGAGTTAGTCAATAACACATCTCATATCTAAATTTGTCAATTGTTAAATTGAGAAAAAAATGACATTCAAAAAGGTAGAACTAAATCATAGAGGGATGGTTGAAGCCCAAGTAAATGATACGTTCATAGGAAGACTTGGAACTTCTTTGGATAATTTTAAGATGCGGGGAAGGACAAGTATAAACATAAACATTGAAATACGACCCTCATTGACTGACTATTCCCTGAATGTATGTAAGATGAAGGTTCAGAAGAGTCTAATCAAGTCTCAAGGTAATCTAGTCGATGCCGACTCCTAGCGACCCTGTAGGACGGAATAGAAGTGTCCTGGTGGGCCCCCAAGGCTGTAACTCATTATCGAAGTAGAAAGCCTCATGTTCCACCTGTGAAGTAACTGGTGGATTTGAACTGTTAATCTTGCCGTTAGTAGGCCAATGTGCAATCCACTGTGCTACCAGGCTCCTTGCAGAAGTGCAGAACTAGGGAAAGGAGTGTTTTTAAATGGATAGTTACAGAGACAAAAGTAAGAATTTAAATGTGTAGCTCTAGACATTTATTAATGAGCTCTGGGAAAAATGGGAAATAAATGAGAAAGCTGATAATTTGGAAGCATTGAGAAAAACAAGGGCTGTCATATCCTCGGGAAGCCAAATGTCAACTTCTCTTAGTTTGACTATGGTCCTCCTTTTCCAGGGTAGAGCCCTGCTTGCCCTACATCCAGGCTACGTCTCACATCTAATCGACTGGGAGGGGCTTTAGCCGCTGCGCCACCACACCCTGGGACTCGAAACTAGCAGAGCTGAGATGAAAGCGAACGGGGTAAGCAAGAGAGCCCCTCTGGAGTCATTTTGAAGCCCGAGATAAAAGAATAAAAGTCAGTAATATCAAGCCTATCTTTCTTCACATTTTTTGATGAAGGAGTTTTGTACTGATTTTGAAAGGTTTGCAGCAAAATACCATTTTGCTTCGTCCTGACCCTTTCCATTCTTTCTGCTTTTGTTCATGCCATGACTTTCTCTGTCCCAGGAATCTGCAACGGGATTCTCCGTGCAGTTGTACACTTTGATCTTACCGACAGAGCCCAAACGTCCTCATACTTCATGGATGAAATATTAACTGAACACTGAGCAGTGTAAGATAAGATAAAATAATAATTTATAAATTATCAAGGGTTCATGAGGGAGGTGGAGGGGGAAGAAGGGGAGGGGGAAAAGGAAAATGAGGAGCTGATTCCAGGAACCCAAGTGGAAAGCGAGTTTTGAGAATGATGAGGGCAACGAATGTCTAAATTGTGCTTTACACAATTGATGCATGTGTGGATTGTGATAAGAGTTCTATGAGCCCAAATAAAATGATTTTTTTAAAAGGCAAAGCAAAAAAAATAAAAACTTTCATCAAAAGCAGAAGAGCATCAGTTACAGGATATTTATTCATTCATCGTTCTTCAACAAAAGCAACTCATTTGCCATATATTGCATGAAGTCAATTTCTTACAATGTTTGGTATGATGTATTTCATGAAGCTACCAACTTGGAATAAAGTGAAGGGAAAAGAGGGCAGTCAGTACTAGGGCAGAATAGGATATTCACACATGGGGATGGATCCTATGAGGGGACTTAAAAATGAGTGGGGGGGGGGGAGAAACAGAATGAAACGATAACGGGGTTGATCCACATTCCTGGCTATATTTCTGCTTCTGCCTCACATAGCATTCATCTACCGTACTTGCTTCTCATCCTGGCTGAGAAAATGGAAGTGCTGGTGTACTTGAGGATTGGACTTACAGCCAAGGGTCTCTTGCGGTGACTCCTTTGAAGCGTGCGTTCAGCAGCGAAGGAGCATTGCCAAGTTCTTGAGTGCTTTCAGAATGCCAAATGCATTTCTAGCGGCCTCTGTGTTGTTGGTGCATTCTCCAAGTACTGCGGTGACTTAAAGAACCTTTCTTTTCTAATAGGCAGTTGAAGAAGAAATGCAATACATTTTTGGAAAAAAAGATCAAAACTCATGAAATCTCCCAGTAGCTAAGCAGTCAAGAAATGGTAGGTTTATCTTATATCAAAGAAATTCAATCCTGTATGCAGCATAAATATATTTTAGTTCTTCCTGTCACAGTTGTTCCCAAATGTGCATCATTGCTTAATAGATTATGAGTGTGTTAATAATCAATACAATCTTCCATAACTGAAAAGAAGACTTGCACAGGAGTGATACTATTTGTTCTTTTCTCTTGCTCTAGAAAAACCATCTCCTATACTACAGGATTAGGAAAACCGCCATCTCTGCTCTTGGCTTCTGTGACTTTAGGTTGCATCACGGAGCCCTGTGGACTGCTGGTTGGAAAGCTAGAAGTTCAACTCCACCTGGTGACTCTTTAGGAGAAAGGTCTGAAGACCTGGTCCCATTTAAATAGCACTAAGAAAACTCTGTAAGGTCCCGGTAGTTCTAGTCTGTCACATGGTGTCGTTATGATCCAGAACAGACACCCAACAGTAAAGTTACATTGACCCACTATTGTTTCCAACCTGAGAATCATCCTCCCCTCCTCCCCCAATTATATAGATATTGGGAAAAAGAAGAAATAAGGATCACTTAGTTAAGCCACCTTATTTTATACAACAAATAACAAAAACCTACGTGTCATATTACATAATCATAGATGTGTCTGTAGAGTTGGAAAACATGGTAGTCATCCCCCCTCCCCCTGTACTGTGTCCCACTCTCCCTGGGTAACTTCTCTAGACATCCTCTCTCTGCTTATTCCTTCACCTCTCTGCCAGAGGTGTGCCAACGTACTTCTGAACTCTCCTCTCTCTTTGAATTCCTATTGTGAATTAACTTCAAAGTAATTTTACTATAGTCCTGAAATTTTATTTCCTTGGCTTTTTCTATCTGTCCTTTATACTGATGTGAACTAAGAATCTATGGTTTCCATGGTATTGGGGAAATGGGGAATGGTCTTTACAGAGCCTGTTGTGTCTTATTCTAGAAGAAGGAATTAATGAAGTTCCTTCGCAGGGTACCTGCAACTTTTATTTCTGCTTGAAACACAAATGCCTATTGGAAAATGGAAGGCAGCCATACGGAGCTCAGGAGATGAAGAGCAGTTTAATGTCTATTTGGCTTTGGATGGGAAGGAAAAGCTCTTTTGTAGTCTTGCTTTAATTCTCTTACAGTAATGCACATTGAATATGAGTGATTGTAGTAGGTCCCTGAAATAGAGTTACCAGTATCTCTAACAATTTTTGTATATAAATACCAGGTATTTCAAACATTACTAATTAATAAAGCAGAAATGTCTTCATTTAAGGAGCCCTGGTGGTGTAGTGGTTACACATTTGGCTGCAATCCACAAGGTCTGCAGTTCAAAACTACCAGCAGCTCAGTGTGAGAAAGACTGGACTTTCTACTCCCATAAACAGTCTCAGAAACCCACCGGGGGTCACTCTGAGTCAGCATTGACTTTGAGGGAAGTGAGGTTTTCTGGGTTTTTGTTTTTCATCCTCCTCAGTGAAAGAGTTACAGTCTCAGAAACTCACTGTGGCAGTTCCTTCCAAGCCTATAGGGTTGCTCTGAGTGTGCACCGACTAGGTGGCAGTGAGTTTGGGGTTTGGGTTTAGTCATTATTTAACTCCCTCCTCTAATGCTGTATGCCTCTCCTTCTCTCCCGGGAAAGCTCAAATCTCCCTGTCCTGACATTTCACCCAGTCCACATGAAGTTTATAAAAATGAAGTACTTGAACATAGATCCCAAAAGATATGTTATATGGGATAAACCATGCTTATATTGAAGATTGGTAATATATGAGAAGTTGGTTGTGTATATAAATCTATCTCCTCTTACCTATTAAAATCAAGGCTGAATAACATTCTTCTATTTTTCTAATTTTTATATTTATATTGGATCTTTCCCATGAGTTTCCAATCTATATATAACATTTTAAATCTTACAGTCATTTTATTTCATACTACAGCCCTATGCCTCCGCGCTCCTGGATCGCCATCTTTTCAATGTTTTTAATTGCCATCTCTTTTAAAGCCTTAGTCTTATCCATTATTCCACCTCTACTGTCATTTGCTTTTGAATCCACATGAATAAGCGTGCACAGAACATCTTTATCAATAGTCAATTATCAGTCCTTATCCTTGACTTGAAAGCATCATTTGATATATTTAATAATTTGCTTTATTAAAATCTTTGTTTTACTTTACTTTAGGACAGAAAATGATTTCGTGTTTTCCTCTTCCTCACTGACCATTATTTCTCAGTGTCTTCTGATGACTTCATGTTATATTTCTCATCTCTAAACTCTGGTTCCCTACAGTCTTGTGTGCAGACCACTCCATCAATACTCGTACCCTACCTCAGAGCCACGATGCTCCCGTCTCTAGAGGCATCTCTACACTAAGAACTTCTAGCTGCAGATCGTCAGTACTGGCATTTTCTTCCTGAATAGAAAACTCATGCCTTTAACTACCCTTTGACAGTCCCTGTGGATTTTAAATTGTTATTCCACATTACAAATCAAACACAGAACTCCTTATTGGTTCAAATCCACTTCTCCATCGAACACGCTTCTCACAGTCTAAGCTGTCTCAGTCAATAGCACCCCACATTCCACTTGTCTGAGCTTCGGCATCATACATTGATTCCACAATTTCTCTAACTCACCACTTGTCTTTCAGGTGTCGTTCAGTGGTGGCTCGTGTGTTGCTGTGATGCTGGAAGCTATGTCACTGGTCTTTCTGATGCCACCAAGCTCATGAAAAATGCACAAGTTCCATGTGAAATTTGGATATTACCTAAAGAAGACTGAAAATGGATGCATTTGAATTGTGGTGTTGGAGAAGAATGGGAAAGTGCCATGGGCAGCAGCTCTGTTCTGGAAGAAGTGAGGCCAGAGCTTTCCTCAGAGGCAAGGGTGGCAAGGCTTCGTCTTACATGCTCGGGACGTGCTGTCGGGAGGGACCAGTCCCTGGAGAAGGACATGTTGGGTAAGGTGGAGCTGAGTACAAAAGAGGAAGGCCTGGGCGGAGGGACTGGCACAGTGGCTGCAGCAACGGGCTCCGGCATAGGGACACTTGCGAGGACGGTAGAGCTCTGTAGCGGTTCCTTCTGTTGCACAGAGGGTCACTATGGGTCCCAACTGACCCTATAGCATCTATGACCAATTTCTCACACACCCCTTGAGTTCATTGTCAAACCATACCTAAAATAGCATCCCTTGTTACTGTATGCCCTGCTACTCCTCTGATTGGGCCACTATCGATCCTCATATGACCACTGAAATAGCATCTTCATTGGTCTCCCTATTTAGATTCATAATTCTCTGTCATCTATTCTCAAGACAGCAGCCAAAATTATCTCTATAAGCTGAATGAATCCGGTGAGCCCATTTTCAACTTCATTTTCACCAATAGCTCCCCATCTAATTTGAAAGCCCAGGTTCATTCAATAGTCCAAGGCTTTCTCTTTTCTGGGCCACTTCTTGCATTGCCTTTCTGTTGTTCACTAACTCCAGGGATACTGGTCTCCTTGCTGATTTTTATATTGCCAATCAGCTCCCACCTCTTGACTTATTGATGCTCCATCTATCCTTTGTCTCCCTCCATAATAGATCGGCTTATTTCTTCCAGTTTGTTGTGTTAGTTTGTTTTAATATTTTGATTAGTGAATCAAAGTTTAAAGAAAACTGGCTTTGCATTCAACAACTGACACTCATTTCGTTTCATGACCCTGCTTGCAATCCCCACATTGTTAACACAGCACTTCCCGAGTTACTGCTTCCGTTCACCTGTGCCCATCCATTTGTCCCCTTACAGGTTTATCTGGAGGCAAACATTGCCTTTTTGGTCTTATACAGTTGATTGTTCCAAGGAGTGCATCTCACCTTGGTGTTATTGTTCACCTAACATGCCTATAAATTGAATGTAATTTGATCTGTGGGAAGAAGGGGTCGTGAGGGGGAGGGTGTTCCAGGCCTGAAGAATGACGCAGAGGCTCCCCAGTCCCTGCAAGACCAGTCAGCTTGATCCTTTTATATGATGTTGTGTGGGGTTTTCCACCTTTTTTCCCCATTCTCTCCAGGACCCTCTAATGTGATCCCTTCCAGGGTGGTCAACAATGGAGCTGGGCACCATCTAGTTCTTCTGGTTTTGGGGTTGTGAAGACTATTAGCCTTCTGGACTAGTTGATATTTTGCATCACTGATTTTCTTCACTCTCCTCTGCTCTAGACAGGGTGAGAACAATCTTTTTCCTTAGATGACTTCTTGCAAGCTTTTGAAGATCACAGTCATTACTCACCAAAGTAGGATGGAGAACATTGCCTTTGTGGACAATGCTATGCCATTGACTTGATGTCCGCCATGGCCGTGGTACTGTCTCTAAACCCAGTGACTCATTTCTTCAAAGTGTTTGGTTATGACTAAGAAGTTTATAAACCATGCCTCCCCCAACTCCAGTAATCATCAAAGAATGCGGCTTCACCCTACCACCTCTGACAACCTTTTGGTAATAGTGGACCATACAATGCATGTCCTTTCGTGATTGACTTATTTCACTCAGTATAATGTTCTCCATGTTCATCCACCATCTTGAATTGGTTCCTCAATTCTTCATTGTTCTTTAATGTTTCTGAGTATTCTAGTGTATGTGTGAACCCTTGCTTGTTTAGCCAGTCATTCCTTCACGGGGGTCAATTATGTTGTTTCCATCTCTTTGCTGTTACAAATAGTGCCACAGGGTGTGCCTACATCTGCTTATGTTCCAAGTCTTACAGCTTTAGGATGTATACCTAACAGTGGGATTGGTAAATCATAAAGTATTTCTGGTGCAACATTTTTCATGAAAGGGCTATGCCACAGTTTCCACAGCCCTTGCATCATTTTAAGGCACCAGCATTGCACGGAAGTTCCAAACGCTCCAATCTCCTCAGCTTTTGTGGTTTTATTTCTTACTGAACTTTGCTATCATTGCCAGGATGAGATGCTATCTCCTCGTGTTGATTGTCATCTCTTTAATCACCAAGGGTCAGGCCTTTCTATGTGCTCGTTGGCTGTAGGCATGTTTTCTTTGGGGAAGTGTCTGTTTATGCTCCTAGGTTTTTAATTAGATTTTCTTTTTGTTCAAGTGAGGAAGCTTTCTGTAAATTTTTGAGATTAGTCCCTGATGGAAATATTGCTAAAAATGTTTCTCCCATCTGTAGTTCTCTTTTTACTCTTTGGGAAAGTATTTTGATGCACATAAGTATTCAATTTTTAGAAGGTTCCAGTTGGCTGGGTTATCTTCTACTGTTTGTGCATTTTGGCTTATGTTTGATAACCTATTTATGCCAGAAATTAGGGCCCCAGATCCCCTCCCCACACTTTTTGCCCCTTTCATGATCTTTGTAGTTAAAGTTTTACATTTAGTTCTTGGATTCATCTTGAGTTAGTTTTTGTTGTAATATGGGGTATGGATCATGAATGCCTTTTTTGCAAATGTCCCTGGAAAATTTGGAGGTCACTGGGTTCAGGACCACTGATAATATGTCCGAAGTGTGTAAGGTAAAGCCTTGTCATCCTTGTTTCTAAGGAGCACTGTGGTGGAAGTTTTCCCCAAACAATTTTTTTTTCTTCTGGGGGTTCAATATTCTTCTCCAACAGCTTCTTTCCCTGTGTCAGTTCTTCTTGAGTCTTCCAGATTCCCTGTCACCCTTCTAATACCTACAACATAAAAGCTCGCTTTGGTCCTTGCAGGTGGAGGGGACCAACATGCGCTCTCACAGGCCGCAGCCTCCTGCCCAGGCTTGGTCTCTCTCAGCCTGCAAGATGGCAACAGTGCTGCCAGACAGACATCCAGGAAACCTCTTCTATGGTTTTGATAAAGTGTTCTTTTTCCTTTTAACAAAAACCTATTTTATTTTTTATCATGTAATTTAAAGCCATTTGTTTACATTTTAAAAAATTTATTCACTGAACACCCTGCCATACAAAATAAGCTCCAAATCTGTATGTTTTAATTTTGTTTACTATTTTATTTCTATTAGAAATAGTGATTGAATAAATAATAGCTAGATGGAAATGATGATCTGAGAACAGAAATAGGCCAATATTCCTATATACATGCATTTTTAAAACTCAGTTTAAAAACGTGGCATGGGCAATATATACCAGTGATAATTAGGAACTGGTAACATCATGTACATTGTCTAGGCTCCATTCCTTTGGGACACTCCTCTTCTCTGATGTAGCAGCAAGATAACTAAGGATGCTGAAAGGACACTGATAAAAGTACAGATTACAAGGCCATGCTTCCAGACCTGTGATACTAGAAGCTTGCAGGGGACTCAGGAATTTGCATTTTTTTAAAGTTATGATTTACTGCCTGGTTCAGAAAACTCGACTTAAGCAACACATCAAAAGTAAGCAATGCAAAATTCCTCTTTATTGCTAACCTAATTAAATCGTTTATTTTATCATAAGATAAAACTATTCTTGGTTTACAGATAGTTTTCTTTCAAGTGTGGAAGTTACCCAACCAAACAAAATAAATTCTGCCTCTAATTTTCCTTTTGGCCTGAGAAGATGAGGTCATGTCAAGGCAGTGATAGCCATAGATGAAAGTTAACTAGGGAGATTATAAAAGATTACCTACAATGTGATACTCATTTCTTTTATAGAGAAGTGATCAGCCCTGTTCCATAGGAGACATTGTAATAGAAAATAACATTATGAAAATAGACAAGACACAATTTCCGCCCTCCAAGAATCTGCACCCTGGTGAGACCGATATGTGTATGTTATTATCACTTAGCATGATAAATGCTATGATAGAAAACAACACAGAGACTGTCTTTGGGGAAGGGGGAGAAGCTAGCTAAAGTAGCTCATTAAGAACACTTGGAACTTACTCCGCGGTTTAAGCCACGCCCTCTAAAGAGATGCACATTTGAGTAGAACAGAAGGTAGTAGGAGATAGGACTAGAAGGGTAACCAGGAATCCCACAAAGGAGCCCGGGGGCACAAGTAGTTAATGAGCGTGGCTACTAAGCAGAAGGTTGGTAGCCTACGTCATCCAGAGCCGTCTCACAGGGAGTTCCTGGCAGTCATCACGGAACAAGCAGTAGTTCTACTTTGACAAACATGGAGTCACCAGGAAGCATGTCATGCAGAAGGCAAATGGTGGGATAGAGGTTGTCCAACAGTTAGAAGTGAAGTAGTGAGTGCCCTGTGATGACCAGGAAGGGGGTCACCTGTCAGCCTGCAAAGTCATATACCATTCCTCAGGTGATACCAGGTTTAGGCCCTGAGGACTCGTCAGAAATCCTATAAGAGAGTGTGGACAAAGGCGTGGGCCAGAGAGCGTTTTCAAGGACTGCGAAGGAAGGCCTGAAGATGGCAAAGCTGTGGTACACTGAAAATGGGCGACCACGCAACTGGACAGGACGGAGGGGTGGGTTTATGAGAATTCTGATGCTTCAAGATTTTCTTACATCACTTAATCCACCTGTGATGATTACATGGCGTAGACAGGCATATTCCTGTCTGATTGTGAGGAGACAGACTCAAGAAGAGTAAGTACTTTCTCAGAAGAGAGACAGGATTTGAACAGGAATCTCTTTACTTCAAAATCCAGACTCCTTTTCTGACCTGCAAGTCCGTGTCTGACAATAGGAAGCCATTTCTGTTCCTAATGTATGCATCCTATCTCTACCATTTTCAAAAACGTTCAGCGCTTTCCTTTCTATTTGAATGCAATAACTTAGATAATGTTGAAGTATCTGTCTTGCCTTTATTTTAAAGAGGGGGGAGGTGGTTAAAATCATATGATTGTTGGCATTTATGCCAAGAAAGAAAAAGAGAGGAAAAGAGAGAAATGAGTATAATTTCCATTTCCCTGTCATGTGTACCACAAGAAAGTCTTGCCCAAAGGACTGGGCTGGTGGCAAAGCATCATGGACAAGGCGGAATCTTGGGGGGCTGGTCTGGTCTAGGAGTGCTCGCTTTTTCCCACTTTCCTCATCAAGCCTAAAGCTGGGGACTAATTGAAGTCATCAGGGCTGGTGGCACTTGATCTTTAGCAGCTAAAGACACACTTTGAAATGTACAGAGAATCATGTAACTGCCCAGTCAGTTTCCAGAACCCAAAAGGAGATGACAGGATGGGCTTATTAGCCAGAAATGGCCATCTCAGTCCCAGAGATGGTGAGGGAGCTGATTGGTTCCAAGGGGAGAGACAGTAGTCCAGACAGTCACAGCAAAACTGACATTTGGTTTGGGAGAGTCAGACTTCCTTACTGTTTCTGCCACTGATGTGTTGGACTGTCTGACAGAGTGTGGAGTTCTTGTTTTAAAGAGTCCTCTTTTCTAGAAGAAAAAAAATCTTAAAAACTCACGACTCTCACCACTGGTCCTGAGGGATTTATCTGTCCTAGATTCCCTGTGTTTCCAGTTCCCATCTGCACCGCTGTGCATCTTCTGGTCTAACCAGGTTTGCAAGGTAGAGTTGGGATCATGATAGTGGGAGGGAGGAAGTGTTTAAGAACTAGAGGAAGGGTGTGAGTTTCATCAATGCTATAATGCACCCTGAGTGACTCATCTCCTCCCCAACCACTACCCCTCTGCAAGGGATGTCCAGTTGTCTACAGATGGGCATTGGGTCCCCATCATGCGCTCCCCTCATTCCATAAAGTTTTGCCACCAGCCCACTTCTTTGGACGAGGCTTTCTTGTTGTACACATGACATGGAAATGGAAATTATACTCATTTCTCTCTTTTCCTCTCTTTTTCTTTCTTGGCATAAATGCCAGCAATCATATGATTTTAACCAACCCCCCTTTTTTATATGATCCACCCCCACTTTGGTGCTTGATACCTGGTCCCAAAAGGGAACTCTTTAAAGAAAGTATTTTCCCCTGGCTAAACAGGTATAAGGGAAAACAACTTCTTCAACAAATTAAAAAATATTTTATCCTAATAGGAACTTGAGTAAGCATTCTTCAATCCATTCCAAATGGAGAAAAACAAGGTTTTGCTGAGAAACATCCCACACATCTTCAAAGAGTCATTCTTTCCCCCCTGTAACCAAGGGGTGAAGAAATGACCATTGATACGAGGGACGAGAACAGTGATCGATGAAGGACATTCTGTGCCATGCTGGTGAACTTAGAGACTAGTCTGTGAATCAGTGAAGACCTGTAAGTAAGAGCATGGCAGATCCTGGTGCGTGTGTTTTTCCTTTATGACCATGAATGTTTATGAAGAAGAGTCTATGTGAAGACGGTGCCAGAGGAAGAACTGCTTCCAAAGTCAGGTCAGCAGAATCGATTATTGCTTTTCCATCACACTATCAACAGACAGATAATTTTCTGCCTTCCTCAGCAAGTATCAAGAAGCCCTGGTGGTTTAGGGGCGACAAGTTGGCCTGCAATCCATGTGCACAATCGACGGATTGGAACCACCAGCAGTGTGTTGGGAGAAAGTCTGGACTTTCTAGTTGTGTAAACAGTTGCAGTCTCAGAAATCCACAGTGAGTTATGAGTCACTATTGACGGTAGCTTTTTTGTTTGTTTTGTTTTGTTTTTCAAACATAAAGAGTCATAAATATTAGTTTTCTAAGGTGGTCATAACCAAATACCATAAACTAGGTACCTTGTAAAAACAGAGATTTATTGTCTCATAGTGTTGGAAGTTAAGGATCTAAAATCAGGATGTAAGTCACATTGGCTCCTTCTGCATGAGAATCAGTTCTATTACTATGTTCTAACTTCTAGGGATGGATCCCTGACAGCCTAACACAGTGGCTCTCAACCTTCCTAATGCTGCGACCCTTTAGTAGAGTTACTCGTGTGTGGTGATGCCCCAACCATAAAGTTATTTTCCTTGCTACTTCATAACTGTAATTTTGCTACTGTTATGAATTGGGCTACCCCTGTGAAAACGGGTCGTTCAATCCCCCAAAGGGATTATGACCCACAGGTTGAGAAATGCTGGTCTAGTGGCATATATCGGAAAGAGATGAAGATTTCATATCCTGTACAGATTGACACTCTCACAAACTCACAGGGGCAGTTCTACCTGTAAGGTTGCTATGAGTCAGGATTTCCTTGATGGCAGTGAGTTTTGAGTTTGGGGAATTTTTGGTAACAACTGGTGTTTTCCTGTCCTTGGCTTGTGGATGCCTCACCACAGATCGCTGCCTTGGTCTTCACGTGGCTACCTTCCCTTGGGGGTGTCTTTGTCTTTACGTCTCTGTTCCCCTTTTATAACAAGCACAAGTCATACTGGATTAGGAGCACCTGTTCCAGTATTGCTTCGTGCTAACTTGACTGGCATCTTCTAAGACCCAATTTTCAAACAAGGTTACAGTCTCACATAAGGCTTGAACACATAATTCCGGGGAACAAAAATCAATCTCTAACATCTATTCATCACTTTTTGTTTGGAAAATTGGGCCATTCATATTCAAGTTGGGCTCTAACATAAATGTCCACGCACTTCTAAAGAAAAATGTCCAATTATAAACGTCAGGAAGTCAAACTCCTTTATGATGACATGCTTCCATGCAAGGCCAAAACCTATTCGGGGTGAAAAGAAGGCATCTACTCAAGCACAATAATTTCCTGGAAGTCGACGAACAGTTCAGCCTTCCCGTTAACCATGTCAAATGGTTGCTGGTCCAAGTAAGTTTACGTCTGCTCTCAGTGACCGAGCTTCTCCCGGAGGACTTCTGCTTTCATGGGCAGCACAGGCATACCTCACGCCACTGCCCCTTTCGGTTGTGCTTCACAGCTTTGCAGACTTTACAGGTGGGAGGCTCGCAGGCATCTCTGAGGGAAGCCAATGTGTAAGCATCAAGTTTTCCAGCAGGGTGTCTTCCTTGTCTTTGTGTCATATTTGGCTGATGCTCACAATGTTTCAAACCATTTCATAAAGCTTTTTCACATTTAACAGACTATAGTATAGTATAAACATTATTTTTATGTGCATTGTGAACTGCATACACACCCCCAAAAATCATGTGACTCACTTTATTGCTGTGGTCCAGAAATGAACCTTCACTCTCCAAGGTATGCCTTTACTGAGCATTTCCCTGGTTGGCATCTTAAATCATTATTTCAAATAGCCCCTCTAAGATTTTACCTTCTGAGATTTGATACTAAAAACATTTCTCTTTAAACTAAGAGCAGAGAATAAAAGCAGAGAGATTAGAATTTAGAAATTGAAGGAGCTTAAAAAGGGGAGGGGGTGCAGTATTCAAGCTCTGAGATCATCTCTCAAGCTCCAGGCCTGTACAGGGTGTTGCCCGGGACAGACTGCTTGGATGCCCTGTGACACAAACCTAAAATAATCCTCCATCCAGAGCCACTCCAAATTCTCTATTTGAGTCTGAAGGCATTGAAATAGCCAGTCAGTACCTTAGACCTAGAAGTCAATTCAGATTCTTTCACATTACCTTCGAATTCAGTAAGAGCCCCCAAACCGGGCAGTTATGGGTTTAATATTATGTTGAATTTCACTTTCTTCCAGATCCAGGCAGCTTTAACTGCCTCCACAGTTTTCAAAGGTTTCGTCCTGTGTAGCCACACCTTCAGCATCCTCCTTTCTTACTACCACGAACTCTGACAGGCTTCCAAATGCCCTCTGAAACTGTCAGACAGCCTTGCATCTCCTGTTCTAAATTCTCCAATGGGACCCCAGAGTTGTTGGGATAAATTCAAACCATTGGATTATCCTTCAAAGACTGATCTTTCGTAAACCTTCTAAACTCATCTCTCACCAGTTTTCTATGTGAAATATCCACTCCAACATTTTAAGACATATTTTGAAATCCCTTTTTACTTGATATTTCATAAATTAAACATTTATTTTGTGCCACTCCTCCTTAACCAATTTTCTCTCTCTTGTTAATTCTTACATATTTTTAAAAACTCAGGGGGCACAGCAGAGGCCCCATCTCTCCCTAAAAGTCTGGTCTAGCCTGACTGTCAGGAGTTAGCCATCCCTGCCCTCTCTCTTCTCTCAGAAAACCAGGCCAGGCTGCTCTCAGTGTATTTATTTATTTCTTGCTGGAAATTACCAATTTATTTTTCTGTCTCCCATGTGTTGTTGCGGTTTCCCAGTCACATGGCACACTCTGTAAGAAAGAGAAGGAGTCAATGCTCGTCGACTGAGCAAGGAAGAAAAAAGGGGAAAACAAAACAAGCAAAAAGATCAACTTTGGGCCAAAGGAAAAAGGAAGAGGAAACCTGGCATGATGACATTTAAAAGAGCAAAGACTCTTCCGTCACGTTGGGAGGTTCTGCACACTCAGGAGGGTTTTCGAAGGCCGTCCCGATGAACAGCAGTCCGGGCCCAGACCCTTTGCCTCGTTGAGCTGCACAGACACCACGCTACCACAGCCACGAGGGGCCTCCCGCAAGGAGCGGCTTGTCTGTAACAGCGCACAGTTACCCATCTCTCCCTCCCACCCAGAATGCCGTGTTTACTTCTTCTCCTTTCTGTCTGCCCACATCCCTTTCATTTGGCCCCTTTCTCATAAGGGAAGCTATTTTCTCACACAACATATGCTTATTTTTTATTCTACACATACTTCTCAAATGTTGAAATCTTTTTGATATTTGTCAAAATGGCTTTGCCTCATAGTTTCACTTTGCACATGCATGTGATTAGAGCCTTAAGGAAAGCCTAAGAACTGCTCGTGCAGTGTAGGTGCTAGGCCACAGTGCAAAGAGAGTGCTCCGATCTCAACTTCAGTCATCCTCTCGTATGCCAGGATGGACTCGAGCTGGCAATGAGCAGGCAACAGGTGGAATGGGACAGTACTGGTCCAAGCCCTGACCGGGGGGACGTGGAGAGAAGCAGCACCTTGCCAGGAACCTGACGTGGAAGACCGCTCAATCGCCACGACCCAGGAGAGTGATACGCAGTCAAGCGTCTGTGGTTGGCCACCTAGTTCCACAACCACTCATTGTTTCTGACTTTTCCAGACAAGAGATTTGCTTTCTATGTAACATACATGCTTCCTTGTGGCCTAAAAGAGAAATTAAGCTTCTGACAGATCGCTGACATGTAATTTTCCCTTTTCAGGTTATCCACACTTTGCAAATTCCTGTCTGTCCTGTTTTTTACTTTTGGGGGCATAGCACAAACAGGTTCAACCCAGACTGGCATTCTGGTGTGAAAACTATTCTATTACAGAGTGGAAGATTTGCTATTGTAGAAGGTCTTAAGTTATGCACCGCATGATCCCACTCAGTGTTAGAATCCCTCCTCCCACCACACCAGATCTCGGCCTAGCACTCCATCAAGAAGAAGCTCGTGATGGATAGCCAAGTCGAAGTCCAAGTAAACCTCAAAAATAGCAGTGGTGGGTAGTATGAATGTACCATCGTTTTCATGAAAATACTAAACCAGAAACCAAAGCTACTACCACCCAGTCAATTCCTACTGATGGAGAGTCTGGAAGGCAGAGTTGAACTGCTCCTGTGAGTTTCTGAGACTGTCAATCTTCACAGAAGCAGAAAGCCTCAGCCTTCTCCTGGAGATGGATGGCCGTTTTGAACTGTTGAACCTGTGGTTAGTGAGCCAATACCTAACCCACTAAGCCAGAGGTAGATGTATGGAGCTATATTTTAGAGCTCACATCACTTACTTTAATAAGAATTTATTTTATTAAGGTTGCCCACTGCTGTGGAAACTCCCAGTCTTCTGATGGCCCCGACACTCAAGCTGGCCTTTACCTCACTTCTGGCCATTTCGTTCCGTACAGCTGCTACCTGCTCTTCTTCTCCCTTGTTCCCCAAAGAAGAAGCCTGTCTGAGAGGCTAAATGAAATAAAGAGGCGCCTGTGGTACTGTTACCTACTGTGTTTTCCTCTTTTTCTATCCTTAAGAAAAAGATTCCAAACATCTCTCCACCTAAGTCCACTGTTTCCATGAGGCTAATTCGCTCACCAGCTGCTAAGACTATTCCTGTACTTCAGTGAAATTTGACTTCTTTAACCTATCTTCTGAGCTACAACAGGGCCCGGCTCTATTAGATGCCATGCGATATCCTTCACTGGCACCATTTGTAGCCCTGGAACCAGTTGGATTATATCGGCCTCCTCGGATGGCCAGAAACAGAACTCAAACTTTAAATGTACACTATTATCTCTGGGCCTTTCTGATTTTGCGTCCTATCTACATAGGTGTCCTCAGTTCCCACCATTTGTAGGCAATGGTAGCAGCCATGCTTTTCTAAGCTGCAGGTCCCCAATTTGACATCCATTAAGTTATTGTTCCAGGGGAATGGTTCTTGAAAATATTATGTGTTTGTGTGAAGGTTGACCTAAAGACCTCAAGCAGACAAGATCATCCACATAATTGTGTTACACATCAGAGCACGGCCATCTTCTGACATATGCTCAGAAGAGTCTTCAGAACTTGCACAAAGTGGTCTGCACTCAAAGGGTTTATTCACGTTCCACGGCTGACCCTCATTGGGTGGGGAAGACATCCAGGAGTGCTTTTTCAGAATTTCAAGGTCAACAAGGACCTCATTTGCTCATCTAAGATTATTGGTTGCTACCACTTACAGGTGTGCTCTTTGAGGATAGGAAACTGGATGCCTTGAACACCTGTCATGTGCTAAACTCTCTGTTAGGGACATATGTGTAAAACTCAGGTTAATTATGTGAGTGTCCTTTGAAAAGACAGGAAAACTGAGATTTGAGACAGGTAATTTTAAAGAATACCATAGAGATTATAAAAATTAAAATTAAGATCAGTCTGGATATAAAGCTTCCTCTCTTTCAGTGAGGAATGTATTAATTAACTTATTATTGAAAATACCAATATATATAAAAGTGTAAACAGAAATCCCAAACCACCCTTAATCCAAAACTTAGTAAAAACTTATATTAACATGTTGACATATTCCATTCATTTGATAATTTTTTCTCTGTAGATAAGTAAATTAAAAAATATATCATAATATAATTAAGCATTTCCCTGCCATTTGAGACTTAGCATTTATTTCTCTCATATGTAACAATTCTTAGATTGCACCTGTGACTTTTTCCCTCGGGAACTAGGAACACTGGTGCAGAACATGACTGTGTCTTGTGTTCTAGATATATATGTCAAATTGATTTAAAGAAATAAATTTAAAGCAATTCAGAACAGACTATATAAGCTTAGCTTTCACATTATATCAGGATAAGTTCAAACATCCGGCAAAATCATATAAACCTTACCTATTAAACTGGGTTAACTAGAGAAACAAATCCAATGACACTCATATATAGTAAGAGAGAGATTTAGATCATGGAGTGGTGTTGGAAAATGCAGGAAGATCACAGACTGGTAGGTAAAAAGTCTTGTGGATCCAATGGCAGTGGACGCAACTTCAGGACTCTGACAGGTTTCCTCAATGGAAGTTGAAGGCAGAAAGAGAGGGCAAGTTCCCAGGACCCTCCTTATGAGGAGGTGACATGTACAAGGAGGCACCACAGGGCTGTGCCAGGCTAGACTCCACCCATATCTTCTTATGAGTACCATGTTGGCATACACACGCATGCACGCACACATACACAAAAAACCCTAAGTATCACAATCCACCCCTTGCCAATTTGCCACTTGTAGACAATTATTTAGCCATGTATAATTTGTAAAGCAAGGACAGTAGCCAAATCATATTTGTGCCTAACAGGATTAAACTAAAATCCATACAACTCACAATGTGCCAATTTCATTTAAACTTACTATTCTAAAATTGAACAAAACAAAGTTTTGTAAGTTTGTAAGCGAGATACTTCATGCCTTTATCCTCCTCATTTGGCGTATCCAATTTCTATACTGCCCACTTACATCAAGCCAGTTGTCAGGGAGACAAGCAGGTTCTCTGATGTGTAGAACCTTTGTTCTAGTTGGAATCTTGTGAGTCCACATCCATAAGCAAAGTCAAATCAGGACAGTGTGTCCATAAGTCAGCAGAAATGTGTACCAATTCACAGGCTCAAAAATTATATCTTATTCCGTTGAGTTCTGGTAAACTCAATGTGGGCCACCTTGCTTAGTCTCACTAGTGTACCCATTCGGCACCTTGCCTTTTGACCATGGGCCCATCACAAATTATCAACAACCCTATCCCCCTTAGGCTAGGTCATGCCATAGGCTCAGATTCCACTCAACTCTTTAAACTTCAGATCAGCCAAGCTGCTCTTCTTATCCTCTAGACTGTGAACCAGGTTCATGGGTGTTGATGGTCAAACTCAACCCATCTCTCTATTGTTGGTTTTCTCCCACTTCCACTGACCAGGCAGATCCAGGTGGTCACCTAGTCAGTTACAGATTGCCCACAGGCTTCCTTTAACGTTCAGTCCTAGAGAGAAGAATTTTTTCATGGCTCCAAATTTTCCAGGTTTAGGACCAAACCTCCAGTTCAAAATTCCAAAGGGTCAGATAGCTCCCTTTTTGTCTACCAACATCTCTGAGCAAGTCTTTTGAATGCAAATGTCCTGAACACTCAAGGCACTGGGTGGGCTTTTCAGGGCCTTCTTTGTAGGTGTGTCCCACGCCCATTTGAAGATTCAATTTAATGTTTGAAGGCAGTGAGCTTACAAACTCTCTCTTTTCATACTTGCCAATAATTATTGTCAACACACATTATATCAATAACAATAAATAGAAGAAATCAACATTATCCTAATACACCCAGATCTTAAACTCAATTTTGAAAACAGTCAAGTTCAATCCTTATCTAAAATATCCCATCATGTGCAATAAGGCCTTAGGCTGCTGATTATAGCAAGCCAGGGTGGGGCCTTCTGTCAGCCATTTTGAGTAGACATCGTGGTCTCAGAGAAGTTCAAGGGGCCATTTACCCCTCAAACGATACTTTTACCAACTTCATTTTCACCATTTCATAGACAACTTTTATACATCAAAACCTTGACTTACCATGTCCTTTCCAGAATATCTCTGACTAAACAGGGTGGCCTTACCTGACCTCTGGCTGGCCAAAGAGGAAACTGCTGTGAGGCAGAGGTCAGGCAAGCATCCTCTCTCCATCTGCATTGGCTTCTCTCGTGCCCACTCCCAGGGCACCATAACATGTGCGGCTGTGCTAACTAGAGAAACAAGTCCAGTACACTCGTCTGTGTGAGAGAGAGCTTTATTTCAGGAAGTAGTTAGGTGCATCAGGAAAACATCCCGGCCTGTGCAGCCTACATCTGAGACTAGTCCATAGTCCCTCTTCAGGCACATGCAGATGCGTTGTTTTATTGGGATGCAGCTTACATGTATGAACTGTAGTTCATGTATGCAGCTGTAGTAGCAATACATTTGATTTATCCTCATATCTTATGCTGGAACATATTATATGGTCTTTATTTTTTGAGAGAAAATGAAATCATATTGTTTTGTTTGCCTTATCAATAAAATTGAACATTTTTACATGTGCATTTTGTCATTTTTCCAGGTTTCCTTTTAATTTTGTTTTCACTAGAGATGCAAATTTTTCTATAATGGCTTTTATCCCTCATTGTATGGTTAAGAGAATTAATACTTTTAATATGAATGATCAATTCTTGTTTTCCTTGATTAAAAATAAAACAACTAACTCTCCCTTTCATAGTCATGCTAGGAACTAGTGTCTCACCCCTTCATTCAAGCTACGCTTTGGACAAGATCAAAATCGCTACAAGTTTCCTTCTAAAATTAAACCTTTTGTGGTTTTGACCATTTGTTGTAGGCGTGCTCTTCTCTATCTCTCCGTGAAAATCACTTTCAGAGAAGGAACTTTGTCTTCATATTTGACCAAAATCTTTTGAGCAGGTTTGGTTTTCTGATAAGATGCATTGTCATTTCCTATTAAATCATTATAAAGTATATATAGAAAATTACTTTCTATTACCTAAAATGTTTAATTTTTGTAGTCATCTTACAATAAACTTAGTCACTTAAAGGTCTTTAAATAAGAAGTTATGGAGATTTATTTTATTTTAGCCAGGTGCTTAGAAGATGAACACATAATTTGGAATAATGCTGTATCTTTACAAGTATTGTTAGTACTATAAAGTTTAATGCCAATAATGACAATAAATAAATTTATAAATTCTACTTGGCTTACTTACTGAAATATCATCTTTTCTCCTCTTCATCCTTTCTTGTCTTAACCAGTTTTTTAAATCTCAGGTTAACCCTACTGCCTGGCCTGACCTATATATGTAGAAAGACTTTACTCTCATCAGAGCTTTGCTAGCCTCTTAAATTTGACTTGTCACGAAGAATAAAGCAGCCTAAATCATAAAAACCAATGAACTTTCCACGTGTTCTTTTGTTCTCTAGTTTCCTTGTTGTTGCTGCTCAGTACTATCAAGTTGGTGCTGACCTGGTGCACAGCAGCATGGAAACCTGTCTCGCCCTGTGTCATCTGCACAAGGCTCATTTGTGGAAACCCATTGTGCCAGCTCATGCTCTTGACTTTGTTCAGTAGCTGTCTTACTTTACCAAGCATACTGTCCTTGTCCAGGGGCTATTTCTTCCTGAAAACAAGTCCAGAGTATGGCTGACGAAGGATTTCTGTAAATTCCTTGAGTCTTGAGGGTGCAGTTTTTATATTCTTGGTCAAAGGTCAGAAAGAACTAGATAGAGAGCAGTTTATGTGAACGTGCAGCGGAGATTAGGTCCTAGCGTACATGATTGACCCGGGCAAGGCCAGGGCTCAGAATGTGGCTTCGAACGGGCACGGTTGTGGCAGCTACCTATTCAAGGCAACGTGTCTTCGCTTCTCAGTCCACTTTCTCAACATAGAGGCAGCATGAGTATGGGGAAAGCATATAACCCTAAAACACACCTCTCTGGATTTAAAAGTACACAGTTTCCCCTAAGAATATTGGAAAAGCTGCCACTTCTGAATAGGTATGTACAGGTTTCACATGAATGCAGTTGGAATCCCCATTTTGTAATGTTATCCATAATCCATTGTGATATACATAGTTACAAGCCTTTACTTAGTTAATGAAACACAGGTAAACATCTGCCTGATATTCTTTAATTTCAATGAATACATTTTTCACATCATCAGTGAGGACCCTCATCACAAGTCTTCTAAGTCTGGCTTGCTTTTTGGTACTTCTGCAGTAAATAGTGTGGAAGGGTGCCTACATCTGACCTCCTAGGGATTTCCTAGCGCCATGAGGCAGAGACCAGCCATGCTTCTACCTTGCATCTATCTTGACCCTATGCTGACACCAAAGGCTCCTCTCGTGACATTCTACTTCAATGCCAGGTTCAGCAATGACTGCAGTGGCCACGAAGAACTCACAGACAACACTCACAACCGTGGGGATTTATTGGGGAAGCAAACAGGTCAGCATAAGGCTAGACTAGTAAATGATAAGGATATAGTCATTTATCTCCAGCAACATTCCTCCTCAGGCAGCAGCCAAGCCTCCCAGTAGTCCCCAGCCTCTCAGCCACATGGTTCCTTGGCTTCTGCCTCTCTGGACCAGGAAGCCAGTCTGCGTCTTTGTCTCATGGTGCTATAGGGCTTCCCTGTTCTGTCTCTTGGTTTCCTCAGTGAAGCCTCTTGTCTAGGCCTTTTCTCTGTCTGAACGTCTGCGTGCCACAGTCTCTAGTGCGGCTGATGGGTCTTTTTGTTTTTGTTTTGTTTTGTATTGGTTGTTTTTTTTTGTCGGAGAGGACCCCAAACAAAATAAAATAAAACTTCACTGCCATGGATTCAATGACAACTCATACTGGCCCTGTAGGGCCCTTAGAAACACGTTTCTAAGACCGTGCCTCTTTAGGGAGCACAATGCCGTGTCTTTCTCAAGAGATAGCTGGTGGTTTTGAACTCCTCACCTTGAGGATTGCAGCCCAATGCTTAACCACCAGGGCTCTGTAACAAAGAACTCCCTCCAAAATGGGATCTAATCACAGGCACAGATGATAATATTTGCACTATTACCATCATAAACACAATGATGGCTCAAAGGGCCGTACTAAGTAACTGACTACATCACAAACTCACTCTTCTTTGTGTCTTTAACTCAGTAAAATATACTTATATATGATGTTAATAGAATTTCTTAAATGATTGCTTTCTTTGGAATGTGCTGAAATATGGATTTCTTCCTGCTAATTGGCTAGTTAGCTATCTTCAAAATGCCTTGGAGATTTGCAGAGTCAATAAAGTATGAGTAAGCATGATTCATCAGAGGTCGTCAATATTATCCCTGTTTGACGTCCTCTCCCGAATCTTGCCGTGATACATGGAAGCCCCTTGCCTATGCAAAGCCAGATCTCCTTCAGCAGGTGCAGGCGTGGATGAGTTTTCATTTGGTGAGGCTTTTCCGATGGTACTCCATGAGTTCCTGGAGTCTTGCTTTTCACCAAAACCTCCGCTGCATCTTGGACTGCTTCCTTCAATACTAGCGACGTCTGATCAGATGCGACCCCTTGGAGTGGTAAAGGCTACCGTGTCTCTGTGTATTCTTTCTATTGTCTTTTGGTGCTTCTTGAGCCATTCAAAACCATGCTCATGGAATCCTTCAACACTGAAGCTCAGGGCTTGAATTTTTTCATTAATTTTTCCTTTTTGAGAAATGTCAAATATCTTTCCATTTGTTTTTCTAATCCTGAGTCTTTGTACATTTTTGTTTCTGGAGCTGACCTTTGAAATGTTCTGGTCACTTCTTTTACTTCACCATTTCTCCCAGTAGCATTAGCTTCTGTACATTCAAGACCAAGTTTCAGAATCTCTTCTGACATCAATTTTGGTCTCCCCCCACCTTTTGTTTTCATTATTGTTAATGCCTTATTGCAAGGTTAGGGTAAAAACTTGGTGGTCGAGAACTGATTAATCCACTTTCAGTTACTTCTCATGGGAAAAAATGATTCGTAACTCGACTGCATCGCATTTGGACACTCCTTGTAGAACGCATTAGCGGGAGGTTCGGGGTACTGCTACTTATCTTTCCAACTTCACTTTAGCTTTGTAACTCTGATGGCTGGAAATTGGCATGACAACCATATGTGGGGACATCAAATAGTACATGGGAAATTCCATTATCTTTTAATTCTATCCTTTTCTAAGAACTTTTCAAAGCCACCTCATATTTATACCTTGGAAATTACCAAGCTTTACAAATCAAAGCTTAATTTATTGCTTTGTTGATCCATTACACTTACAGAAATAGCGGAATATTAATATTACAGCATGGTGTAATTATAGGCACCACTTTACAAATAGTTAAAAAATGACCTAACTAAACAAAGATGATTATTATCTAATTAAACTAGGAAGTCACTGGTATTATTGACAAATGAATTAAGTTCTGACATATTTAGTTATGAAACTGAGAAAAGTTTAGTGTAGTAAATACAATTTGTAGGCAAATGAGAAATAAATTCAAAATAGATTCTATATTAGTCTTGAGTCAAAAAGGTGCATAATTCAATTTTCTAATCATGGTTGAATTATAATTTGTAAGCTACATATAAAATATTACTCAAAATATTCTGTAAAAATAAATTACTTATCTAGAATTTTCAAAGAAGCGTACTTTGTAGTTGATTATCTTTGCTAGCCATGGGACAGCTCTTGTGTTCAAACTGCTGACCTCTGTGTTACCATCTCATCATAGAAACAATCCCCTGTGCGATCAGGATGTAGCAAACAGTTTGGCCATCTTATAAAGAAAGACCAATCCTTGGAAAAGTGCACCATGTTTGGTAAAGTAGAAGAGCAGAAAAAAAAAAAGCCCTTCCATGTGATCAAGTGACACAGTGGCTGCAAGACTGGGCTCAAACATAACAATTTTGAAGATGGTGTAAATGTTGTAATTGGGGTTATAAATGGGGTCACTGTGAGTGAAACATACTTGAAGGTACCTATCCACCACAATGACAACATGTTTTATTATTATTTGTAAGTTATAAGCTATTCCACTTCACAGTATTGTATAGTTATTTGCCTTCAAGTTGATTCTTATTCATGGTGACTAGAACTGCCACAAAGAAGTTAGGAATTGAATGGTGTCCCCAATACATATATACACATATATGTCTATATGTATGTGTTTGCTTATGTGTACGTATATGTAGACATATATGTATGAGGGTGCTTCAAATATTTCATGGAAAATGTCTACTATCTTCTAATTCTACTTTCCCACGCCCTTTTTGACCCCCCTGACGTGTGTGTGTGTGTGTGTGTGTGTGTGTAGGGATGCACACACACACGTGTGCATGGCCTGAGGTCGTGCAGTTTTTCTCACACCGCTGCATGTCTCACATGGCTAGTGGACACACGGGGAGTGTTGTTGAATTAGGGAATTATCAGCTCTGGCTATGCTTCTGGTATTATTGTGTCTCCCATGCTGGGGACAGTTCCTTGCCAAGGACTTTAGGAAATATGTGTAGCATAGTTTTGTGAGAGTGTTCATTGTGAATGACCTAATCTCTCTGTGTTCTCTTTAAATATGTTATCTATTTTTTCATGAGCATGAAAAGTCTAGAAAGAATCCCGAGGAAATCAAAGGCTTCAGCTTTGGAAACTATGTCGGGTTGCCCAAACAGGGTCTCCCCTTTGCCCGACTGCAGCTCTACTGTCCAGGAGTTCATACCCAGCTGGTGCTGACTCAGAGAACTCTCCTGCCGACTAGAAATCTCACAGTGCGTGGACTCATTTTAACAGAAGAAATTCCAAATGGGAACTGAGTCCCCAAATTCTCATTTTCGCAATCAAGAAATCATGAAAGTTCTCTTAACTTTCCACACCCTGTGCTTCCCATTTTCCATCTCCATGTAGAATTGTTAATAATGGTTTTCCTCAGTATGCTGATAATTGTTTGCTTTAGTTTGATGCCCTGTTAATCTGCTTAGGGCATTTATTCCTGGTCACCTGATGTACAGCCGTGGGTTAAATCTCACAGAAGGGGAGCCCTGTTGGGTAGACACGGAGCCGCCAAGCTGCTGTGACTGTCGTCATCAGCACACGTGGGCCTTACTTTTAAACACAGCTTCCTCAGAGGTTGAGCAATCACGAAAGTCTCATCTGAACCACCTTCAATGAAGCGCCTGGTTAAGGGCTTCCTCCCCTTGGCTACTCAAATTCTGAGCCCTAATTTTCTCCCATAAATCTGAAAATATAGTCATTTTTGATTGCTAATGGGTTTTCCACGGAGAAAAACAATTTGACCTAATGAGTAAAAATGGCTCTTCTGAAATTAATTTATCCAGATCTAGTATGTTTAAATATCAGCAAAGATCAAGGAATTTATACTGGTTGGGTATGTGCTAATGAGATAATCCGGGTTTAATGAAAACCAACCGTTTTCAGCTTATCAATTCAGCATGGTGACTTCTGGTCTGTTATAGCAGGACAAGAACAACTAAGTGACACTTAAAGGTATGGGAAGAGCACTAGTCAGAGATGGCCCTGTCTACAAAAAGCCTCCACATGGCTGATGTTCAATGGTCCTCTCTATGTTGCCATGGCAACTCACTTTGGTAACTCACATATCCTCCGCGCAGGAAAACAAGGGGCAGCGTGTTCTTGGGAAGGTGCAATCCCCTTTAAGCAGATCTATAAGCATCTCAGATGAACAGAACTTTAAACATTCCGCCATGAATATTCATGAAGTAAGTTGTTTTTTGTTGCCTGCCTAGTCAGCAGTCACAAAACACATGGTGTGTGTTGGCAGCATCTTGCCTAGGTAGAGGGCTATGGACTGAGGCAATGGCAGGAACCAGGACCTGTGAGGCTGACTGACATTTCCATCTGTAGCGAAGGCTGGTAATTAACAGGAAGGAGTCTGCCTGCAGCATTACACCATCTGCTAGGGAAACGGCTCAATAAGAGAGGAGCTGGATAGCATCTCAGCGGTGGCGCGATCTGGTTCCGACATGAGGCCGGGCATCTGTTAGCGGAGGAGATAGACTATTAGGGAATTCGACTGGGAATGAACAACATGGAAAGAGCACTCTGACCCAGCCCGTAAAAGCAACTCTTTAGAAATGGTGTCTTTTTATCTCACTTACCCAAGTCTTCTGAAAATGGTTTGCTGGGGGACCATTCCAGATCTGCTGGAAGTAGCACAATGGTTTCAAAAATGCTGTTTTATTCCAGCATGAAATTCTTGAAATCAGGATACAGCTGTCATCTTTTGACAATGGAGCTAATTTCAGTGTGAGGATATGAGGTTAAATTCTTCCTTTTGTTGCTTAGTTTGAGGAGCAGGGGAAAAACAAAATTAACATTTGAATGCTAAGCTATTCAAAAATGAGAAGGCAGACAAACCTGGGAATGCCCTAACAAAGTGAGCAGGTCAACAATCACCCCCAACTTCTAGTGATATCTTGATACTTCTCTGTTGCTTTTTCTGGACTGCTTCTATTTCCCCAAAAAATTATTGCTCCCAAAGAAAACCCCTTGCCTGTAGACTTTGGGTACAGGCATATTTTCATTTGAGCAGGTCTGTTGAAAAGCAGAGTGTTTCAGCATTAAGTATAGAAATGGGTCCTGAGGTCATGCCCACAGTGATCTGTAATTGGGGCAAGGTTGGCAGGAAGGAGATTCCTCACGTTCTGCTTGACAAGTAGCCACCTTGCTCCTCAGAGCTACAAGATCTTTCAGGGAACAGCTGTAACAGGAATCTTGGTCTTCCCAACAGTTAATGCCACTGTTAGGAATATAAACAATTAGTAATCTCTTAACAACCAGGGGGAAATTACTGACCCAAGATTTCTTAATTTATAGGCTAGTGTATATGGATACTGAGATAGTTAGTTTATTGTGGCAACTTGGCCTATAAATCCATGTGGGGTTAATTGAAGGGCAGAGGGATAAATGGCTCAGTGAGCCTCTCCTTTCGAGTTCTTGGGTCTCTTGCTTTCTGATGGTCCGACAAAGGTGCAGCTGCCTTATCCAGTTCCCTGCTTTAGCTGGCAAGGCTCACTTCCTGCAAGACATCCCTGAGGAGAAGCCACGTGGACCTACCCCGATGTAGCCCTGGGTGCTGGAGCATCTGTTTGGAGGCCTCTGCCAGTGCCAAGATGCTTCACATTCACTGTTTTGGCTTTCCTCCTGCAGTTGGCATCATCACATGTGTTTTGTGAGATGGAGGAGGACTTTGTGAATTGGTGTCGGACATATGGGTTAATGTTGGACTTGTGGGCTTGGGCAGCACTGAGTTGGGATGTTTTCTTGATGTGCACTTACCCTTTATGTAAAACTCTATCTTATACATATGAGTTTCTGTGGACTTGTTTCTCTAAAATACCTAGATCAACATAGATACCATTCAAATGACTAAGACTACCAAGGCATTTAGAGTCCAACAGAAAGAAAATGACTTAAGTGTGTGTAAGTGTATGAGTGTGTGTGTGTGTGTGTCACTGTTACTATATCGGCACCATTGAATGATATTTCCTGAGACCTCATTGCCATATGAATTCAACACATACATAGACCTTGGAATTTACATGGATGTGAGAAAGATAAACACAAGATTTAGAGATTTTTGGTTTTGTGTTTGTTTTCCCTCTCCTTCTCCTCTTCTGAATGCTGATTATTTTTGCTGGTTTCTGGGAATGTGGTTTTCGGTAAAGAACAGTGGGAAACAAATGGGAAAGGCTCATTCTTATTAGATAGGGGAAAAATAAAAATAAAATTAACTGTGGAAAAGAACCCATTTTATTTAGTTGTGTGTTGGTAAGACTTCACAACTGTTTCTCAGAGGGAGACAAAGAGGCCCTGATTTTTTAACTTTTTACAAATGGCATGGTATAAATACTCCTCCCATGGTTGATTTCAAGCTACCTTTCAAGCTACCAATATGCAGTTAGAATGCAACATTGGGAATAAATGGCATAATTGGGTCAACACATTGATCTATGTGCTTTATATTTGTGAAGTAACCATACACAGTTTTTGGTTACATTGCTAGAAGTAGAACATTTAGTCTACATATTTATTCTTTCAACATACAAAAAAGCATAATAACTTACACTTTAGTATTGTATAACAGCCGACCAATGCATTCACATTCGTTAATAAATTTAATCTTCATAACTCTGCTGTAAAGGTGCAGCGGTTCTCAACCTGTGGGTCAGAACCCCTTTGGGGGGTCCAACAACCCTTTCTCAGGGGTCGCCTGATTCATAACTATAGCAAAATGACAGTGATGAAGTAGCAATGAAAATAATGTTATGGTTGGGGGTCACCACAGCATGAAGAACTGTATGAACGGGGTACGGCATGAGGAAGGCTGAGAACCACTGAGCTAAGGGCCATGTCAGAGGCCACATCATTTAGTAAGTTGGAGACAACGAAATTTCCAAAACCAGTCTTAAGAGTTTTCCTCCCTGATAGATGTCTTCTTGTTCCTGTGCATAGAGATACCTAACCACGTGGAACAATGTCGTTCTTGTTGATGCATTTTTGTTTTGTGCTGTTAGGTTGCTGGATCTCGGCCTCACCCTCCCGCTTTACCTCGTCTCAAGTTCAGCATTTTGAGTTATCTTTGAGGAGTCATAGATGTCCATTGTGTGCGTTCAGTACGTCCCCTCATCAGCTAGGAAGTATATCGAGCACTTTTCTCAGCTTCTCGTTTACTTGTGCAGCTCACTGTATCTGACCTTTATTCCAGAAATCTCAGTATCTGCTCCCATTCCAGAAGCTCAGTTAATGTCAGCGATGGCTGGTCTGTGACAGCAAAAACAATGCGAAAAATGGTTCCAAGGAAGTCCGAGGTAGTGAAAAGCAGCATGGCCTGCAGGAAGCTCGATGAAAACACAACACTCGATGTTTAAAAGACAGAGGTTGTGTTTAAGACTCTCACTTTATTACTCATTTATTTGAGAAATCAGCAGTCACTCTTGAGTAAAGTCCTATGTGTCAAGTATTTTCCCATGCATAGGGCACGCAGCAGTTGAGGAACCGCTCACCCTCTACATTGCTCTTCCAGGGGAAATAACTTCGGCCCTGAATTCTGTGATTCTTTTACAAAGCCACAGCACTTAACCTTAAAGAACAAAGCAATGTCACTATTGCTTCACTGGACAGCATGAAGAAAATCACGGCATCAGAATTAGAAGGAGACTTATTAAAATCCGTGATATATGCATGAAACAGCCTTGCTAGCTAAAAACGGAGAGGGATTGAAGTGTGTTCGCTGATGAAAAGCAAAGACTTCAGTCTTCGGTGTGGATAGCAAGTCATAGAAAACAAAATAAAAAATTTACCAAACTGCCAGTATGTCGCTTGAGACTCATAGCAACCCCACCTAAAGAACAGATTAGAACTGTCCCTGTGGGTTTTTGTGACTAATTTTTTTAACAGTTTTACTGGCATATAATTCACATATCATACATTTCAACAGCTCACAATGAGAAGAGTTGTACAGCCATCACCCCAATCCATTTTAGAGCATTCTCTTCTTTCTTGCATTCATTAGCCCCTCATTTCCCCCCAGCCTCTCCTGCCAGACTAAATATTTGCTCGAGTAGAATGCCTCATCTTTCTCCTTAGGAGCAGATGATGGTTTTGAACTGCTGATAATTTGGTTAGCAGCCCAATGCATAACCCACTATGCCACCAAACTCCCACAGAATATAAAGAAAACAAGCATCCTCACAAGGAGGTCAATAGATGATATGATGATAAAGATTGAAGTGGTAAAGGGTTTCAATTTACTCAGAACCACAATCAGTACTTATGGAAACAGCAGTGAAGAAATCACACAGCACATTACAGTGGATCTATCTACTGCAGAAGACGTCATGAAAGTGTTAAAGAACAAGGATGTTGCTTTGAGGACTAAGTTGTTCCTGACCCAAGCCACGGTATTCTCTGCATGAGAAATCTGGATAATGAATAAAGAAGCCCACAGAGGAATGTTGGCATTTGAGTTATGGTATTGGCAAAGAATATTAAAATGACCGCGGACGGTTAGAAGAGCAGACAAATCTGTCTTGGAGCAAGTACAGCCAGAATGTTCCTTAGAAGCAAAGATGGTGAGACTTCATCCTACACCCCTTTGGACTTGTCCTTAGGAGAGACGAACACCTCAAAAAGGATACCACGCTCGGCGAAGTGGAAGATTGGAGAGAGAGAGGTAGACCCGCCAGGGGATGGTCTGACACTGTGGCTGCAACAATGGCTTCCGACCAGCAAGGACTGTGAGACTGGCATGGGACCAGCCGTGTTTTCTGCTGGTGAACAGGGGTGCTTTCTGATTGAAACCAGGATGATGAGACCCACAAGACAGCCTTGCTTCCTTAGGAGAAGTTGCCAACAGATTATTTTTTGAAATCCTTGGCTCAGTTTCAATATGTAGAAAGGTATGTAGCCTCACGTAGTAGATGTAGACCATGATCTGATACATTTGGTCAAACTAGAAAATCAAGATTAGACAAAGCTTTATCAAGTGCCAGTTACAATACAGGGGAAACTAATGATCCTGCATGGTTGCCTTCATGAACAAAAACGGTGACTCTGTTACAATAAACCAGGCTTTTGTAAAATTTCATCATTGCCTAGATTAAAACAACAACAAAACGCTACAATCAAGTCTACTCCAACCCATAGAGACCTTACAGGACAGGGTACACTGCACCAGTAGGTTTTGAGGGATGTACATCTTTACAGGGGCAAAGGGACTCCTCCAGAGGAGTCACTGGTGGTTTCGTACCGCTGACCTTTTGGTTGTTAGCCCAACATGCAACCCCCTATGCTGCTAGGGCTCCTTGGCTGTACTGGACCAGTTGTTAAATTCCTAAACTCTCTCACATTTTTCTGGCCTGTCATTTGAGTCTACTGACACAAATGGGAATTAAACCTGGAGTTCTAGATACCAAATACAGAGGGCCAGGGTCTGCTGTATGAAACTGAAGCTTTACATTAAATGGAACTGTTTTAAACACCCATTCTATCCATGACACCTGCATAATGAACACAGTGCTCAAAGCTACCTAGTTCAGTGTCATCTTCAAGCGAAAGAAGACTTTCCCGAATGGGGGTGGGGGTGTGCTGCAAGCTCCCCGCTTCTTCTCTCTGCACTCCTCTCAGCTCCCTAGATCTGAACCCAAATACAATCTTGGTGTTTGGATACTTATCTCACTCACGACTCAGAATCATTCATGAACTTATCAGAAATTGCCTTAAGCACCAACCATACAAGCTCCTCCATACGGGCTCTCTCTGGGTCTCCGTGAATATGCATATATTCATGTGTATACAGATCACGTATCTACAGTGTAGTGAAGTAAATGAAGTATGCATGAAAAATAGTGTTGGAGCTAAGAAACGTTGAATTAGTTTAGGAGCTGGCCTTTCTGATACATGGTATTTGATTATAGACTCTTATCAAGAATGGGAGTAATGTATGCATGATCTAGAAGAGATACATAAAATTTACACAGTAATTGAAAAATCCAAATGAGAGGGATTTATTTTAATTTGTCATACTTTCAGGCTATTCTTGAATGTGTATAGTTACCTAGCAAGAGAGATCTTGTTGTAATACAATTCAAAAAAAAGTGTCACCATTTAAAATGCATTTTTATATGAATACCTAGTGTATTTCAACACCACTTTTTAATGTCTGCAGAGGCCACCACCAGACAGAGGTAGTAGGAACTATAGTGCTGATACACTGCCTGATAAGTCTGATCCTAAAATCCGCAGTGTTGATCCTGGTTTATAATGAATACTGTCTGCGTTGACAACCTGCTTCTCCTTCACTAATAATGTGGAGAATGGAATGTTTTATATGATGGAAATCAAGTCTTCATTAAAGTCATAGATATATATAAGTTGATGTTAAGTCACTTCATTCCAAAGCTGGAAAAAATTTTCCACACTTTCTTGTACTCCAAGAGCTTCCTAGGTTTTCTGTATACCTTTGTCCCACATAAAGGAGGAAATGCTGTAAGCCCTGGGCCTGCTGCCGCAGATAGCTTGTGCAGTTACACTCTGCGACCTTCTGAAATCACCTCTAACGTGCATACTGAGCAACTCTGCCGAGGGGCTACCAGTGGGCTAGAATCAAGCAGCTAGATCACAGTAGGAACAATCTTAATATAAAAATTATTTCAGGGACAAATCAAAGCCCAACCTTCCACAAACAAGAAATTCAGACCATTCCTCACAGTTCCATCCTCCACCAAAAAATCAAAAGCAAACACACCGGCAAGTCATGACGACCCATAGCAACCCTCAGAGCTGCTCCGATAAGGTTCTGGGACTGTAACTCTTTATGGGGGCAGAAAGCCTTCTCGATCTCCTGCGGAATGGCTGCTGTGTTCAAACTGCCAGCCTGGCATTTAGTAGACTACCGAGTGACTTCTACCCGCTATGACTTACTATTCCAGCAGAGCTCCTTGTACCCTTCCTGGTGAGTGATGACTGGTGAGTGACTGCATTTAGGAGAAGGGAACCTTCACAAGTCACATGTAACAGTATGGGACCCACAACGTTTAGGAAGCAACTCTGATCTCTTAACCAAATCACATCTTTCAATGCAACTGAATTACCAAGCTCCCAAATCTGACTCCCAAGGTGGTAGATGTAAAATCCTTTCCCACAGGGCCTTTAGACCAAGTGGGGGAGGACAGGGCACAATGGAGGCCTACCATGCAGGTCCTCTCAGGGGAGATGGCAGTGGTCCTTGACGCTGGACATTCTAAAGCAAAATAAGATGAGACCCAGCGATTGTATTTCTGGCAGACCACAGCAACTCATTCTACGTGGTGTTTGCAGGCACTTGTCAGATGGGATTTTCTCTGTGACTGATACACCAGGGAGGTCTAGACTTCCCTTCTCCTCTCCTCTCTCTCAGCTACTTTCTGCCGGCAAGTTTTGTTCAGCATTCAATCAAGGGCAATATGTCTTCAATCAACATTTTTCATTTTCTATGCAACACTGTCCTTTAAAGCTCTCTGCAGCTGGTTGGCAATGGAATCGCTGCCAGAAGCCTCCGAAAGCTCACCCAACTGTGCACAGATCCATAGCCCTCTGAGCTCTCCAACCCCCTGCAGGCGACTGGCCGTGGACTCTGCTCGCAGGCTGTGGGGACTCGCAAGGTTTACAACTCCAAGAGTGAGGTTGTCGGTGACAAGGAGGGGCCTGGACAGTTCAGCAAGTAACTGGACCATATTTGTGAAATAGAGAACATTTGTTCACAGAGAGAAAGCACCAATGAGAGAGCGAATGTCTAGTCTGGGAGCTAGCAGTTATATGATGGGCACGGCAGTGAGGCATTCTGACTGTGGACAGGAGCTGCAAACAGTAGATCCCCGTGCTCTCGGGGCTGCCTAGCTTGTTGTGTAACTTGGGATGATGCAAACAACTTTCCTCTGTGGACAAGCAACCCCGAGGGTGGTAGATCCAACACATCAGACACTCCTTAGGAGAAAGACAAGGCTGTCTTCTCCTATGAAGACTTCTACTCTTCGAACCATAAATAGTGTGACTTTGAGTCAGAATCGACACTATGGTGGTTAACCCTTTTATAAGTTTTGTGGTGGTTGTCGGTTTGTTTGTTTCCCTTCAAAGGGCATATTAGACTCTTTTGCTCCAATTTCACTTTCTTCCATAAAATTCAAAAGTTCCTGCCTTCTGCCTCAGAGTTGATGCAGCTACACATTGTCTTGGAGTGGGTTCAACTCAAAACTACCTAATATGAAGAACAGAATTCTCAGTAAAATTCCCAAACTGAAAATCTTGGTGCTGGTCACTGCCACATCTTTCACCCACAGAGCAGCTAGAGGGTCTGAACTACCAACCTTCTGGGGAGCAGCTGAGCACGAATCAGTGTCATCAGGGTCCCTTGCTTTCTATCCAAGGGAGCTTTGCATTAATCTCTTGTGATGTTTCAAATGAACACAGTCCTAACTAGTCAGCTATTTAATTTGTATGCTACGCTAGTACCTTTGGGGTACACGAAAAATCTAAAGTACTTTTGAACTATTGTCTTCTAAACAAATTCTGAGAGAGAGCTTCCAATGGAAACAAAATATCAGTCCCCATGCAACTCCTATATGTAGCTGGCACGTTAAGAAGCAGGAAAGTCTGTCCTTCACTGAGAAGAAAAGTGCTGTCCCCATTCGGATCCAGAAGAGATGGTAACTGAAATCCAGTAAAGCAAAGAATAAAGCAGTAACAAAAAAGGAGAAGAAACAAATTAAGTAGAAAATGAACAAATAATGAAAAAGTTTGTGAAACCAAAAGTTGGTTCTTTGCGAGGAAAAAAAAATCTTTAACAGGATTAAGAAAATAGGTAGAATAAATAAATTACCTGTATTTAGGCTGTGCAATTGTATATCACTCTGAATTTTATAGAAATCTTAAGCTATGATAACAGTTAACATTATTTATACTTTTGCCAATAAATTTGACAAATTGATGAAGTGTGTAAGTCCATTATAAGATTTAAAATAAAGCAACTTAAAAATTAAATAGACTATACATGAATAGGCATATTGTTCTTAAATAAATGAAGTTTTCACATAAACTCCTTTATACAAAAACAGAAAACAGTAAGCTCACATGGATTCAGCAAATTAGACCAAGCATTTGAGGAAGAAATAACCCATAAATCACTCTTGCTCTCTTAGTACACATAGGCAGATTGGGACACTTTCTAGCTCCTTTCATGGCAACAAGGCTTCCTTGAGTATCAAAATCAGAAAAATATATTATAAGATAAGCCTGAAGAAAAAATAAGCAAATCAAACATCAAAATAAAAATCTATCATAGCTAATTGGGATTTATCAAGATTGGTTTAACATTTAAAAACCCATGAGTATAACTGATCATATTACCAGACTGAAGGAAAAGAGCTATAATTGCCTAAGTAGATGCAGAAATATATTAGAAAAATAAAATTAAAGATTGCTAATACAATTGTAGCAAAACTAGAAATGAAAGATAAATCTCAACCTGAAAAAAAGACTTCCATGAGACTATATGTATAAAAGTAATAGATAGCATTGCGATGAAGAAAACTGACAGAACTTTGAATAGTGCTCATGTGGGAGAACGTATGCTTTGACTTGCAGTTTTGGTGAGGAGTACTGGAAGTACCATGGGCTGCCAGAAGAATGGACGAGACAGGTGCAAAGAGAGTGGTACTCATACAGGAGGACAGTGAGCCACTCTTTCGTGTACCTTGGCCATATGCTCAGGAGGGACCGCTCCTTGGGAAGGATATTGTGCTGATGTGATAGTTAAGGTTTTGTGTCATCTTCGCTGAACCAGGTTTGTCTGTGGTTTGGCAATTAAGTAGTCTCCCGAGATGGGATGGGATATAATTCCTTCCACAATGAGACTGTAGCTGGGTGGTAACTGACTGGAAGGAGTTATGTTTGAGAATGTGGCATGCTTCCAATATATGTGGACACTGGAAAAACTTGCTTATATTTAGCTGGGATTAGATCCTGCATCTTGCTTGCAACCTGTCCTCTAATTCTTTGGATTTGAGCCACCAGCCCATCCCAGTGCCAGCTGATCCTGAGAATCAGCAGCAGTCTGCCTTTTTACCTGACAACTTTGTTTTCATTCACCTCTATAGTGCGAAGCCTGTTTTCTGACGTCACCATCTTTGGTTCACCATCCTCTGCAGCTACACTAGTCAGGAGAAGCTTCCAGCCTAACATCTCACCCATGGACTTGGAGCATGCCAGCCCTACAATTATGTAAGCCATTCCCAGATATGAGCCTCTCTATCTACATAAATATATAGATTTCACTAATTTTGTTTTTCTGGAGAATACAGCCTAAGGCACTTGGTAAGGCAAAAGATGAGTTAAAACTCAACACAAGAAGGTGGGTGGACGGACTGGCTGCAGTGGCTTCCCCAAACACAGACACTGTCGTGAGAATAGCACTGAACCAAAACAGATCCGTGCTATGTTCTTTCATACCCAGATTCTCTACACAGTGGTACTGACTCGACATCAATATTTCAAAGATATTCTGTGTGTAAATATCCGTGTATATATACCGTTTCTCTGTAATGCTACACAGTATTGGTTTTGAGCTTTTAAAACTAATTCTATGACAGAAAATAAGGGGCTCTGGTGATGTAGTGACTGTCAGGTCAGCGGTTCAGAAGAACCAGCCACTCCGAGGTAAGAGATAAGGCTCAAAAGATTAACAGCCTGAGAGTACCAAAGGGGGTCCTTCCCAGTGTCCTAGGGAGCCACTGGGTGTGGGCATCGACATGGCCAAAAATACATTAGGATGACTTTGATTCCTGGAAGATGTGTGCTGGATGCTTGACATTAAGGCCTAAAGTGTTGCATGAGCGTCCAGATTAAATATGGTTACCGAGCCACAACTCACTATCTCCGTTTCTTTGTACTTAACATACTTTGCATCTCCTTAAACAAAACACACTTTTAGAGAATCCCGTACCAGTTTTCTCCTTGGAGAAACGCTTCCACCATCAAAGGGTGTGTGGCTATGTGCTTGCACGCGCTCCATCTCAGCCTCAGTGTCGTCCGCAAGATGCCTGTGCTGATGACTTTCTTCCAACTTGTCCTTTCTTAATTTCTGGCCCTCATCTCATTTCTTGGCAAACAAGTCATGGATTAGTGTCATGGACTGAATTAAGTCCTCCTAAAATCTGTGTCAACTGGGCTGGGCTAGAATTCTCAATGGCTTGGCAGTTATGCAATAAGTAATTTGGCAGTTATGAAATAATGTAATTATCAGTCATGATGTGACCTTCTGTGATCAGTCAATCAGTGTAATAAAATTCAGGGGAAACACAAGGTTTTACTCAGGTCCAAAGTCAGGGGCATTTCCCTGGGATACGACCTGCATCATCTTTTACCTTGCAGTAGATAAAAGCATCAAGAAGCCAACAGAGAAGGAGGAACTCGACTATCACCAAGGAAGAAGAGGCCAGAAAGGAATGCATATTTTAGATGCTGGGTCCCTACACTGGGAACCTCCTAGACCCAGGAGAAACTTGATACCAGTACACATGAAGTTCCCCAGGGAACACTGGGCCCACCGAGGCTGAAGATGAGGGAGGACCTTCCTCCAGAGCCAGCAAACACAGAAATCCTTCCCCTCCACTTGGAGCCTGGGTGTGCATTTCTAGACTCCCGTACTGAGCGAGAGTAAACGCTGCTTTGTGAAGCCATCTGACTGCGGGCTGTCTGTTACAGCCACTCTCATCACTAAGATACCAACCAGCGGAACCTGCTCCTGGCCTTCTGTGGATGGAGCCCCTGAGGTCTGCACTGAAGGCTTCCACTTTCAAAGCCACATTCTCACTATGGACATATTTATTCTCTACAAGTGCTTTTTGTCCCCAAACAGCTGGTTTGGACACCACCAGCTAGATTATTCTGATTGGTTTTTATATCCAAACAATATTTTATTATCATGAAGAAATTGTGGATCCCAGTAAATAATGTAAGTGCCATTTATTAGCATTCATAAAATTTCTGCTTGAAAAGTCACCAGAATTAAACTTTCATGTATGCAATAAAAATTATCAATGGTTTTTATTGCTTTCAATAAATAGAAAAACTGGTAACAAGGCTAATGGACTACCCAGTCCTGTTCACTGATGATATAGATTATATTATTCACTTATTTATTCATTGCATAAATAAACGTAGCATTTCCATCACAAGCAGGGCATGGTGTAAGTTGGTCTAGAGCTTAAACTGGGGCAAACAAAAGAATACATTGACAAATGGCCAGAACATGTCATGAAGGTCGACAGGCGTCACCAGAGCTCTGTAGAAAAACTGATGTCCTAGTACAGATGGAAAGGGGTAAAATTACCCCTAAGATTGGAAACTCTATTGGGCCATCATCAGACCAGCTTTTGATCCCTACAATCATCAAAGATTCTTTAGCCAGATCCTCCTATGACTAAAACACGGCATCAAAGATTGTGCTAAAGAAAATGTATAAATAAGGCAGTATAGACAATATGAAACATCCATTTATACATTGAACACTTTATCTCTCATAGGTTACAGTCAACTCAACATCATTTGATCCTATCAGATCATTTCCAAGGTGCATTTGAAGTCATAGAATTTACAACTGGGGATGAAAATTATTTTAGCTAAAGATGCTATTTTCATTTCTGTCCCAGATGAGACTCAGGATGAGATTTTTGGGAGTGTACAGATTATTTATTCTGATAATAAAGGAGACCAAAAATGAATCAACGCAATCAATTCTACCCCAGTGAACAAATGGAGGTGCCTTTTGTCGCAGCATCAATGTAACCCAGTACCTCGAGAAGGAGAGACTAATCGGTGCATGGCCTATTGATAGAATACTGCAATTCTGAGATACTTCTATTCTTTTTAATACTCGGGGTCAGTTGTGTGAACTTGTTCCAGAAAGCCGTCAAGGTGAATGTCGCATGTTCCCCCATTCCCCATGTGGATAGTGGCGACGCTGCCATTCTGTGGTCCCTGTGTCTTGGATGTCACCCAGTGTTCTCCCATGGAGCATCACCCCTCTAAGCCCGGTGCCAAAACAGCTCTTTACTTGCTCAAGCCATGGTCTGGGGTGTGCAGACGATCTATCTGGAGCCTCAGCAGTTTCAGCTTCTACTCGGTCATGAATGGAGGCGCTTTTCATGACGTATGACCAGGCCTTACCTGGAATACTATTTCCTTCTAATGTATCTGAGGTATGTGCATTATTCATGATATTTTCTCTGTGCCCTTTTAAGAAATGACTTTCTGAAGACCTAACAAAAGATAGACCTACAAAAAGCTTTATTTCCCTGCAAACCCACTTCTTAATTTCTTGGTGCTATATTTTGATTTAAGGGATTATAGACCTCTGACAACATTTATATTCTTGGGAAATATATCTTGGGGCAATGAAACTAATAGACTGGAGTTCAAGTTCTGTACATTTTCTATTATTAGCTTTTATATTTTTTCCTAGAAATAAAATACGATTGAAAAAATGTCTTATATTCCCAGTCATCTTTAAGGTGGTTAGATCAATTACTGCCTCCCTTTAATGTTTTAGATCTAATTTATTTTTTAAAATATGCAAAGAACAGATTGCAACAATTTATTCTGAAATATAATCTTCTAAAATACTAATTTAAAAATCTAGAATGGGTGTGTCACCAACCCATACAATGAGCTGCTTTTTTTGAAGAGAGAAAATTGTATATTTCTGACACATTTTGCTTTCTAAATAAAGCACAGAAATTAGAAAAATAAACAGTAATAGAAATTTAAAAGAACTTAAATAAAAAGAAAGTTAAATTAAAGGAAAGAGTAACATAGACATTAAAAAGAGCTCAAGTTTTCAATAACTTAAAAATCTAACATTTCTACTAAAAAACTCTTAATCTTAGTTCTATGAAATTGGCAGCTTTTTATGATGCCCTGGGGAAAAATAATATGTCAATAGCTCAATTTATCTCACAAGCATACAAACATTAATCTATTCAGCAATTGTCTTTAACAAATAAGTATTATTTCAAGGGCGGGAAAAGCAAAAGAAAGTGACTTTACGCCTACATTTCTCAGAATTTCCCTGAAATCTTACTGCAATTTCGTGAGTAGGTCTGGTTCATAATTAACTGGGGAGGGCGCATTTTTGGCACAAACTCTCCTGTGACCCAAAGCTGAGGTATGCAAAGATGTTCTTATCAGATTGAATATTCCAGGACTCAGAGGATTTTTTTTTTCCTGTAGAACTAGGCCAGGACAGGCCCTCAATACTTTGGAAATATTGTGGGTTTGGGCAAACCAGACTAACTCACATAATTTGAATGGTACACATTCAAATCTTTAGACATTCAAATCTTTAAATTCTCTTCTTTAAATACTGACTTTGGCTTTTAAGAAAAAATAAAGCCCCCCAAATTAAAACACAGCAAGACCTGTCATCACAGTCAATTCCAACTCATAACAGCCCTGTGAACTCAAAGCAAACCCACTGACATCAAGTCAATTCCAATCCAGAGTGACCCTGCATAGACCATCTGAGAGGCCTTCTTGTGGTAGTAGACAACCTCATCTATCTTCTGTAGAGAAACTGGGGGATTTGAACTGCCAGCCTTGAGGCTGCCACTTACCTGATCATGGCACCAGAGTAAAAGTTTGATGAGTCAGTCTGACAACTCTTTCCCCTGTGGATTGACTCGGAGGCAGTCAGCCTTTCTGTTAGCAGGCAAGTGCTTCAACTACTGCAGAGCCAGGCTCCTTTAAGAGAAGAATGCACATGAAAAATTAAACGCTTTGCTTTCAAATCAAAGCGATGAAGTCATCAGTCTGTGCTTTTTCATTCCATCCATAAAGTTATATTAACACAGACTTAGAAGTGATGTGATAGCTAAGAAGCAAGCAAATGATAGCATGATCTTGAAAGGTAGGTTCAAATGCTAACTCTTCTACATGACTTCTCATGTGATTTCAGTCAAACACTCAATTTCTCTAATCGTGCCTTGTATAATCTGTACAGGAAATTCAATAATAAGGAGGGATCCTTTATGAATCAGATAAAATAATGTAAGCAAAACCCTATTTTTATCCTTTGCATGATAGGTTCTCAAGAAAATATTACTGTTATGAGGCCAACGTATCTCAGAGGAAGAAGGAGACATTGAAGAAGAGAAACAAACAAACAACAGTACCCTTGGTGTGTATCTCACATTTCTCCTGGCCTTAGATATGTGGAGCATGACCATGTTTGCATGCACACAGCAGGAGGGGAGACAGCTGGTCAGACTCGACGAAGAGTAGTCATGGCTGTGCTATGTCCCTGCCCCCACCCATAAGACCTGACCGTCTAGAGAGCTAAGCATAGCAATGTACTGGCAAAGTTCTAGATTACAGTGACAAGAGATTTATTGGACATGCGTTGGAATCTGATTTCATCACAGATAGCTAGCATCATGATATGTTGAGAATTGGAATAAGACGGTAACACAGCAAAACTAACTTGTCAGAGTCAGAAACGTTCAGTCGTCATCACATCCATGACAGGACAGCCTTAGTCTGCTACCAACCATACTTCTGGGAGATAACAAACAAAGGGAAGTTCATAGGAAGATAATTGGAATATACCCTGTTTCATAGCTTACTTAAATGACTATATGACTGAACTAATTTGGAAATTCTGATGAAAGATTAGATTTAATTTCTTGATTTTCTTTTAGCTTAGAAATTGCTGCGGGGAATGCATAAAAACCTGGCATGAGATTGTTAACTTCTGTTAGAAAAATTTGTTTGTTGTCATGATATTTTTTTAATTAGGGAGTTGAACCAGATTAGTGGTTTTAAATCTACCTACACACTAGAATCACCTGCAGAACTTAAACAAAACAAAACAAAACACAAAGCTATGGTTTCTGAATCCCACATCTATCATCAGAAATGTTGACTTAATTTATTAAGGCTCTACCCTCTGTATACTTCATCACCTTTGACTCTATTATCACTCAGAATTCTCTTGTTCTATTATCTCAGGGCAATGTAAAGCGTGATTTATGTATGATGCAAAAAAAAGAATTGAATGAGGTATGTCAGGATGAGGCTGTCATAATAATTTGTATATGAGTGGTGGAGTTCCAAATTGCTATCTGACACACAGAACAATGCATGTAATTTTGGAATGTGAAGGAAGGAAAGCTTCATAGAAGAGGAGGAATTTAAGATTTATTGTAGACATAAATATTCAGCTAATTAAATATGTTGCTATTGGGAAATGTATTGTCAGGTAGACTGTCAATGTGTTTTACCATAGTGACTTGTGTCTCACTATAATTCTGGAATGGAGACACTGCTATTTCAAATGCCAGCAGCACCACCCAGGTTGGACTGGCTTCGGTGAATGTGCATCCATATTAAGAAAAACAGGGAGAGATGAGCTATTTCTTAAAATACAAACAAACACAAGTCTGTAACAAAATATGAATAGCAGCAGAGCAACGCCTGTTCTAGAGCCGGAAGATGATCTGCTCTGCCCCACCCCCAACCCCACCCAGAGTGAAAAATAAGTCTGGGGAAGAACTGCCTGCTCAAATATAGCAAACCCCAAAGGCGTGGTGGGGTAACGCTTGGGGACTATCATTCCTCTCTCTGGCATGCCTCAAGGCGAGATTGATTCATAGGACAACCAGAATGTTCCTCAGAAAGAAGGGTACTGATGCTGTGCCTCACGAACTTTGGACTTGTGATCAGCAAAGACCAGTTCCTCTATGAGCAACACAGAGGGTCAGTGGAAAAGGCACTCAAGGACACGGATTGTCACAGGAGCTGCAACAATGAGTTCAAATATGACAATGGTTTTGAGATTGGAGCTGGACCATGCATCTGAGTCACTGGATCAATGTCATCTAACAATGGCAGCATTCGTAATTGGAACATATCATATGCAAAATGAGAACTCAAGAAAATTGTGAAAAATTAAACAGAACATATAAAGATCAATGTCACAGAAATTGATGGGCTAAAATGGACTGGTATTTGCCAGTTTAAATGAGGCAATCATTTTGTGTAATCTCCTGGGAATGACAGTTAAATAAGAATAGCATCTCATACATTGTCATAAAAAAGGTCCAGAATCTACCTTGAATTACAATATAGTCAGTGATAAGAAAATATGTGGACAAAGAAGACAAATTAATACTACTGTCATTCAAATCTATGTACCTACGGTAATTCCCAATATGAAGAAATTGAAATGATTTTATTTTTTTACCAAAATGATAATTTACTTTTAATGCAGTCTTAAATTAGTCAGACGTACAATCAATTCCTAATGACTGAAATGTTAAAATTAGAAACCAAGGATTGGTAATTAGAAAACATGGCGATAGAAATTATGCCAAAGAATTTTGCGATGCCCAAAACCTATTCATTGACAATACCATTTTCAGTGACAATAAGGGCAACTAGTCACCTGGAGCCTCCCAGAGAAAATGCAAAGAAATCAAATCAAGTCCATCTGTGGGAAGAGAGGCTGGAGACACTCGATGTCATCAGTCAGCGAAGGCGATTGGCTGACCGGAGATCTGACCATGTCTTTCTCCTACGCCAGTCTCAGGTGAAGGTGAAGAACAATAAAAGACGTTCACAAGAGCCAACCGCAACCTGGAATATATCCCACCTGAATTTAGAGACCATTTCACAATTTTATTTGATGCACTGAACACTAAAACCAGAGAAGTTGTGAGAAGACATTGAGGACACTGTTCTTGAAGAAAGCAAAGATCACTTAGAAGAAAAGACTGAAAGAAAGAGAAGACAACAATGGCTATCAGAGAAGCCTCTGGAACTTGTCTTCAACATTGGGAAGCTGGAACAAATGAAGAAGTGATCATTTAGGGGAGCTTTATAGAAGGTTTCAAACAGGTGGCTCAGTGATTGAAAATGCAGTAATAGAATGAAATGCACATAGACGTGGAGTTAGGAGCTCAAAAGGAAAGAACACACTCATCATTTCTCAAGTTGAAAGAATTAAGAGAAAATAATAAATAAATGAAACAAACAAACAAAGTAATTGAGAGAAAAACCAAGCCTCCAATTTCCACAATGAAGGATTATATAAACCTCTTCCTATAGACTGATGCCAAAGACAGGAGAAGAAGAGAATCCACAGAAGATAGAGCAATACCAGTAAGATCACAGGCAAGTCAAGTTTTGCTGAAGATCCCCACCCCTGCTGTAGCACTGAGCATGGATCGCAATTGTAGCTGAGAGCAAGGGAATGCTGCCTGGCTTCCAATCAGGAGTGCGCTCAGGGCTGCCTCCTCTCACCATGGCTATTCGCGCTGAGTGCTGAGCAAACCCGCAGAGAATGCCATCTCCGGAGTGGAAGAAGGCTGCGGTACAACCTGCACTGTGCGCATGCACAACCCTGCTTACTGAAAAGTGAGGGCGATTCCACGTCCTTGCTTTTGGAGATCGAGGACTGAAGCTCGTCAGCGCCGACCGCAAGTGGAGAAAAGACGGAAGTTGTCAAGGATTTCATCTCCCTGGGACCCACAATCCAGGCTCATGGTAACTGTAATCAAGAGATCAAAGGGTGCACTGAATTTGGTAATTCTGATGCACAAGACCCCTTCAAAGTGTTGAAAAGCAGAGATGTCACTTTGGGAACTAAGACAGCCTGACCCACGCCAGGGTATTTTCCATCGCTTCCTACGCATGTGCAAGGCAGACAGAAGAAGGGGTGCCTTTGCCCGATGGGGCAGGGAAGAGAACGGCAAGCACCGTGGGTTCCCCAAAGAACAGACAACTCTGTCCTGGAAGCAGCACGACCAGAGCTCTCCCTGGAAGCCAGGAGCGTCAGACGGGGCCTCACGACTTTGGAAATGTTAGCAGGAGGGACCAGTCCCTGAAAAAGAACATTATGCTTAGCCAAATAGAGGGGCAGCACAAAAAAAGGAAGGCCCTAGACAGATGCACTGACGCGGTGGCTGCAGCCATGGGCTAGCCTTGACAGTAACGGGAGGCGGAGCACGGTGGGGCTGGGGTCCTTCTTCCAATCATAGGGTAAGTGTGCTACTCTTATGAATTGAGTGACTCCTGTGAAAGGGTTGGTCGACTCCCAAAGGGGTCGTGACCCACAGGCTGAGAATCGCTGATTTAAGTTCTTCTCCTTGGCAGGCAAAGGCAGTGTCGGGAATAATAATGCTGTCTATCTCTACCTGCCTCACATGCACGTGAAAGTTGGACACTGAAGGGGAAAGACCAAAGAATCCATGCATCAGAATTGTGGCATTGAGAAAGACGACGGAAAGGACCATGGACTGCCAAAAGAAAACAAGGACAATAGACGTGTCTTCGAGAAAGAACAGCCAGAATGGTGCTCAGACTAGAGGGTGGCAAGACTGCATCCCGGGTACCGTGACTGTGTTATCAGACAGAGCAGGCCCCGGGGGGAAAGAGCAGCAAACAAAGAGGAAGATCTTCAAGGAGATGGATGGCGCAGTGGTGGCAACAATACACATAAACAAAGCAACAATTGTGAGGGTGGTGTAGGGCTGGGGGTGCGGTGTTCTGTTGTACATGGCTGTGCTGAGTCACAGTGGACACAATAGCACTTAACAAATAACAACACCAACAGGAACATGTATGTCAGCCTGTGTCTTCACAGGTTGAAAAAACCCACTTCATAGAGTTGTTATGAAAATTGCATTATATAATGTATAGATGGCATCTAGCATGCTGGCTCTTAGAATAATCTATTTCTCTCTTCTAGCACATTATATGATCAATTTAGTGGCCACAAGTGAGAATTAAGGAATCCTGGTGGCAAAATGTTTGAGCATGGGCTCCGAACCTAAAGGGATGAGGTGCAAATCTGCAATCACCCATGGGAGATAAGTCTACTGCCATACATGCGACCGCCCGGAAACCACATGGCTAGAAATGGGAAACTTTCAGTGAGTACTGGGAAAGGGTTGGAAGCCAATTCAACTTTGATTCGCTAAATGCTGCTTACGTGAAATAAGGAACGAGCTAGAAGAGTGATCCTGGACTAGAGCGTCAACAGTGGGGCCTGGGTTTCTTAGCTCCAGGGGGTTGGCCAACAGAACTCTCTTAGGAGTCCCACCAAAGGGCTCATTCAAGATTGCTGGAAACAAGAGATAGTGTTCAGAGGCGTGGAAGTATTGCCAGGTGGTCAGAACAGTCCGTGTGAGTTCTGCTTCGTACCCTAAAAGGGGGATAGTTATGCTCACCTTTTCAAGGAGAGCGACAATTACAGGTAGCCTAGGTATGTGCCACCTAGTATATCTCACCTAGTGTATTGTACTACTCAAGCTGAATGAATGTGAGCTGTTGTAAGAAAGGAAGACCTAAATATGAAAGTAACTGAGAACTTTAACTGTGTCTGGAATCTGGGGTGTGGAGCCCAGCCTAGAGTTGTACTAGAAAACTCTCTGAGCTGGCCTCTCAAACGTTCTCACAAATTTGTTCACGTACAGGCATCTCAGGGCTGTATAGAACTCCAGAACCCATGTCTTTTAAGTCACTCATTTTGAAGTATGTGAAAATTGAGGCCCCAAAGGTAAAAGCTATTTTCCCAATTTTAAATGCCCAGAGGCTAACTGGGGGGAGTCCTGATGGTGCAGTACAAAGCCCTCAACTCTGAAGCTTCAGGTCTCTAGTTCTAGCCCCCTGATGGCTCTGGGAGAGAAAGATGTGGCCATCTGCTTCCCTGCAGATTCCCTGTCTTGGAAACACCCCTGTGAGGCAATTCTGCTTTGTCTTCTTAGGTGAGTATGAGTTGGATAGAAAAAACTTTGATTTTTTTGTTCTCTCCTTCTTCGACACTAAAAATGGTTGAAAGCCTAAGATAGAGCTGCTATAGTCTTAAAACCAAAGGAACAAATAACAACTGAATTGGTTGAGTCCATACACACTCACGACCACTCTGGGTGTAAACAACCACTGTAGGGTTTCCTTGGTTTGAATCTTTAAGGAAGCAAATGGCCATGCCTTTCTTCCATGAAGCTGATGAGTGGATTTGAACCACTGACCACATGGTTACTGGACAGATGCAACCAAATAGTTTGCATCACTGAGGGTTCCTTCTGTGATGTTGCCTGACACTGTTTTCCCTTTATAATAATTTCCCAAAGGATTTACATCCCCCATCAGCATAGCCCAAAGGGGCCTGCACGTTCAAAAGGTGTAGGGAAATCTGTCAGATGCCTTTAAGACTTTTAAATCTGCCTTCCTTCATCACAGGCATGGTAACATAGCATTGAAGAACATCCCACTTAGTGCTTGCTACTAACCCAGCGGGCCCGGAGAGGCACAGCCTGTGCTGGCGGGGACGGTGAAGGCGTCCACTGGGGAAAGAAGAGCAACCAAGTTTTGAACACGGTTAGAAAGGGGGCCTTGGGATGCACCCCAACATTTAGGACACACTAAAAGTCAGCTTAATTTCCAATTTTCTTCTATAGAACAAAAAAGAGGGATTTTCTTTCCCTTTTTTGCTTGCCTCAGTCATCCCACTAATTATTTAGTGGTCTTTCAAACCTTTTGTAATCTCTACTCAAGAAAGCCCTGAAAGATATTAATTCTTAGCCATGTGCCTCATAAATGAAGGGCCATTCTGCTACACTTAATGACAAGGCTGAGGCAGCAAGATGTCATTTGCTTTTTTCTCGGTTTTTAAATTGCTTTCTAAATGAACTACAGCTGTGAGGGCCAGGTGCGGTGAACCCTTTAGAAAGATCAGGAAATGATGAAATCCAAAATTTCAAAGTGTGATGGATGTCAGCTCCCAATTTGGTGTGTGTGAGGTCACCCCCATGCACCTGGTGCCGTCTCCACAACAGAATTACTTTTCTGTGGGGAAAAAAAAAGGAGAGGGAGAGGGAGAGAGAGAGATGCACATGTCTAATGCGGGTGCAACAATAAGAGAAACAGTTTGTAATTATCTCTTTGTTTCTCCTCATCGAGATAGAAATAGTGAAATGTGCAGCGCCCCCACCCCCTTTCCCTCTTATAGGTAGTGCTGCTGCGTTAACACAAGATTTTTGTGAATCACAGGGGTGGTTTGGTGGCAACCCAGAAGCCACGACAAAACAAATGCCATGCTATGGTGGTGTGGTGGCAGAAAAGGGAGGGGAGGAAGGGGGACTTCATTAAGACAGGCCCACTGACTTAGTTACAACCAGTAACCTAACTCTAAGAGCCCTGCGCGTCAGTGAGTAGGCACTACCTTTGAAGGTGGGCAGTTGCGGGCACAGGGGGCCTTCCAGCTGCACCCCAAGGAGAGTGAGATGGTCACCAGCCTGTCTGTCCTGTCATCACCAGTCCCGCATGCTTCTTGCCCCCATGAGGGTCTAGGTGAGACCTGTTTATTTAGGGGCCCTTGTTCTTGCAGTCAGTTGTCCACCAGAGGAAATAAAGAAGGACTCTGCTTCTTCCCACAAAGCAGCACCCAGGATCTGTTGTTTTGTCCGAGTGAATGGGTGCCAGAGTCAAGCCCCGTTCCTCTGGGCACACTGCCCAGGCTGCCCCACAGGAGCGGGACTCCCCTGGACTCCTGCAGCCCTTCAGTGTGCAACCGCGAGCTGGAGTCCTGCAGCCAGCTGTCTCAAGGAGGTGGCAGCACAGACCACAAACAGGGGGCAAGCCTGGGGTTGGAGCTTGCCCTGTGGCTACGATGTGTGTTTGGGAGGTTTACTTAAATCTTGATTCCCCTCCTCTATAATATGGGCACAGAAATAGGCCACCGAGTGACGGCGCTTTGAAAGTCTCAGCACATTACCTGGCACAGAGTTTTGACAACAAAGAAATAATGAGTATTTTTAACCCAGTTCAAGTAGACCTGCTAGCGCACTAAGTTAAGCACTAGGCCACTAACTGAAAGATTGGTGCTTAACATGCACCATTCTCTTAGTGGGACAAGAGGAAAATAAAAGGAAATAGAGGAAAGAACTAGGAAGCAAAGGGTATTTATAGAAATCTAACTACAGGTATGCGCATATGTAAATATATTTATATATGATAATGGGGAAATAGATCTATGTACATATATTTATGAGTTTAGTATTAAGGAAGCAGATGGACATTGGGCCTCTACTCAAGTATTCTCTCAACATTTGAACACTTGGTTCTAATAATCCGGGACTCTGAGATGCTCACCCTCCTGACATGATCGCTGAAGACAAAGCAGGTGCATAAGTAAATGTGAAGAAAACTAATGATGCCCAGCTATCAAAAGATATAGCATCTGGGATCTTAAACACTTGAAGATAAACAAACAGCCATCTAGCTAAGAAACAATAAAGTCCACATGGAAGAAGCACACCAGCCTGTGTGATCATGAGGTATTGATGGGATCAGGTATCAGGCATCAAAGACGCAGAGCAAAAAATCTTAATGTGAATTATGGGGTTGTGGGGGGGGGAGTGTGGATTGGAGGCCCAAAACCAATCTGTAAGCAATTGGACATCCCCTTACAGTAGGGTAGTAGGGAAAAGATGGGCCAATAAGGTGAGGTATAGCACTGGTGAAACAGACAGCTTTCCTCTGTTTTTTTTAATGCTTCCTCCCCACCTGCTCCCTGCCCACTACCATTCCTTAGTTCTACCTTACAAATCTGGCTAGATCAGAGCATGTACATGGGCACAGATAAGAGCTGGAAACACAGGGAATACAGGACAGATAAACTCCTCAGGACCAATATTGAGAGGAGCCATATCAGAAGGGGAAGGGGAAGGTGGGGGGAGAAAGGGGAAACCAATCACATTGAACTATCTATATGCCCCTCCCAGGGGAATAGACAACAGACAAGGGGATAAAGGGAGACATCGGACAGTGTAAGACATGAAAAATAATGATAATTTATAAATTGTGAAGGGTTTATGAGGGAGGGAGGGAGGGAGGGAGGGAGGAGGAGGGGGAATATGAGGAGCTGATCCCAAGAGTTCAATAGAAAGAAAATGTTTTGAAAATGATGTCAGTGTAAGATATGACAAAATATTAATTTATAAATTATCAAGGGTACATGAGGGAGGGGGAGCAGGGAGGGAGGAGGAAAATGAAGAGCTAATGCCAGGGGCTTATGTGGAGAGCAAATGTTTTGAGAATGATGAGGGTAACGAATGTATAAATGTGCTTTATACAATTGATGTATGTATGTATGGATTGTGATAAGAGTTGTATGAGCCCCAAATAAAGTGATTTTAAAAAAAGAAAACGATGATGGCAACATATGTACACATGTGCATGAGACAATGGATGGATGTATAGATTGTGATAAGAGTTGTATGAGCCCCAATAAAATGATGTAAATTGAAAAAAAAGAAACTACAAAAAATGCACCATTCTCCTTGCCGACAAAAGACCAAGCATTTGCTTCTGTAAAGATTCATATATACAGAAAATCTGGGAAGCAGTTTTACTGGGTCCTACAGAGGTGCTTCAGGTCAGACTGGAGTCAACAACAGTATTTTCTTAAGTTCCAGAAATGAAGATGGAAAGTATTCTGACTTAATCTGAATCTAAGTCAAATTATGAATGCCTTGGTGCCAGTTTGCAGATCACCAGTTGATTCAAAACCAATATGCTCAAACCTGCTTCCTGGGGCAGTGGATATTGACAGAGAGTGCTCATAGTCATGCAGGTAGTCTTGTTTGACACCTTCAAGGAAAGGGGCCAAAGCAGAGGCTTCCCGGGACATCTGCTGGGTCAGTTCAATTCAAAGCAAAGAGTGGTCCGCTTAGAAGGTTATTGCAACCATTTTCAGCGACTTCAAAGGGGTCCTCCTGATAGCTCGTTTTGAAAGAAACAGGATTATCACAAGAAGCTGAGAGGAAGTGGTGAGAAAATCGACAACTGTACTGGTGAGAAAACTGTCCGGAAACGTGAGGGGTTTTGCTGTCATTACAAGGCACAGGTTTGTTCTTCAAGCAGCCAGGACGGGCCTGTCATACCTGCCCATTCATCCTACAGCGCTCCCTTGCACCTTCCAGCTTTCTTTTCCCCAAAACTCAAAGAATACTGAAATGAATAAAATTGAAAACTCTTCCAGGATGCTAAAGGTGCCATTTTGACATGATAGAAATTGAAGAGTGTAGAATTCTTCAGGGACAGGTCAGAGAAATATAAAGAATGCCTTCAGAAGTGTATAGATGTAGATGGAAGATCTGCTGAAAAGCAATAACTTCACTTTGGTATTTGTGTTTAATAAAGTTGATAAAAATTTTGTTTTGTCTCAATCTATTGCAGCCATTATGTCAATCCATCTCAATGAGTAAATATCTTTTTGGTGGCTAGCCCTCTATTTCACTAAGCATGGCATTTTTTTTTCTTCGAGAAACAGGTCTGTCCTAATAGGATGTCTGAAGTTCATGAAATCCAGTCTTACTATCCTAACTTCTAAGGAGGATTCTGGCTATACTTATTTCAAGGCAGATTGATGTACTCCATGGCTACTATGAGGTCTCCCTACCAGTGGAGTCCAGTCCTGAGCAAGCCAGCTTTGTGAAACCCACTGTTTTCCTTAAATTTGAATCAGAGTCTGTAAAGCAATGAATCAACCAATCTGAGATAGGACCTACCTCCTGAGTTGTGGTAATATAATATAATAATAAATATAATATAATGTATACACAATTTTAAATGGCTCAAGAGGAAGATGAGATGATAAGGTATTAACCTAGCTACATCTGACACACATGACTTTACAATGGTCTCTCTCTGATAGCAATTCCCATCCTATCCCTAGACTATGGTTAAAGGGGATTTACAGGAGACAATCTATGGGGGACCCTGTACATGGATCCAGCCCCATGTTGTTTCCCCCTTTAGCTTACCATTTCTAACAATCAGTCCCCTCGTATGCTCTCCCAAACACATCCTCTAGCTCTCTGCACTAGGCCATCTTCAGTTCTAGCAATTGTCTATACCAACGGGGATTTTGCCTCACGATGGGAAAGCACAGACCGCGGTACAGAAGCCATTTGGGGAGGATGATCTTCAAGGTCACGCCCTTTGTACCGAGCTTGTTGTACATATGTAAGCTTGTCTTTCCCTTTTTCTTCTATGTTAATTACATGTGAGAAGATACCTTAAGAATTTTGAACCCCAAATAAAAAGCACAGATTAAAATAATACCACAAGGCTCTCTTTAAACTTACAAGCAGTTTATGCTTCATATCAGCTGGACAGCTTTATTTATTTACCTATGCAACAGATGATTCATATTCATTTGTTCTGGGAAAACCACCCAAAAGAACTTGGAAAACAAAAGCAAACTCACTGCCACTGAGGCGATTCCAACTCACAGGGACCGTCTAGGACAGGAGAGCACCGCCCTGTGCGTTCCAGAGCCTGGGCCTCTTCTTGGAGCGGAATGCCGCAGGAAAGGAGAGATCAAATGCCCACTTCTGGAATGTGTGGAACTGCCCCCCATGCTAAGGTGCAGAGCTGTCTTGATAAGGTGTGTGCGTGTGTTCAGGGGCAGGCTGCTCTAATCACCTCCACTGATTGCTTTTACCACAGACCCAGTCTCAACTAATTGGATCGATAACAGATAAAACTCAAACATACGTTTCTCACATTTTGAAGTTTAAGATGTATTCTAAGAAGTAAGTGTTAAAACGTTTCCCTCATACTCACTCCCTGCCACTGAGTCCATGTTAGCTCAGAGCAGCCCTGTAGGACCGGTCAGAATTGCCCTGGTGAGTTCCCAAGACTAACTCCTTTGGTGAGGAGAAAACCCTGTCTTTCTCCTGAGGAATGGCTGGTGGTTTTGAACTGTGGACCTTGCGCTTCACAGCCCAGCTTAAAACTACCGTGCTCCTTTATTTCCTCATCAAACTTAATTGTGTTACATTTCCTCTCGTCTGTTTTGATCTTCCTGTGGCACAGGGCAAGGCCTGCAGACACAGCTGTGCCATGAACCTGTTTGAGGGGCTGGTCCATTAATTTGCATCTTTTAGGTGGGCCTTACATCCAGCGATAAATCCTTTAAACTACCACCCAGAGTAGATGAATCATTTGTACCTTGGCCAAATATTACTACACATCTCCTATCATAGATGTGAGAGAGTTTAGCCTGTGGTTGATGGGTCATGACCAGAATCAGTATTTTCTGACTCCCAGTGATCCTCTCAGCACATTGTCTCATAGATTTCCGCTTAGTCAATGGGAATCAGATCCAAAGCTAGAACTCCAAACTTTCACAAAACAGGAAAATCATCAGCTTTGCTTGTTCTATAAAGTCTTTCTAAAATATCTGGAATTATAGGATTTCAGAATCGGGAGGATCCCGAAAGTCCTCTTCACTCACACATCCTACGCTCCACAGGACACAACCACCCGCCCCCCTCGCAATGCCTCACTGAGAGCGGCTAGCCTACATTGATGTTGATTACGGCGGAAGTCAGTTTCCCAAGCTGTCCGCATCCTTGTCTGGTTGGTTGGAAGTTTTTCCTTGTAGCAACAAGAAGCTGCCTCTTCTAAATTCTTCCCTAGGTTATAGCTCTTCCTGTATCAGTGTAGATAGAGTCAAGGTTTAATGTTCCCATCTGAGATCTTTCTCTTCCGTTGGCTTTGGGCTGCTTCTCTAGATAATCCTTTCTGACTGTGCTTAACCAAGCTGTCAGTGGCCTAGTTCCTAAGACACCTCACTCTGCTCCAGTTTTCAACATCTTGAAATGTGACACCCATAATTTAGCAGAATGCTCCAGATGTGGTTTGATTGGCACAAAATCATTTCTTCTTTTGTTCTATACCATGTTGTTTCCTAATGTTGTTCAGAGCTTTTTCTGTAACAGATATTTCATACTTAGATACTTCTGATTGGGAAGTCACCGCGAGCCAAGGCCCTTTCCTTCCATAGAGTAATATCCCAGATACCTCGACCCTTATTCTTGAACTAGTGATTGTTTGTGCTTAAATGTAGGATTTTATATGTATCTGTATAAGAATTCACCTTTCGTTGTACTCCACAATTCAATCCATTGAACTATTTGGCAGTAAAATTTTTGTTCAAAATCTATGTTTGCTTAATATGTATTACATGTTTTCAAAAAACTATGGATTAAAGTTCTGAATAGCAAAGAAATGTGTCCATCAGACTATAATAATATTATCTTTCTGTTTGTCCTTTTCTTTTTTCTATATGCTCATCCCTTTTTATATACAAGTGATCGAGACCACTCAGCACCCTGGGGACACTTTGGGGTCTACAGAAGTACACAACAAGCTTAGATGCTAACTAGGGAACCAATCAAGCATCCAGTACAAGAAAATAAGAGGATTTAGTAACATACTGCTCTAGACCCCCACCAAACACTAGAAAGATTTGCAGAAGAGAATTGAAAGACCCAGGTGGAAATTTACTTACCAATTTATTCACTTAAAAAATAGATGAATTTTGAGCAAGAACTTGTATATAATTGCAGTAAAATAAATTATGTATTAGAACACACTTGTGATTCCAGTGGAAAGTGGTACTGAAATCGGAACGTGATTGTGATTAGATGTCTTAGCTGCCTACCTCTGGGGCAGCACAATATGAGTAAGTGACTTGAAAGAACAGGACTTAATGTTAGTCTGTTAGGCTATAAATTCACACCGAGTGTTTGGCCTTGTCATTTCCTGTCTTGTCAGTAGTGCTGGTTATTGCTTTGTTATTTGATGGTCATCAAATGACATGTATCTTCTGTATATTTACCCCCACATCTATTCTGTTTTTTGTGTAACTCAGCAATGATGAGAATTAGAACTCACCACACTAAAGTATGACAACATAAAAAGCAAACTCATTTTACAAACAAGATCCTATTTAGAGGTATAGAGCCAGGATTATAATCCATCTCTTAAGGAATGCAATTCAATATAAGTGAAAGCTAAAATCCTATAGACAAATGGTGTTTGGGAAGGTAAGGAGGTAGGAGGCAGAGGGATGAGGAAGAACATTTAAGCTCCAAAGACTCATGCTCATGCCACTTAAAAATATTTCTACAGGGCCAGCTATATGTTAGGCATTGTTTTATGATGCAGAAGTGGGAAAAACAGACAAAAATTTCATGACCTATTGAGTTAGTTTATTGTGCCAACCTGGCCTATAAACACATGTGGGGTTAATAGAAGGGAGGAGGGATAAATGGCTCCGTGAGCCTTGCCTTTTGAGTTCTTGTGTCTCTTGCTTTGTGATGGTCACACCAGGATACAGCTGCCTTAGCAGTTCCCTGCTTCAACTCGCAAGGCTCACTTCCTGCAAGACATCTCAAAGGAGAAACCACATGGACCTTCCCCCATGCAGCTCTGGGTGCTGGAGCAGCTGTGTGGAGACCCCTGCCAGCACTGAGATGCTTACACATTCATTGATTTGGCTTTCCTCCTGCAATCAGCATCATTGCGTGTATTTTGTGAGATGGAGGAGAACTTTGTGGATTGGTGTTAGACATATGAGTTAATGGGTTAATGTTGGACTTGTGGGCTTGTGCAGCACTGGGTTGGGAAATTTTCTTGATGTGCACTTACCCTTTACATAAAACTCTCTTATACATGAGTTTCTGTGGATTTGTTTCTCTAAAGTACCCAGACTAACACACCTATAAGAGATGGTTGTTATTATTAGGTACCATCTAGTCCATTATACCCATAGCCCCGCTCTGCCCAACGTAAAGAAACTCTGCCTTGTCCTGTGCCATCCTCACAATAGTTCCAATTCTTGAGCCCATTAATGTCATAGTCACTGTGTCCGTCCATCTCCGTAAGAGCCTTCTGCTCGTTCACTGCCCCTCCACTTTACCAAACATGCTGTCCTTCTCAAGGGACTGGTCCCTCCTGACAGCATGTGCACATTATGTCAGGAAAATAATCCTAGCCTTGCCTAAGAGGAACACTGTGATCATACATGTTCCAAGGCAGACTTGTTTGTCCCTTTGGCAGGCCAAGGTCCTCTAAATATTCTTTACCGCCACCACAATTCAAATGCAGTGATTTGTTTCCTGCCTTCTTTATTCACTGTCCAGCTTCCACCTCAATATGAAGTAGTTAAAACTACCGTGTTTTCAGTCAGGTGCATCCTAGACCTCAAGGTAATATCTGTCTGTTCAACATTTTTTTTAAATTTTAACAATTTATTAGGGGCTCATACAATTCTTATCACAGTTCATACATATACATACATCAATTGTATAAAGCACATCTGTACAGTCTTTGCCCTAATCATTTTTTTCTCCTCTTTTCTTCCATGCTCTTGGATTGGGAGACTTAATATAGTTAAGATGTCAGTTCTGCCAAAGGCACTATATAAGTTTAATGCTATCCCGATACAATTACCATCATCTTTCTTCAAAGAAATGGAAAAACTGATTACCAACTTCATATGAAGTGGGAAGAAGCCCAGAATTAGCAGAGAACTCCTCAAGAAGAAGGACACCATGGGAGGGCTTGCTTTACCTGACTTTGGCACATACTATGCAGCCACAGTTCTCAAAACTGCATGGTATTGGTACAATGACAGATACTCAGACCAATGGAAAAGAACTGAAAACCCAGAAATAAAAGCATCAGCATACACACAGCTGATCTTTGACAAGGGCCCCAAAAAGATCAAATGGGAAGCAGATGCCCTCTTTAACAAGTGGTGCTGGAAAAAATGGATATCAACATGCAGAAAAATGAAGCAAGACCCTTATCTCACTCCATGCACAAGAATAAACTCAAGGTGGATCACAGACCTTGAAGTTAAACCCCAAACTATTAGGGCCATCAATGAGGGAATTGGGACCAACTTGAGAACTTTGGCGCAGGGAATACACAGGCTATCAGAAATAGGGAAGGACACAAACACAGAGGAGGCACAAATCGACAAATGGGATATACTGAAGATAAAACACTTGTGTACATCTAAAGAATTCACCAAGAGAGTAATAAGAGAGTCCACAGACTGGGAAAACATCTTTAGCAATGACACATCAGACAAAGGCCTTATTACTAAAATCTACAATACTCTGCTAGCTTCCAAAAAGAAAAAAAACAATAGCCCACTTGAAAGGTGGGCAAAGGACTTGAACAGAAGTTTCACAGGGGCAGAAATACGAATGGCCAACAAACATATGAGAAAATGTTCCCGATCTTTAGCCATAAGAGAAATGCAAATTAAAACAACAATGAGGTACCACCTGACACCCTCAAAGGTAGCCCAATTCAAAAAATCAGAAAGCAACAAGTGTTGGAGGGGCTGTGGGGAGACAGGAACTCTCATCCACTGCTGGTGGGACTGTAAGTACGTACAGCCACTATGGAAATCAATCTGGCAATACCTAAAACAGATGGAAATAGAGTTACCATATGACCCAGCAATCCCCCTACTGGGCATATACTCAGAAGAGGCAAGAAACAAACCAAGACCAGACATCTGTGCTCCAATGTTCATTGCGGCACAGTTCACAATTGCAAGGAGTTGGAAGCAACCCAAATTTCCATCAACTGACGATTGGATTAAAAAACTTTGGTATATACATACAATGGAATACTACGCATCACTAAAAAGCAGTGATGAACGTATGAGGCACATAGCGGCATGGGAAGAACTGGAGGAAATCATGCTAAGCGAAGTAAGTCAGGCACAAAAGGACAAGTACAACATGAGTCCGCTGAGGTAAGAATTAAAAAAAAATTTTTTTAAAGCAAAAGTGGCATAGGGAAAAAAGCTACTGTATACAAACATTTTAGGGGTGAAGACGGTGTAGTATGGAAGAGACCAGACCAAAACCAGGGATGTACATGGTAGCCTGTTCAACATTTTAAAACGAATTTTGTACAGCAGATTTCTCCAATGAAATCTTCTTTTGGTCTTTTGACGTCTGCTTCCCATGCATTGATTGTGGATCCAAGCAAGACAAAACCCTTGACCACTTCAATCTTTCCTACCTTGAACTTGTGGGAAAGTGGTTCAATTGTGAGGATTTGGGTTGGTTTTTTTTCCATTGAGTTGCAATTCATACTGAAGACTGCAATCTTTGATCTTCATCAGCAAGTACTTCAAGTCCTCCTCACTTTCAGCAAACAAGGTTGTGTCATCTGCATGTGGAAAGTTGTTACTACACCATCCTCCAATCCTGATGCTATATTCTGCTTCATATAATTTAGCTTCTCTGATGATTTGCTTTGCATACAGATTGAATATATATGGTGAAAGGATACAACACTGAAACAAACAGTTCTTGATTTAAAACCATGCTATATTCCATTTTCTGTTCACACAACTTTTCTTGACCGCTGTGCGTGTTCTACATGAACACAGGGAAGTGCTCTGGAATTCCCATTCACCTTAAGGCTATCGATCGTTTGTTATGATTCTCACAGTGGCAAAGGCATTTGAATAACAGTTATATAGATTGGATTTCCTTGAAGGCAGGTAGATTTAATGTTATCACAGACAGCTTTCTACTTCAAGATAGATCTTGAAATGTCTTTTTAATGACAAATGTAACACCATCCCTCTATGTTTTGTCATAGAAGGCCTAGTAAATCATATGACTTTCTGAATCAAAATGGCCAAAACCAGTCCATTTCGGCTCACTAATGCTTAGGATGTTGATCTTTATGCATTCCATTTTATTTCTGACAACTTCCAGTTTTCCTAGATCCAGACCACACATTTCAAGTTCTGATGATTACCCGTTTTTTGCAGCTTTTTTTTTTCTCACCTTGAGTTGTTCTCCATTAACAAATGAAGATCCCAAAGCCTCTAATCCACTGGGGTTGGCGCCCTTTATGCACATTGCTGCGGTCAGCTCTGCTTAGAGACAGCCTCCTCCTCAGTCACAGTTTGCATACACACAGCACTACTCAGACAGAGCTCTGCTTCCCTCCATCAGGTCTTCCATGTCAAAGAATCATTCCACGTTGCACATCAGGGTTTCAGAGGCTGCTTCCCCAAATAGGAGACCAATCTCTTCTTCCTCGTCTGGTCTCTGTCCGTAAGCTCTGCTGAAACCTGTACCCTTGGAGGACCCGGCTGGCATCACAGCAACACACGCCCCACATGTGACAAAATGACGGGAAAGCGGTGGACAATGTTTACAGGCTACTTACTGGCACCAATGACAATTAGTAAGAGTATAGTCAGTTTTAAAGTATGTTTATGGAATAAAAGCACTGAAGAGCCCAATGAAGCAGGAATGGAGACAGAGAACATTGATGGAAAGAGGAGCTTGCTGTTGTTAGGTGCCACTGAGTACGTTCCGACCCATAGGTGCCCTGTGCACAATAGAAGGAAACACGGCCCAGGCCTGCGCCGCTCTCACAATTATTCCTGTTGTGAGCACACTGACGTAGCCACAGTGTCAACCACCGCCTTAATGGCCTCCCCTCCTTCGCTGCCTGGTCCTTTACTCAATGTCCAACTTTCACATGCAGGTGAGGGAATTGGAAAGACCATGATTTGGGGTCAGGACCACCTTAGACCTCAAAGTAACACCCCTGCTTTTCCACGTTAAAGAGATCTTGCGTAGCAGATGTACCCAGTGCTACTCATCTTTTCGTCTCTTGACTGCAAAATCCTTCACAACTTCAACTTCGTTCCATTTATCATGATGTAATCTATCGGCCCAGTTGTGAGGATTTGGGATTTCTTTACCCTGAGTTGTAATCCATACTGAAGGCCTGCATTCTTGAACTTGACCAGCAAGTGGCCCACGCCCTGCCCACTTTCAGCAAAGTGGTGTCATCTGAATAGCACAGGCTGTAAATAAGCCTTCCTCCAATGCCAATGCCACACCCTTCTTCATGTAAGGTAGCACCTCTAGTATTTGCTCTGCATGAGATCGGAAAGTATGGTGAGAAGATACAACCCTGCCGCACACTTTCCTGACTTTGAACCACGCAGGGCAGTATCCCCTTGTGGATTCACACAATTGCCTCCTGATCTATAGACAAGTTCCACATGAGCACAATGACGTGCTCTGGATTTCCCATTCTTCTCAAGGTTACCCATCCTTTGCTATGATCCACATAGTCAAGTGCCTTGGCATAGTCCATAAAACACAAATAAACATCTTTCTGGTACTTTCTGCTAACAGCCAAGATCCATATGATATCAGTAATGATATCCCTTGTTCTATGTCCTCTTCTGAATCCGGCCTGAACTTCGGGAAGCTCCCTAGTCAGTGTCCTGCTACAACCTTTGTTTGATCATCTTCAGCCAAATTTTACTTGCCTGTGATGTCACTGATGTTGTTCTATAAAAAGGAGTACTTGTTATTTATAGGAGCTCAGGTGACGTCTCTCTTAAAAGATGACTTTTGAGTAAATATGTGAAAGAGTAAAATTTGAACCACTATGTGTCAGAGATTAGTACATGTAGTCAGAAGGAGCAGATACTAACTAAGGCATTAAGGAGACATTATATTTTCACTTTCTGAGCAATATTGAGAAGGTCCATGCAGTAGGAACAAATATAGCAAGGGTTAAAGTAGCAGACAGTATCAGAGAGCTAACCAGTTGGTGAATGCAGACCAGACTGCTCTTATGCATCATTTAAAGAATATTGGTTTTTACTCCAAGTGTAACAGGGAGTCATTGCAGGGCTTTTGAATGGAGAATACCATTAGGTAACTTATATGTTAGCAAAATTAATCTGGTCATTCTCCTTAGATTGTAGGCAAGCTAAGGTATAGACATTGGGGTACATATCGGACAATTACTGCCACATAAAGAATTTCTCCCCCAAGTGACTTAAGGAGCATTCCTTAGCCTCCTTCGAGTGGGCATGCCTGTTCTTCTGTAGTAGATTGACTCAAACTTGGTTGTACTTTTAGTTTTAGATCAGGCAGTTACCTTGAATGACCTCGGGTAGTATTTTTCACACATTAAATGGTGTTTCCTTGATTATGATGGCCTTCCTCACAAAGTCACAGCATGAATTCAGAGGAGCAAATGGAATGGCTAAGTTCATAAGTGTCATTTATGTGGCCTTCCAAGCAAATCAAGAGATAAACTTGAACTCATAATTTGAGCAACTGAAAGGGCACACTATTAAGATCATGGTTACAGGGAGGGTTGATCCTTATGGTTATTTTGTTAATATTCTGCTGTAGATATTATTGTTGAACCCAAGCAAGAGTGGGGTTAATAATGGTGGTTACGGTTACATTGATGATGCATTATTGAAATACAAATGCAGTTTGAAGATTATTGTTACCAAGGGCTGTGATAACAGAAATATCACCAACTCCAAGGGAAAGCTTTTTCTTTTTACTGTCTCTTGGGGAAAGTATTTGTCTTCTTTCAACATCTGTTGACCTGGTATTATTTAGAGATCTCCATGTGTCTTGGTATCGAGTTTCCCCTAGGTCTAGGATGGACTTAGCATAGAAACCATGGGTCCAAAAGATGTACTCCACTATCTTCCCTGCTTCTTTGTTAGTAGTATTTCCCTCCTTTTCTACTGGCTTCTATCTTCTTTTATATCTTGTACGATAAAACATGATTTAGATGACATCCCAGGAACCCTGCTCTTACATCAGCTCAGAACTGTGACCATAGGAGGAAGTTGGAACCTGAAATAATGCCTTCACATCAGATCACATCATGGAAGATGATTGTATCATCTCATAGCTGTCAACTTACATAATCATGTGTACAATTATAGAACTACCAAGCCACTGGTATTGGCCCAGTCAAACTGGCACATATATATCATTTATGGGAGGGGTCAAAGTTCAAACCCTGAGAGTCACGGCAATAATGTAAGAATGATTATGACAGAAAGAATACTTCAAACTCACACGAGTTTTTTTGGTATTCACAGATAGAAAAATGATGTTATCTCTGACTGACAAGGGGAAGCCTATTACAGGAGCAATTTTCAAGAACAAATAAGAATTCAGCTTTTATTGCTTCCAAATAAGTAGCCATCTAAGTGCGATGTCAACTAAGTCCCCTTGGAAGAAACACACCAACATCAGGTGCTTGAAGACTGTACATCATGTAATCCAGAGTCAAGGGAGGGACCAGTATCAGAGTCTAAGTGGTGAGAATCCAGTTTGCAGAAGGCTATGGATGACAGTGGGAGCCTAAGATACATTTGTGGAATCTCTTAGGAACTAAGCTTCCGGTGACTTCCCTCTTTCCATAATAGAGGGAAGGGAGGAAAGTAATTACTAAGCAGAGTGCACTGGAGAGATGACTACAGAAGATCAAAAGGTTAAACTTGACTTGAACAGTTAAAACGTTGTCAGTTGCTTCCCCTCTGATGCACATATGACCTGATCTGGTTTCAATATTTTCTGTATTTTTCTATTCATATTGGGGTTTGTCTAAAATGTGTTATGTCACTGGGGTCATCCTCTTGAATTTCTGTTATGTTTTTCTGTTCTTCAATAAATGAAACCTAGGATTGATGGACCTATGGAGAGAGCAAGTACAATAAGAGTTTTGGGGCAGGTACAGTGATGATGGGTGGTGGTGGGTGGTAAACGGGAGCTGATGGCAAGGAGTTAGGAAGGAAGAGAATGTTTTGAAACTGATTGTGGTAGCAATTATACAATGCTGCTTGATGTGACTTAACCATAAAATGATATGATATCTGTATTAGCTCCTAATAAAATGGTTTTGAAAAAACAATCAGCTTTTATATGTGAAATTTAAGAGGAGCATTAAACACCCACAGGAATTTTTATTAGGAAGTAGAATATATGCCTATGGAATTTAGCAGGGATATCTGCTCTGGAGATATCAATATAAAGGACTTGCCTCAAGAGGATAGTGGTACATTAGGAGATGCTCAAGACAAGGAATGTGAATGAAAGTGAAAGGAGACCCCAGGTCCTGCGGCATTGCAGGAGCAAGGAGGTGGGAAAATGAGGAGGGATGAGGAAATGAGATTGAGGAGAGAAGCCAGAGACTGGAATAATCTGAGAGGAGTGCATGATGATGAGGTTGCCCCATCGTGCATGTTTGAACAGGGGCAGATGACAAACATGACATAAAAGGGGGAAATCATCTTTGGGAGGCCCTCCGTTCAATACCAAGGGGTGGGTATTCATGGAGGGAATGGACACTGTGACTGCTCTAAGTGAATCAGAATGTGTTTCCTTATCAATCTCTGTTTACTCAAGGAAGAAGCCCAGGCTTGAAGTCCCAGCCACCTCAACGGAAGGATCCTAAGTAGGCCTGTTCATGGCAGGAGACATTTGACAAAACACACTAGGTCATTATTGTGACAACCTTAAGCATTTAATGTACCCAAACTTGAAATGCACGAGTCTTTTTGTCAAATTGTCATCCTGTGGTGCCTTGCATGCTACTGTATACTGTGATGCTGGAAACCTCCGCTGGTATTTTCAAAGTCATCAGAGTCTACCTGTAGTGAACAGGTGCCTGCAGAGCCTCTGAACTAAGAATAGATGAGGGAGAAGAAACAGGCTGTCCACTTCTGAGAGAATAGTCTTCAAAAACCTTAAAAATAGCAGCAGAAAACTGTCAGATTTAGTGAAAGAGAATGACAGTTGGAAGGCATGCCAAAGGTGGCTGGGAGGAGCTGGCCCCTTAAAGTCCAGTCAACCATTATAATGTGGGGGTGAATGAAGTACAGTCAACCATCGTAACATGGGTGAATAAAGTACAGTAAACCATTGTAACATGGGTGAATAAAGTATAGTCAGCCATCATAACATGGGTGAATAAAGTACAGCCAACCATCGTAATGTGCGTGAAGTCAAGCTTCCAAGACCTTCATTTGCTGATGGGGCATGATGCACATTGAAAAGAAACAGCTGCAGACATCCCACTAAGAATTGGCATATGGACTTTATGAAGTATGGATTTAGGAAGATTGGAAGTCATCAAAAATTAAAGATTGACCTTCTGGGCTGTAGTGAGCATAAATGGACTGGTATTAGCCACATTGAATAAGACAATTATATGGCTTGCTATGCAGGGAATGCCAAATTAAAATAAAATCAAACCTTGAGTTATAATATTGAAATATTCCATCGGCAAAATTGAAGGATGCACTACCAAACAAAAGAAGAGGGAAAGAAAACATAGTCACCATATCAAAAAGAATTGACCACTATTCAACCATTTCAAGAGTTAGCATATAATCAGTAACCAGTGGTACTAAAATAAATCCAAAATACATGTCTTTGTTACCCCCACCAAATGACATTTTCCTGGTGCATCTAGGTAAAAATGTGGGGGAAGATAGTGATTGGATAATATGACCCAGTTATGAATCAGGGTCAATATAGTTCACTCTAATTGTCATCCTGTTGGCTATAAAATGAGCCATCTGAGAAGCAGTGAGTGAGATCTCACCACCAACAGGAGAGGAGATCGATCCAAGAGCAGAACACATTTTCTAGACGCTGCACCTGGTGCTTGGGCCATGAGTTGTGGCCTTTTACCTGACTTGATTTCATCAGTTTCCAGAGTCTTGGGAATGAGGAGAATCCTCCAAATGGAAACTGAACTTCAGCTTTGGGATTCATTTTCCTTCATGTCGTGAGTTATTTGTGATGATTACAGGAAACTGCAGAACCTTGAAGTAAAAAGACTTAACAGAAGACACAGCAGATGACCAAAGGGGCCAAAACCTAAACCCAACAGTGCTGACAAATAGATTATACAATGAAATGTTCAAGGCCACGTCTTAGAAACTAAAAGGAAGTACAATTCTGCTATTTCTTACGTTGTAAGAAGTGCAGAAGAATTCAAGCCTATGCCTAAGGAAGCAGCAGTCAAGAGATCAAATAATGTGTTGCAATGAGCACATCTGAAGCACAAGATTGCTTTAAAGTGTTGAAGAACAAAGATGTCACAAGCAACAACTGTGAGGATGGTGAGGGTCTGAGAAATGTCTCTGTTGTGTAGGGTCTCTGAGAATCAGATCCAATCGGGCAGCACCCAACAGCATGGGAGAATTATACTGGAAGCACAGGAAGCATAGGAAGCAGCCAAAAATAATCAGTAAAGATGTAATATTTCAAGTGGTAGCATATGACCAAGAGCCATTATTAAATTCCTAACTGGACACTTTTGATCTAGAGTCTAATCAGCCTTTATGACCCAAGCCATGGGCTACAGACTACTAGGACTTTAGACTCTGTTCTTTCAAAGTGCACAACATCTTTTATAAGCCAACCCAAAAAATCTCAATGTGGAAATCCCACTAACTTCAAACTCACCTGAAGCAGAGTTAAAGAACTGACACACTCCCTTAGACTCAAGGCAGAAACCGTGTAAGAAGTAAATGACTGCTATTCCAAGAGCATAGATCAAGGGGACATTGGACTTTGGGTCTGATATCTTGTCTTGAGGGTGCACACTGAATAGTGACCCTGAATTACAAAATACTTACTATGTTAGTGACCTCCATGCTTCATTATGGCATGTATTAATCTGCTAGGCATGACCCTGCTGTTGTAAATGAACATTTTTGAAAGTTTTAGCCTATCACCGGCCCCTCTTATTTGTGTAAATAATGTCTAGTCACTTAAAAGTTTAATCTGTACAAGTTAACAATTCATGTATTATAATTCATAGCAGGCTTATACTAGTACAATTTCATTTTTTCAACAGTGCATTAAATTCTATACCATTGGCTAAATTAATGGCACTATCAAGACTTATCTTAGGCTCCTGAGAGATGACTGATAACGTACTGTAACATAAAATGACAAGACATCTCTAAAGTGAGCCAGAGACATATATAAACCATAAATTCATAGATGAGTTTAGGGCTTTCACTTAATTCTAGCTCCAAGCTAAGAACAATTAGTTCTTATGACATGGCCCTGCTTGATATTCATGAAAAATCACGAAAGATTGGGTCCTACAGCAAAGTGCAGTGAAGAAACTAGATGGTGCCCACTATTAAAGAGATAACTTCTGGTGTCTTAAAGGCTTGTTTGTCTTAAACAAGCAGCTATCTAAATGAGGTATCAGTTACGTTCACATGGAAGAAGCCCATCAGCCTGTGTGATCCAAGGCTTGTAAATAATAAAATCCAAATCCCAAGGAGGGAAATCGACTAGAGCTTAAATTGTGAACTCTTGATTTGCAGATGGCTATGGATGACTGTTTTTGCAGGGTATAAACATGAATTAAGCCTCAGAAGAATCCTTTTTGGCCATAGTTCAGGAATCTGTGTTAGTCAATACAGAACGCTATAAAGTAAATTATGACACATGTAATTAGGTAAAAGTATAATGTATTGTTATTTTATCTCCCTTTTGACCCATTTTAAAGTTGCTTTGGCTTAAAAAAGGGGGAGAGGGAAGGGAAATACATATGGATTAAGCCTCTGGTGAGCCCCCTGTGACCATAGGTCAGGGATATAAATAGCCTGGCTATCATACAGAATACATGGGAAGTGTATTATCACAGAGAAAGTTAGGTTAAATCTTAATACCTTATAATTTGTGATTCTTGGTGTGATTGAACTATTGAATTGTATGATATGTGAATTACATGGCAATAAAACTGTTAAAATTAATTATTATTACCAAAAGAAATTCAAGCTTCACTGAAGACATAAGAGAAAGACAAGGCTTCAGGAACTCCATGACAGTTAAGATGCTGTAACAAGTATATTCAAGTCTTGAACTGCTCATCCTCTAGGGTAGAAAATTAGGAAGACAGCTCCCTGGCCACCTGACTGGAAAGCATCCGTATTTATTACCCTCCAAATAAAGGTAACCCAGCAGAATGAGGGAATAATAGAACTGACAAGCCAAGAAATCAAATCATGTATCATGTTGGGCAAAACCACGACGAAAGACATCTTTAAATTGTGATAAACAAAGCTGTCATGTTGAGGACTAAGGGGCCCAAGCCTCGTTGTTTTTCACGACTTGTGTATGTGGTAAATGGACAAGGCTTAACAAAAGCCAAAGCAGAACTGATATGTTTCAACTCTGGTTTTGGCCAAGGATATTAACTGTACTACATACTGCAGATGAATGGGCAAATGTGCTTTGGAAAAAGTACAGTTAGAGTTCTCCTTAGAAGGAAGGAAGGTCACACTGTCTCACATACTTTGGACATTCTATTATGAGAGTCTATTATGCTTGGTAACATATTGACTCAGCAGAAAAAGAGTAAAATTCCCCAGGAGAAAGATGAATGTTGTGGCCGCAACTAGCAGCTCAAGCATGGCAACAGCTATGAAGAGCAGGCAACATAGGGCAGTGTGTCAGTCTGTTGTCCGTGGGCGTGTTATGCATAGTAACTGACTTCACAGCACCTAACAATAACAAAAATCTTAAAATGGTCTCTGATCTCTTCAACACAATCAACTTGGTAAGTCAATCAACTCTAGACTTGCTTGGCCAAAACTTGAGTTCCTGTAGGTCTCATAGTTTTACCACAGATGAACAGAAAATGATTGCATCTGGTGGTCGTATGGAGTGAGAGTTCATAGACACACATCTCCCAAAGATCTAACCTTCTCTTTCTTAAGAAATGCAGGCTACTTGTGTCTTGAGTTGCTGAGCAGAACAGCTCGGGATTGGAGAAACAAATTTGCTGAAAAGGACCAGCTATTTAATTTTATTCATCCTGTATCAGATTTCTGCATCTCACAGTTTGGGCACAACAGGAGGTGACACTGTTAACTGTTACTCTTTTCACTTCCTTTTTTTCCCCCTCACTGAACATAAACATATCATTACACAGTTACACTCCACTATATTTAGAGTTGATTTTTAACTATCTATTAAATCAAGGACGAAAGCCATGCGGTACTACCTGGAGCCAGAGGAACTGGCTGGAGAGGTGCATTCTGCTCACTGGGAAGGAGAGGACCAGAGTAAGATATGTTTGCCAGCCATAATATGCCCTCCGCAGCATTATAGCCCCCTGTTCCTTAGAAACACGTGTAGACCACTCTAACTAGGGGAGGGAGGGAGGACAAGCTTCCTGCCCACAAACCAAACTGCATACCTCTCATTTACCATCAAGAGAAGCTTCAGTTTCCTCACATTATGTAGATGGAAGAGATCTGAGTGTCTGTAGAGTTTACTCCAAGCTCTGCACTTCTTGACAGCAGAGTTTAATGTGGTACAGGGGACTAAGGGAACATTGGTGGCATAGTGGATTACACATTGACTGCTAATAGCAAGTTCAACAGTTCAAATCCACCAGCTCTGTGGGAGAAATCTGAAGTGTTCTACTCCCATAAAGCTGTACAGTCTCAACTATTCTGTCCTATAGAATTGCTATGGTCAGAAGAAACTTGATCGTAGTGAGTTTGAGGTGTTTTGGTTTGTTTATTGTTTTACTTTTGAGTACAAGATACCAGGAACATGATGAGCTGCATAAAAATGTGAATATTTATTGTTAAATACACTTGGAAAGTATCCTTCCTTCTTGGAGTTTTGCAATAAATAGCCTCCTGGAAGGTAGTGAGATTCCTCTAGGCAGGTGGATACTCTACAGTAGAGGGATCTTCTTAACCCTCCTAACTGCTTCCTATTCTGATTACACTTCCCTGCAAAGTCATCTTTCTCATCAGTTATTAACAATTATGCAAGTCTTGGGAATGCAGAAGTTTAGGCACCCCACTGCTACCCAAAATGTTAGCAGATTTTCTCACTCGCAGGTGTCTCTGAAGACAGGCTCAGAGGTCCACTTCTGAAAGGTCACCACCTTGCACACCTTATAGAGAATTCTACTCTGGACTACACGGGGTCATAGGGAATCAGAATCAACTGGACAATATGTAACTGACCAGAGCAGCAATTAACTGGTATAGAATTAACAATTATAGAGCACATTTCAGAAGATAAGATGGAGCTCTAGCAGCGGTCAACAAACAGACCTTGAACTATTTACAGGCTTTTCTTTTTGTTGTTGCTGTTTTGTTTTCTTTTGTTGCTTTGTTTTGCTCTTTCCTGGTTTTTCTGTATGCATATTATTACCTCTGTAGGTCTATCTAGATTAAATAGCTGGGATAAACAATTTGTAGGAGGAAACAACAGGACCAACGGTTACACGGGGGACATGAGAGAGGGGGAGGTGGGAGAAAGGAAGTGGTGTTAACAAACACAGGGACTAGGGAACAACATGTGATCCAAAATTGGTGGCAAGGAGGGTGTAAGAGGCCTGGTAGGGCTTGATCGAGGGCGAAGGAACCGAAAAGAATTACTAAAACCCAAATAAAGACTGAGCATGATAGTGGGACAAGAGGAAAGTAAAAGGAAAGAGAGGCCGGCCCTGTGCCCTGAACTATTTAGAGGGTTTTTTGTTGTTGTTGTTGTAACTATTGTTTTATTTTCTATTGTTGCTTCATTGTACTCAGTCTTGTGATGGTGCATGCTGCTATGGCTGCATGTCTAGCTGGAACAGATAGGTGGGATAAACAAGCCAGAAGAGAGAACAATGGGATGACAGTTCCGGGGGTACATGGGAGAAGGGGAAGGGAGATAGGGAAAAAGAAGTGGGTGTTAACAAACCCAGGGACAAGGGAATAAGTGGTCCAAAATAAGTGGCAAGGAGGGAGTATGAGGTCTGGCAGGGCTGGATCTAGGAAAATGTAATTGAGAGGAATTACTAAAACCCAAATGAAGGCTGAACATGATAGTGGGACAAGAGGAAAGTACAAAGAAATAGAAGAAAGAATTAGGAGGCAAAGGGCAGTTATAGAGATCTAAATATGCATATTTAGATGTAAATATATTTATATACAATGAGGGGGAAATAGATCTATGTACATACATTTATAGGTTTAGTATTAAGGAAACAGATGGACAGTGGGCCAATACTCAAGTATTCCCTCAACACAAGAATACTTTGTTCTAACAATTCAGCAGTCTGAGATGCTCATCTTCCTGCCACAATTGCTGAAGACAATGGGTGCACAAGCAAATGTGGTGAAGAAAGCTGATGGTGCCCGGCTATCAAAAGATATAGCATCTGAGGTCTTAAAGGTTTGAAGATAAACAAGTGGCCAACTATCTGAGAAACAACAAAACCCACATGGAAGAAGCACACCAGGCTGTCCCAATTCAATCGCTGAAGACAAAGCAGGTACATAAGTAAATGTGGTGAAGAAAGCTGATGTTGCCTGGCTATCAAAAGATATACAGTCTGGGTTCCTATAGGCTAGAAGATAAACAAGTGGCCATCTAACCGAGAAACAACAAAGCCCACATGGAAGAAGCACACAAGCCTGTGAGTTCACAAGGCATCAAAGGGATCAGGTATCAGGAATCAAAGACCAAAAAAATCATAACATTGTGAATGAAGGGGGGGTGTGGAGTGGAGACCCAGGGCCCATGAGTAAACAACTTGCAGAAGGGCCATGGGGAGGAGATTAGCCAGTGAGGGTGCAGTGTAGCAATGATGAAGCATACAATTTTCCCTTAGTTATTAAATGCTTCTTTCCCCCCTCAACTATCATGATCCCAATTCTACCTTACAAATCTGGCTGGACCGGAGGATGTACACTGGTACAGATAGGCAATGGAAACACAGGGATTCCAAGACAGATGAACCCCTCAGGACCATTGGTGAGAGTGGAGAAACTGAGAGGGTGGAGGAAAGGTGAGGGAGAAAGGGGGAACAGATTACAAGGAAGTGGCTGATGGACGGCATTGGACTATGTAAGTTATGACAAAATAATAATAATTTATAAATTATCAAGGGTTCATGGGGGAGGGACGGAAAGGGGAGTGAAGGGAAATACCGAGGGCTCAGGTAGAAAGCAAATGTTTTGAGACTAATGAGGGAAACAAATGTACAAAAGTACGCAATGGATGGATGTATGGATTGTGATAAGAGTTTTATGAGCCCCCAATAAAATTACTTTTAAAAAAGGAAACAGAGGAAAGAACTAGGAGGCAAAGAGCATTTATAGAAGTCTAAATACAAGCATGTACATATGAAACTATATTTACATTGAATGATGGGGTAATAAACCTATGTACATATATTTATAGGGTTAGTATTACGGTAGTGGATGGACATCAGGCCTCCACTCAAGTACTCCCTCACTTCAAGAACACTTTTTCTATTAAACTGGCATTCCGTGATGCTCGCCTTCCAACACGATCGCTGAAGACAAATGTGTGCATCAGCAAAGGTGGTGAAGAAAGCTGATGGTACCCAACTATCAAAAGTTATAGCATCTGGGGTCTTAAAGGCTTGAAGATAAACAAGTATGACAAATGTATAAATATGCTTGGCACAATGGATGGATGGATAGATGGATGGATGGATGGATGGATGGATGGATGGATGGATGGATGGATGGATGGATGAATTGTGATGAGTTGTACAAGGTCCCAATAAAATGAGTTAAAAAATTGATGACAGAAAAAAAAGACTACAGCTCATACTAACATTAAGAGTCACTTAAAGCCTTCATGAAAACACTATATGTAAATATTTGAGAATATTTTCTCCATCTTATTATCAGAGAAATTGAAAAATATACAGGTTGGGTGACTTCAAAATCAAGAACAAATGTGAAATTTTTTCCTATATATTGTTATTTTCATTTCTAGTCTAGTCTTTTTACCTTTAACCATCATGCATATGCCTGGTAGAAAGACTGCATGGCTGCCTTTAGATCAGGAAGATTCCCTGGAACAGGAAATGGGCTGAGAAGAGGTAGTTCTGCTCACAGGACTGGGAGAGGCGCGAAGGACTGAATGGAGCCGAGTGTGGTATCAGGTCATCAGCCGCCATCATCCACTGTTCCCGTTTCTCTTTCATTTTTAAACCATTGCACTGGCACACAGACCACACGCCATACAATTCACTCGCTCAGTTTTGTCAAGAGGAGTTGTTCAGTCATCACCACAGTCCATTTCAGAACCTTGTCTTCTTTCTTGTGCTCACAGTTATTCGACCCCATTTCCCCAACCTCTCCTGCCATGCTCCGAGGGAACCATGAATCCTATCTTGCATGCCATACTCAGAAAAACTTACAAACAACAAAACTAACAAGAACAAAACAGTATTAACAAAACGAAATAGAGAAAAAACTCACGTGCAAAGAAAGATAGAGTTTTAAATTGTAACCTAACCTCATCTGCCATAATACGGCTATTCACCGCCCTGGGCTATGATGAGAGGGGATTCGCCAGCGGTTTAATGGATGTGTGGTCCCTGCAAGTGGATGTTAGGAAGGCCCTCGACTAGACGGATTGACACCGTGGCTGCAACAATGGCGCAAACATTGGAACCATTGTGAGGATGACTCAGGGCTGGACAGTGTCTCCTCCGGTTGTACTTAGGGTGACTATTCATTGGAACTGCCTGGACAACGCCTAACAACAAAGTCCCTGCCATTGAGTCAATACCAACTCAGAGAGACCCTATTGGAGAGGGTAGAACTGCCCCTGTGAGTGTCCAAGACTTATTGTTTACTGGAGTCAAAAGCCCTGTATTTCTGCAGCGATCGGCTGGTAGTTTCAAACTGATGGCCATGCAGGTCAGAGTCCACCTCACAACCACTGTGCACCCAGAGCTCATTTCTTATCAAATATGCACTTCAGTCCCAAATCTTAAAATGTAATGATGGTCGGTATAAGCATATTCTAGATTTTAAAATAGTATTTAATCAATAAAAGTGTAATCAACATCTGTTCTGTAACAGGAACCCATTAAAGATACCGTTTCAAGTGTTGTTCAGAAGAAACAGAAAAGACAAAAAAAAATCCCAAACTCACTGCCATGAGGTGAAGTCTGACTTATAATCACCATAAATGATAGAATAAAAGTGCTTTTTGGGTTTCTGAGGCTGTAGAGCAGTGGCTCTCAACCTTCCTCATGTCACGACCCTTTCACACAGTTTCTCACGTTGTGGTGACTGCCAACCATAAAATTATTTTTGTTGCTACTTCATCACTGTCATTTTCTCACTGTTATGAATAATAATGTAAATACCTGATATGCAGGATTATTTTGATTATTACAAATTGAACATAATGAAAACATAGTGATTAATCACAAAAACAATGTGTTATATATTGTGAAATATTTGTTTCTGATTACAAATCAATGAAATTTTGTCTTGAAGCATGGTGTATGTGGTAGATATATAATCATTTGTTAATTTGAGGATTAAGAGTACAGGGGTAGAGTATACTTTGTCAATCGATCATAGCCAATAAAGCCTCTGTGTAGGCATGGCCTTCTCCTGAGAATTCTGGAAAATCCAGTACTTCCTCCATGGAGACAGGAGACAGTTCTCTTTCTGGGTCACTCCCTGGGAGACATTACAGCTGACAAGACACATGGAACTACCCTAGCACCCTGACCCCGACAAGTCACATGGATGCAACCAGACCTCTGAAGGCAGAGAAGTCACAGAGAGACCCCTGTCAACACTGAGATTCTTGCAACGCCACTGGACCCAAAGACTTTCCACCCACTGGCCTGTGATCTTCTACATTCCGCGTCATTGCATGTGTTCCGAGGGTTTGAAATGGTCTTTATAGATTGGTATCCTACATTTGGGCTAATATTGGACTTATAGACTTGATCTGGACTGGGCTGGTAAGTTTTCTCAATATTCACTTGCTCTTGTATATAAACCTCTTTCTTATACACATATGTGTGACCATGGATTTGTATCTCTAGTCTACCTAGACTAACACAGTATAGCATGGGTAACAGTCTTCACACCAGATACTCGTATGCGGGAATATCTGCATGTGGGCTGACCAGTTAGGGAGGGTGTCTCAGTTCCTAAGACCATCAGAAATATGTGTTTTCTGATGGTTTTAGGTGACCCTGTGAAAGACTCATTCAACCTCCAAAGGAGTCATGACCCACAGCTTGAAAACCACTGCTGTAGAGCTTTATTGGAATAGAAAGCTTTATCTTTCTCCCTTGTAGTAGCTGATGGTTTTGAACTGCTGATAGTGCATTTACCAGCCCAATGCATAATCCCTCAAGGCCCTTTTTCTTGAAAAGATGATCTGTAAATTCATAGAACTAAATTACAGAATAAACAAAAATAAGTAAATTGAGAAGAGATTTATAAAAATCAAATAAGACTAGATTTTATATTACAGTGTTCCAGAAAACCAAGGCCTGGTCGATCTGGTAAGTGGAAACTGTCTTTGCATTATCTTGAATGAGATGTCATGGAAGAAACAAGTATCTGGATGGATAAATATTTTCATATGGCCAGAGAAAAGCTTTACAGAAAATATTGTTTGTAAAAGTTTAGAGCTGGTAATGATAACAAAGCGTGGGAGAATAGTGATAAAGCCTTCCTAAAGGGTCATCCAGTCAAATCCCACTCATAACGACCTGGTGGACAACACACTGCCTGTCTCCACGTCATCCTCATATTGAGCTCAGTGTGGCAGCCGTTGTGCCGACTAATTTCCTTGAAGGTCCAAGCTTTTCAGTCCTCTGCTGCTCTAAACATACGTCCTTCTTCAGGAACAAGTCTCTCCGGAGAACATGGCCACAGGACAGCAGCTGAACTCTTGCCATCCTGGCTTGTAAGAAGCACTCTCGTGTTCTTCCATCAAGACAGATTTGTGTGTTCTTCTGGAAGGCCATGGCACTATCAATAGTCTTGCTCTACACCAGAATTCAATTCTTCTGTCGCCGTCCTTATGCATTGTCCAATTTCAAATGCAAATGAGGCCATTGAAAAGGATGTGGTTAGACTCAGGCATGCTTTTGTCCTCAACGTGACAGGCCTACACTTTATGGTAGTTACATAATCTGGTGTCAATTTGGAACTTCAGAGGATTAAGAGTGAAGGAGTGGATTCAATCTGTCCATCAGGATATAGCCAAAGAGGCCTCTGTGTGGGCATGGCCTTCTCCTTGAAATTCTGGGAATTCCTGGATTTCCGCCCTGGTGGTGGAAGACACACACACACTCTCTTCCTCTGCTCACTCCCTTGGAGACTCTCTATTGACAAGGCGTACTCCCTGAGATGATGCTCTCCTAACAAGATACATGGTGCTACGCTGATAGATCCCATCTCCTGGGAACTGGAGAAGCCACGTGGACACCCTGATAGCGCTGAGATGCCTACAGCACCACTGGATTCACAAGACTTTCCACCCAATGGCCTCTGATCTTCCGGCATTCGGAATCATTGCATGCATACGTGAGTCTGAAGAGGACTTTATAGATTGGTGTCAGACATATAGGTTAATATCAGACTTATGGACTTTATCTGGACTGGGCTGAGATGTTTTCTTAATGTACTATTATCCTTTTTATAAAACTCTGTCTTATACATTTATGAGTTTTTATGGATTTGTTTCTCCAGCCTACCCAGACGAACACAATCTTCAACACTGTAAAGAGGTTTTATGCAGCATATTTACACAGTGCAATAAGGGTGTTTTTTTTACTGCTGTTTCTATGAGAATTGATTGTGGATCCCAACAAGATGAAATTCTTAATAATTCCAATCTTTCCTCCATTTATCATAAGGTTACCTATTGCTCCATTTGTGAGGACTTCGTTATATTTGTTTGTTTTCTTATAATAAGTTGTAATTCATACTGAAATATGGTATCTTCATCTTCGTCAGCAAGTGCTTCAAACCCTCCTCACTTTTAGCAAACAACGTCGTGTCATCTGCATATCACAGGTTTTTGATGAATGTTCCTTCAGTGCTCGTGCCTTAATCTAGGTTCTCAGTTACGCACACGCGCACACACACGCACACACACACGCACATGAACGCACGCACACACATGCACGCACACACGCACATGCACGTACATACACGCACGCGCACACATGCACACACACGCACACACAAACATGCATGCACACACACAATGGTTATGGTGAAAGGATACAACCTTGATGTACACATTTCCTAATTTTAAACAATAAAGCAGTATCCCCTGCTCTGTTCCCAAAGCAGTATCTTCGTCCATGTACAGGTTTCTCATGAGCACAAGGAAGTGTTCTGGAATTCTCATTCTTCTCAATGCAATCCATAGTTTGTTATGATCTGCACAGTTGAGTGTTTTGTGTAATTAATAAAACATAAGGAAACATCTTCCTAGTACACTTTTTTGTTTTGTTTTATTTTTAATCATTATGGGGAGCTCATATAACTCTTATCACAAGCCCTACATCCATCCATTGTGTCAAGCACATTTTTACATTTGTTGCTATCATCATTTTCAAAACATTTTTTTTCTACTTGAGCCCTTGGTTAGTGTTCTGTTTTAAGCCAAGATCCATCTGATGTCAGACATGATATCTCACATAATAAGACCTCTTCTGAATCCAGCTTGACTTTTTAGCATTTCCCTGTTGATGTCCTACTGCAACCATATTTGAATTACCCTCAGGCAGTACAATCTTCTTCTAGATTATATTAGTGGTATTGTTTAATAATTACAAATTCTGTGAAGCTGTCTTTCTTTGGAATGGGTATGGATCTCTTCTAATCAATTGGTTAGAGAACTGTCTTCCAAATTTCTCAGCATAGATAAATGTGTTAGTCTTGGTAAACTACAGAAACAAGTCCACAGAAACTTATTTGTATAAGAGAGAATTTTATATATAGGTTAAGTGTACATTCAGAAAACATCCCAACCCAATTTTGGACATCGAGCTACAAAGTCCTCCTCAAACTCTCAAAACACACACAATGATGCTAAATGTAGGACGATCACAGGCCAGTGGGTAGAAAGTTTTTGAATCCAGTGGCGGTGTAGCATCCCAGTGCTGGCAGAGGTCTCCATGTGGCTTCTCCAGCACGCAGGGCTGCATCAGGGTAGGTCCGTGTAGCTCCTCCTCGGGGATGTCTCGCAGGAAGTGAGCCTTCCCAGCTAAGACAGCCACACGTTGGTCCAACCATCAGAGAACAAGAGACCAGAAAACCAGAAAGGCGAGGCTCACTGCGCCGTTTATCTCTCTGCCCTTCTATTCATCCAAGATGTTTTTATCGGCCAGGTTGGCAGAATAAACCTGAACTATCTCAATAAGTGTTTCCTGTGATTCCTCAGCTTGGAAAAGCACTTCACTTGCTATTCTAGAAGCTCTTGGCGTTGTTTCTGACTAAGTCTTTCAGTGCACATTGGATTTCGGTACCATTGGCTCTTGATCACATCTTACATTTTGAAGTAGTTTTAGGTTGACCAGTCCATTTTTTATAAAGTGACTTTGAGCATTCCTTCCATCTTCTTCTGCTAACTCCTGCATCATTCAATATTTTGCCCATGGTTCATATTTTGAGTAGAGCAGGGAACATACTTGTAACTGTGGAATGTATGCCATGGCTGCAGCAATGGTTCAAACAGAGTTACGAGGAGGGCACCCGATGAGGCAGTGTTTCTGTCTGCTGTACCGGGGTCCCAGGAGGCAGAGCCGCCCAGATCACGCCCTGCAGCAGCAACCACCGCACAGAACGTATTATAATGGAACAACACAACGTTTATATCTTGTCTAGTATATTTTTCGGTCACACAAACAGCTCCCAAACCCTGTCATTGTAGCTTTCATTCTCTTTGACCATACCCATTTCTGTGTGAGAACTACTAATATCTTTAGTCAGAATGTACTTTTCTCTGATTTATGTCTAACTATCTTGCCAATTATATATCAGTAATTGGAGGGATATTTTCTGATTAAACAATTTGAAATAGCTGCCAAATCAATGGTAGTCACAGTCCAAACTGTTATATTACTATATGACCTGTTACCTTTAATGTTTTCAATATATTTTTCTTCCCAATAGGACTTCACTGTCCAATATGTTATCCCTTACCAATTGTGAGCATTCAGAGTTATATTTGAAGTAATTAAATTGAAATAAAATAAAGATTTAGATTTTCAGTTATCATGGTTCCTTCTCATGGACTCAACACATGTACATGTAGAGTAAGTGAGTATTACTGTGCAGATATAAAATATTTCCATTATCATATAAATCTCTATTGGACATAATGTATCTTCAATGTAAATTCCAATAGGTCCAGAGATTTGTTGATTCTGTTTACTATTATATTTCTAAAACCCAAAGGACACATTAGAAAAACTGATATTTGCTATTAAATGAATGGATGCATTTCTTAGAGCAAATGGATTACATAGAATAAAAGAAGGTTATGAGAGGCTATCTACAATTTAAACCAAATATAAAATGGACATGCATGATTAAATAAGGAATATGCACTCACAAGTTGCAAGGCAACTGGGAGTCGCTAAAGCTTTTAAACCAGAGAAGGGCATGATCGAGTCTGCTTAAAATGATTCAGCCAGTGCCATGAGTGAAAGAACTGGAGAAGAAACTGGCAGAAGGAAAGTTGTCTGGGGCTTGCACTCACTGTAAATCATGGTTTGATAAGGGGATGAATGAGCTGGAGCAGAGAGGCAAGAATGTACTCACTCTGTGTTAGTCAGATGAGGCTGTACTACAAGAGTATTGAGACAACAACCAGCTCAAACACTCAGGGTCTTTCCAGGAAGCACCAGACCGTCTTTCTTCTCGGCATCCCTGCTTCATGTGGATTGGCAGGTATTGTATTCCACACAGCTATTCAGAAACCCAGGCTTCGGGAGGCTCTGCTATTGTCTGCGAATGCCATCTGAAGCACATGCTTTTCCTTCTTAGAAGTGACCCGTGCTGGTCCAATGCAGTATTCCCAGCTCCTCTAGTCACATTGCTTTACATAAAAGCCATAGGGGTGCTTTTTTAAGAATGGATTTTTCTAAAATGGATAATAGGATATGGAGGAAATGGTGATAGATTGGTTATATCTGCTCCTTAACTATTTAGTCAGGTATAATTTAAAATTGTAGAAGTAGAATTCACACAGGTAAATAACAATCCTAGCCAAGAGAAGTGTATCTACAATTCTGGTAAGTGATACCAATGAAGGAACAGTGGGCTGACACTGATAATGTGTCAAGCGCTGAGGAAGAGAGATTTGAGAGTCAATCAGAGCAAGGATATTATCTGCTTTGTTTATTCCAATATATAGGATATATAATAAAGGTACACTCTCACAATTTAGTTCTGTGAACTACAGAGAAAACATATACAAATAGAAAAATGTGTGGTTAATGATGTTAAAGTATAGCTTTATTTTGCTACTTTTTGCCTTTGTTTCTTTAATATTTCTATTAATTCAAATTAACCTTGAGAATGTAAACCATCCATATGAACTTAATATAATTAAGAAAAATAATTAATGACATGACTAAGTTCCTGTGTGAAAATAATTGTCAACTAGGTATTCGGTGCTGAGAATTAGACCATAATACTCCTGATGTTTTCAAGGTGAATTGCTCTTCCAGGACCAAAGTCACAATCATGAAGGTCTAGGGGAGTAGGCCACACGAGGATAGCAACATTTTGGTAATGGTCCTTCGGCCAGGTTATTCAGAGACTGAGTCATCTGAGCAAATATCACTAGTTAAAAATGCTGTCATTTCTGGATCCAGCAGGGAGTCGTTTTCTTTCAAGTGGAAGCATTTCCTGTGTCACTGGAATCCAAGAGGATCTTATTATTTAGTAAGCAGGTGATTCTGCAGGCTTGTCCATAACTCATCAATAATAATAGAATATGAACCCAAATCATATTTCTATGCTTTACAAATGTTTCCCAAGGTATGGCACATGACTTCAATTATCCTTATCTCTTTTATAAAACCTGGTGACCCACTGGTACATATGAGGGCTGGAGGCACAGGGAATCCAGGGTGGATGATACCTTCATGACCAAGGGTGTGAGGGGTGATGCTGGGAGAGTGGAGGGTGAGTGGGTTGGAAAGGGGGAACTGATTATCCACATGTGACCTCCTCCCTGGGGGAGGGACGGCGGAGAAGGGGGGGAAGGGAGACTCCGGATAGGGCAAGATATGACAAAATAACGATGTATAAATTATCAAGGGCACATGAGAGAGGGGGGAGTGGGGAGGGAGGGGAAAAAAAAAGAGGACCTGATGCAAAGGGCTTAAGTGGAGAGCAAATGCTTTGAGAATGATTGGGGCAGGGAATGTATGGATGTGCTTTACACAATTGATGTATGTATATGTATGGATTGTGATAAGAGTTGTATGAGTCCCTAATAAAATGTAAAAAAAGAAAAGAGGAGAAAAAAAGAAAATGATTAGGGCAAAGAATGTACAGATGTGCTTTATACAATTGATGTATGTATATGTATAAGAGTTGTATGAGCCCCTAATAAAATGTTTAAAAATAAATTGGAACAAGGAAGAAAAAAACAAAAACCTGGTGACGCCCAATGTTTTCCTATCAGTACCTAGGAAATTCCCCAGCACTATGTGACCCACAACAATCGGAAGGGCATCATGTGCACATTTCCATTCTATAATTATGAAGGAGCAACTGTCCCTCACTGCACCATTGGCATTTCTATTTCCCTATCAGCTTTGTCTCTCTTCCAGAACTGGCACATCCAAGGCCCATGCTACATTCAGCTTTCAAACATTCGGGAGAGGGTGCCTTCCAGCCAACATACTGCTGAATCTGCAACAGCAGTTTGATGAGGCAGAATTCACTGCACAGCAGTGGGGCCAGGTTTTGCTTTGACTGGAGTGCCAATGATTCAAAAAGGAGTTTCTTTTTTCTCTCTCTCTCTCACCAAATTTTAAAGGCATAAAGTATTGTGCATGTAATATTGTCTGGCCATTCGATAAAATCACTGTAGCTTCCCACCAGTGATTGCCCACATGCTAATGAACTCTGCAATAATATCAGAGATGTGTGAAAAATCTATGGTCAATTTAGTCACTCAAGCAGTGCTCACAATCTCTGAGTGAGGGTTGCAAAGGGAGCGAACTTGCCATAAGGTGAGCTGCCTGGGACTCTGCAGACCGTGTGTGCCAGTAGCTCCTGGAACGATACAGAACTGTGCATGCACTACGGGGGGAGGAAATGGGCTACACAGATGCCAGGAGCCACAGATTTTTGGTTTTCTGTATAATGACTGATTAACTGTTTTACTTATTTTTCAAAGGTAATTTGAATACTGCATTTTTAAAAAGTCCAAGCACCTCTTTCATATAGTAGAAAGCCATCTTGGTTCAATGCTGTAGATAAAAATATTTGTGTATTTTGTCATAGGGAAGTTAAAAACAAGATATTTAAGATTTTTTAAAAATAGGGATGTAGGCAGAGGGGAAACGTATCACACACCTAATTTAGGAAACAGAACGTTGTTTCACAGAAATAATACGGAATGGCCAATGTGGGCTGCCCCGGAGTCCACTGCTTCTGGCATTGTATATAGGAATACTGGAGTTTATGTAAATTAGTCAGAAACAAAAGAAATGCCATTTAATTATCACCTTGAATCAGTTTAATATAGACTCTACATAGCAAAAGACAAATTTTAAACATTGTTTCTTATATCCTTGAAATCAGACATCCTAAATATTTAAAATCTTATGTAGCTTTAATCATGATGTTAATTTTATAGGAGAGAGAATTACATAACTTTACAGTTGGATAGGACTTCTCAATTATAAAAATAACGATTCATATTTGTATACCCCATTGGGCCTGTCAATTGTCATCATGACGATTCAGAGTCATGGTTACCCTACATATAGAAAGTGAAAAGGCTATGTAGGTTTTCAAGATGGTGACCTGTGGAAGCCAATTAGTAGGGCTGTCTACTGTTGGAGCTATCCAATCTGAAGAATCAGGTAGAGACACAGATGCAGAGCAAGCTTGACAAATATAGAAGCTAAAGTCCTTTACTGCACATCTATTTTCCTCAGTGCCAGTAGAAGTCACTAGAACAATGCATATGCTAGTGGCTTCTCTAAGTAACTCTTTATCCTTCTTCCTATACCGGGGCTTTCTAAAAATGCAAACCCCACAGGACGGATGAATATTTATATCAGGTCTACACACGTGTGTGTGTGTGTGTGTGCGTGTGTGTCTCCATCAACTGTCTACTGCCTGTCTGTCAGTTTGTCATACTGTGGTGGCGTGCTGGTTGCTGTGATGCTGAAAGCTGACTCGCCAGTGCATCAGGTACTGGCAGGGTCACCAGGTTAAGCAGGTTTCAGTGGAGTTTCCAGACTAGGAACTAGGTATGAAGAAGAAATAGACTGTATCTTTCTGAGGGATCAGCCACTGAAACCTTTATATATAACAGGGGACACTGTCAAATAGAGTACAAGAGGATGAGGCATTTTGGTTAAAAGGCATTATGAGCATGATGGAAGAAGACTTGCCTCCTCACAGGGAAGCCCACCATGAAAACGTGGAGAGAGGAGAGCTGTGCGCATGGTCATTTGCTGATGAGGGATAGCTCAAAATGGTAAGAAGCAGCTGAAAATATCTATGAATAATCAGAACATGGAATGAATGAAGTATGAATCTAAGAAAACTGGAAGTCATAAAAAATGAAATTCGACACATAGAGATCTGTGTCCTAGGGACTAGTAAGCTGAAATGGATTGCTATTGGACATTTTGAATCAGAAAATCATATGGCTTAGTGCTGGGAATGACATTGTCATGAGGAACAGAACCATAGTTATCCACAAAAAGGGTATTTTAAGATCTATCTGGAAATACAATGCTGTCTATCATAGGATAATATCTATAACCATGCAAGAACATCCAAACAATACAATTATAATTCAAACCTATGCATCAATAACAAAAGCCAGTGATGAAGAAATTGAAGAAGTCTACCAAAATTAATCAAACATGTAATCAAATTTATTAATAAATATTAAAAATACACAGAAATAGTAGTTGAAAATATTGCTGTGGTGATAGAAATGAAGCTGGAGATAGTATGATAGAATTTTTCAAGACGATGACTTCTTCATTTTGAATATCTTTTTCCCATAACATAACCTGCAATGGTACATGAGGACATCAACAGATGGAACACAAATGAATCAAATGAACTAAATCTGTGGAAAGAGACAATGGCGAAGCTGAGTATTAGGAGCCAAATTTAGCCATGAGCAGATTGTGGAACAGACCATCCCTTGTTCATATGCAAGTTCGGGTTGAAATCGAAGAAAATTAAAACAAGTCCAAAAGGCCTCAAACAGTCTTAAGTATCTTCCACCTGAATTTTGAGAACATCTAAAAAAATAGATTAAAACATTCAATGCTAATGACAGAAGGCCTGATGCGCTGTGGGTGACATCAAAAACATGATGCATGGAAGGGTAAAAGTCCATTTAAAGGGAAGAAGAAATAAAAGATCAAAGAGAAAAATGGAAGAAACTTAAACTGCTCTTGAAACAAGTAGCTAAAGCTAATGAAAGAAATGATGAGGTAAAACAGCTGAAGAGATCATCTCAAAGGTGGTCAACAAAGGCAGAATATTATAACGAAACGAGCAAAGGCTTGTAGTTAGAAAGCTAAAGTGGAAGAAAACATCCAGCCAGTCTGAGCTGAGAGAACATAGGAAAAAACTTGACGGTTTCATGGGGAAGATACTGAGCAATGCAGAAAACATCAAGACAATGGAGGGAAAATGAGTGGTACCCCCACCAAAACAAACAAACAAAAAAGTTCCACTGGGAGAACTTTCATACTACGCATTTTCCCCAGTAGGTGGGCATCAAGCAAATTGCTCTGAGTTAGTGCACCCAGTGGCATCCCCTGGGGAGATTCTCTCTGGTATTAGAGAATTTTTTCATAAAAGCAGGTTCACTCAAACCTTGTTTTTTGTGATGGCCAATTTAAGAGAATTGCATATAGCTTGGAAATTTTGTTTCCTGCTCAGGAAAAATGCGACAGAAACTGTTACGATGTTGAACACAGCTTACAAGGACAGTACTATTGAAAAAACTCTAATGTACAAGTGGTTTTCTCTTTTCAAAAAAAGGTGAAATGCCTATTGATGACAAATCTTGTTCTGGACATCCATCAACTCCCCAAAGAGACAAAAATGCTGACTCCTAGTACATTTGGAGCTTGTTCCACCAGATACGACTGTTAATCAAGCTTTCTGTTTAGAGGTTATGAAAAGATTGCATAACTATGCAACAAAAAAGGCCTGATTTGCGTCAGACTCCGTACTGGTTTTGGCATCATGACGATTAACCTGCTCACACAGCCATTTCAATGTGCCAGTTTGGGGCAAAAACCAGCATGCCTCTCTTGCCGCATACACACTTTACTCACCTGACCTTGATCCATTGGACTTCCTTTTGTTTCCGTGAATGCAGAGGGACATGCAAGGACAGGATTTTGGCAACCACAAGAGGTTAAGAAAAAAAACAAGGGAGGTGCTGTCAGCCGTCCAAACAGATGAGTTTGATAAAAATGTTTCCAAGAATGGTATAGCATATTTGACAACAGCATTGAGTGTGATGGAGAGTACTTTAAAAGTGCTAAGGTTGTTTTGTAAAAACAATTTAAATATATAGGTTTGAAAAAAGTTTTTTTTTTGATAGAATGCCCCCCAGCCCCGGGGGAGACGGACAATAGAAAAGTAGGTCAAGAGAGACACAGATTGTGTAAAATATGAAAAAACAATAATTTATAAATTATCAAAGGTTCATGAGAGAGGGTGGGAGAGGGAGGGGAAATTTTTTCTTTTTTAGTACCCCCTTAGTACACAGTCACTATATCAAAAAGAACTGGTCCATATTCAATCTTTTTAAGAGGTAGCATATGATCAAGAACTGATGGTACTGAAGGAAGAAGACTAAGTTTCATTGAAGGCAACAGTAAAACAACAGAGATCTAGGGATTGGTGGAATATCAATCGAAATGATGCCACAAGCTGGTGAAGCACTGGATTCACGCACAGAGTTGTCAATGCCAATACACGTGGAGGATGGCTACATGGCCAACTTACTGAAAGAGGTCCGTATTTGTTCCCATTTCAAAGAAAGGTGGCCCAGCAGAATGTAGGAATTATCAAATAGTATTCTTAATATCACACTAAGTAACATTGTCCTGAAGATAATTCAACCGCAGTGGCGGCAGTCCATTAACAGGAAGCTGCCGGGAATTCAGAAAGAGACATGTCACAAGGGAAGTCATTGCTGATATCAGATGGGTCTTGACTGAAAGCAGGTTACACGAGGGAAATGTTTACCCCTGTTTTACTAACGACACGAAGGCATTCGACTCTGAGGAGGAGAGCGAGTTCTGGAGAACACTGAGGAGAGCGGGATGCCAGAGCTCTCCGTGGTGCGCACATGGGATGTGCACCTGGACTAAGAGACACTCACTGGAACAGAACAGGCATTTTCCCAGTTGACCATCAGGAAAGACCTGCATCACAGTCGCATCCTTTCATAAACTTCATTAATCTGTATTCTGAGCAAATAATCTGAGAAGATGGACTCTAAGAAGAACAGGGAATCAAAATCGGAGGAAGACGGATGAACAACCCTGATGTGCATGTCACACAACCTTGCTTGCTGAACATGAGGAGGACTTGAAGCACTTGCTGAAAAAGATCACAGACTTCAGTACGAATCACAACTCAGTGTAAAGAAAACCCAAACCCTACGACTGGATTGATAGATAACATCATGATAAATGGAGGAAAGAGTGAAGTTGTCAATGATTTCATTTTATATGGATCCACAAAGTTCACAGAAGCACCACTCAAGAAATTAAAAGGATATATTGCATCGGGCAGATCTGTTGCACAGTCCTCCTTAAAATGCTGAAGAGCAAGGATGTCACTCTGCAGACTGAGTGTGCCTGAATCAGCCAGGAATTTTTTCAACTCCTTTTATGCCTGTGAGATTTGGACAAGGACTACGGAAGAACAAAGACTTGATGCATTTGAATTATGCTATTAGCCGCAACCACATATACTGACATCGAGTTAGTCCTGACTCATAGTCGCCCTCGTGGGTTTCTAGACTGGGACTGTTTACAGGAGGAGAAAACCCAGTCTTTCCCCTGAGGAGCTGTTGAGGGCTTCAAACTGCACACCAGGCAGATCCCAGTGCGGCACGTAGCCATTATCCCATAGTGCAATTCTCTGGACGGCCAGAAGAACAAACAGCATGTCTTGGAGGCTGTACAGCCAGAATGCTCCTCAGATGTGAGGATGGCGAGACTTACTCTCAAGTGTCATGAGCATGTTATCAAAAGTGGCCCGTCCTGGATCAAGGCCTTCATGTCTGGTAAAGCAGAGGTCAGCAAGAAAGAGGAAGACTGCTTATGAGATGGTTTGGCACCATGGTTACAACAATAAGCCCCGGGACAACAACATTTGTGAGCACGGCACAGGACAGAGCAGTGTTTCATTCTGCTATGCACAGGGGCACGGAAAGCCAGAACTGACTAACGGGCACGCCACAGCAGCAATGGAATGCCGAGCGTCCCATATCTCTGCATCTATGTCGAACGTAACTCCATGTTTTTCATATAAATAATCATTTTATTGGGAGCTCTTACAGATAGCATAACATTCCACAGTTCAGTCGCATCAAGCAGTATTATACAGTTGCTACCACAATCAGTTTCCAAGTATTTTCTTTCTTCTTGAATTCCAGGATATCAGCTTGTACCTCTATTTTTATCTACATTTATATATTGACTTTGAGAATCTAACTGTAAGAAATAGGTTCATTCAATTCTGGCAGCTGCAGAAGAGGTAGCAGTCTGGATACTCAGGGTGTCTATGTTAGAGCTTGAGATAGAATCCTTATTTCTTGGGAAACCTCATTGTCTGCTCTTACGGTCTTCAATTGATTGGATAAGACCTACCTACATTATGGCAAAAAAGTGTTTTACTTAATATTGTGAATATTAATCACACTGAAATACTTTCATGGAAACATCTGGGCTTTTATCATGAGTAACATCTAATTAAGATGACATCTCAAGTTTACCATCACATTCTTCTTCCTTCCGTCCTTCTGTGGCAAGGTAGAATACTGTTGAAGAGAAATGGTGCCTGGAGCACAGTTTTGAACTCACTACTCAGTGGTTTTTAGTAAATTACCCAACAGTGCTCTATGAAAGGACCCTCCTTGAATGCAAGCATATCTTCTGAATCTTTGTGTTTGGCAAAACACATATTGTAGTAATGCTTGTCTCAGGATTCCATGCAAGGGAAGGGTCTTCGGAGTCCCCATCCTCTCTCGTTCCCCCAATCCAGATGGTTCTTTGTCATCCTATACGATATAGACTAATGGAGAGGTGCTGTGGATTTAAGTTTAGGCAAGGGCTGTTTCAGTCCCTCCTATCTTCCTGGCAAGGTGGATAATCCACTAACTTTCTTTTCTTTTCGTTTTTTCAATGGGTCCCAAACTTGGTATGTGATTCACGTTTAACACTGGAGGGAATTTTCCTCTGAGCAGTATCTCCACATCTAATTTAGTATTTTTGGCTCCTATTTTACATTCGACACTTTATACAATTGAATTTACCCTGTTTTTATATATATGTTCTAACTTCAGAAGGTCCACCCTACTTCAAAATTTTCACTTGACATTTCCACACACATTGTGTTAGTCCAGGTAGACTAGAGAAACAAATCCAGGGACATTAAGAGAGAACTTTATATCAAAGAGCAATTGTACATTAAGAAAACATCCCAGCCCTGTCAGATCAAGTCCACAGTCCAATATCATTCCATATGTAAATATGAGTCCATGAATTCCTCTTTAGACTCAAGCAGCCATGCAATGATTCTGACTGCAGTGGGTGGAAAGTCTTGTGGATTCAGTGGTGGTAGAAGCATGTCAGGGCTGGCTTGGGTCTCCATGTGGTTCCTCCAGCTCCAGGGATTTGGCTACATCAGTGTAGCTCCATGTGCCTTGTCAGCAGGAAGATGAAGCAGACAGTGTGTCTCCTACTTCTGGAGAGGATACAGGAGTTCCCAGAATCCTCAGGAGAAGGCCATTCCACACGGCGGTATCATTGGCTATGGCCTAATTGACAGGCTAGACTCCACCACTTTGCAAGTTGACAGGAGATTAGGCAACTGTCGCACACATAAACAAGAATTCCTCAACAATTTTAGACCACAAGCAGAGGCACTTAAACTCCTTCATATAATTTAGCAAAAATGAGAGAGACCTCAGAAAGAAACACCTATGGAGAAAATTTGCCTTTTAAGTCCCTTCACATAACAAACAGGCCTGGGAGAGAGCAAGATCATTGGCAGAACATAAATTTGGTTCAACAAACCTCTTGTTACCTGTAGGAGAGAACCCACTGCTATCAAAGTGCATCTAATGCAGTGCAACCCCATAGGACATCGTCGTGTGACCCAGAGTTTTCAAGCTGTCCATCTTTACTGATGCAGTCTGCCACATCTCTGTGGCCAAGCAGCTGGGGTGTCCCACCACGGATCTTAGCTTAGCGACCAAGTGCCTCAGCACTGAGCCATCAGGGCCTGTTTGGAAGAGAGGGGAAGTAGCAGCAGATAATGTCGGGGACTCGGCGCGTGTTCTGCCAAAAGAACCAAAAGGGTGGTGATTTTAAGGCCAATGGAAAGGCAACTAGCATTTGTAGCAAGTGTACGCTATGAATTATATTTGGGAAAATCTGATCTCATTTGATAGTCATACTCATAAAAGCTGGCATTTTACTTACTATTGTACTGATGAAAAACGTGGAGCAGGGCAGAGGAGGTGCCCAAAAAAAGATCACAGGGATAGGCAGTAACAACAGCAGAATGGGACCCAGGTCTTCTTAGTCTGAGGCCAGTGCTACTTGCGAAATGTTACCTATTTCACACACATATACCGAAAGTGACTCAGGGCCAATTAAAAAACTTGATATTCTGTTTTAAAAGTTGCAAAAAGAGCAATGTTCTTCATCTGTTACTAAGAGCAGCATCAGATGATATGCGCCCCCTCTCTCTTGTTGTTGGTGCTCTAGCTGTTAACTTAGGGTAACAACAGTTTAAGCACCTTGAGGCTTTACATTAGGCAGGTTGGGGGTGTGGTTACTTCTATTTCTCACATTTTCATATCTATTAGAGTACAGAATGAAATACATTAATGAATGCAGAATTTAGAACAAATCAATTTGACAGTGTTTCAAATAAAATCATAAACATAGCCATCTTTGAGGGTCATTTTCCTTATAAACCAATAGATTCAATAAAAAAGAACTTAGATTTGGTGAAGGGAAAATAATTTGCTGATAGTATAAACATTCTTTGATTCACAATGCATTTTAATTTCAGATAATTGTAAAAATATACTGGACTATAGAGTATTAGATATGATCTAAAATAAACACTTGCTCTCTATTTCCAGTTCAATCATGAAAGTATCTTATGCTAAAGAGTTAATAGACATTCCTCTGTGGAAAAACTTTATTTTGTTGAGTAAAAATCAGTTAAATTTAAAATTCTGTGGAGAAAATTCTCTTATTATGGAAAGAAGAAATCTGCTGAACCACCCAAAAATAACTCGAGCAGTTCACATTCCCAGCTTGCCTACACTATTGATACATTTAGTTTACTACTTTGATTCCATCTGCCAGATATACCTGGTTTCAGATGGAGTGGTATTTGCTAGCTGAATTAATGAAGACTACAGGATCTTAGAAAATAGCCATATTCCATTTGATACAGCATTTAACCAGGGCTATTATATATTAGAGTATCTTTACTGTCGTTTTAAATTGTAAAGTACGGAATGAAATGCATCAATTAATGCAGAACTTTTAGTTGGAACAAACCAACTTGATGTTTAAAATAACATCATAAAAGATGACTCTTTGAGAGTCATTTTCTTTAGAAACCCACGGATTGAAGAACAAATAATTTAGACTTGATGAAGTGAATAATTTTCTGACAGTATAAGTTGATTCTTTGATTCACAATGCATTTTATTCACAGTCTAGGGTGACAGGAAAGCATTTTTATGAATAACCCCTAACCCTATGCACACATGCTGTTTGTTATATGAAGGGAAAGGGGGCACTTATTTACATAGCTCTTTCTGGGGCCTCAGTGTTACCTTAACATGCACAGTTTAATGAAACAATGTTTCTTCATTGGAAGTTGATGTACTGAACTGGATGTTGGTTTTCAAAATGTTGATAGGTGGCATCAGGTCCATGTCAACTCACAGCAGTGCAGAAGAAGACAATTATGCCTCATGGTTCTCAGGGCTGTCATTTTAATGGGCAGAGGGATTCCCAGGTCTTTTTTCATATGGTTGCATTCTAACAACCGATTCTATTTCCAACTAAAAGTTCTGCATTGACTGATGTATTTCATTCTGTTATTTATTATTTTATTCCATTCGCAACTGAACAAAATACATCCCCGTTGCTCCCCCAGCAGTTCTTGGTTGCCAGTGGGCCACCCTTCCTATTACTTGCCTTGGAGTCAGTTCAGATTCATCCAACCCTGTGCGCTGCACAGCAAAGCCCTGCCCCGTCTCACTGCATTGTCTTCACGGCTGCATTTGAGTGAATCTTCACGGCCGCTTTGTCAATCAGTGTCATCGAGGGGCTTCTTTCATTCCTTATAGTCTACCTTAACAGGCCTAATGTTGTTTTTCAGTACTTGTCTCTCTTGGTAGCTTGTCCATCATAGGTGATAGGAAGGTTTATCAACCTCCATTCTAGGAAGTATTTTGATTTTACTTATTCAAGATAGTTTTGTTAGTTCTGGCAGCCATGTTACTTTAAATATTCTTTGCCAACACCATAATTAAGATCCTTCTATTTTTATTCAGGGTTTCTTATTTATTGTCCAAATTCCACAAGTATTTGAGTCAAATGAAAAGACCATGGCTTGGGTCAGGCACACCTTGGTCCTCAAAATGACATCATTGCTCTTTCACACTTTAAAGAGGTCTTCTGCAGCAGATTTGCGAATGCAATACAATACTTGACTGCTGGGCAGCTGCTTCCAGGAGTGTTGATTGTGGATGGAAGTAGGATGACACCTGTAACAATGTCTGCCCTTGCTCCACTTGTCACGATGCTCTCTATTGATCCCATTGGGATGGTGTTTTTCTTTCTTCAGATGGAGGTGGAACCATAATAAAGGCTACAAATTATGGTCTTCATCAATGATTCAAGTCGTCCTTGCTTGCAACAAAGGAAGTTGTATTGACTGCATATCACAGCTGGATACGCCTTCCTATAACCCGATGCTGGGCTCTTATCCATGCATCCAAGTGCTAGGATTCTATGCTCAGTTTATGAAGTGACGACGTGTGGTTGAAGGATCCCACCTGACACACACAGTTCCAGGTTTTAAATCATGGAGTGTTTTCTTAATCTGTTCCAAGGCTTCTACGTGTACCATCTACAGGTTCTACATTACTACAATTAAGGGTTCTGTAATTTGCATTCTGCTCAATATCGTCCAAATCTTGCTGTGATCTACGTAGTCAGATGTGTTTGCATAGTCAATAATACACAAGTTAACATCATTCTGCCATTCCCAGCTAAAGACATGCCTAATGTGAGTGTGTTAGGGTTCAGATTGAGTGTTCAGTTGATAAGCATGGGCCCTTAGTAGAGTGAACTAGCTTGAGTGTCAGTATTCTCCTCTGTAAATTGGAGCTGGTCACACGTAACTCATAGGACCATTGTAAGTTTTCTTTTTCTATAATGTATATGAAGTCCCTATCTCAGTATACTCACTCTGACAGTTGCCTGGAGAATGGACAATTGACAATCAGTAAGGAAAAGTTGCATGTTAAATCCTTGCAATTACCCTCTGGAGTTTACTATTGTGGATGAGACTGACGAATGCTAAGTCCTGTGATCTTCTCCTCGGCTATGCTAGTTGTTCTTGCTATGAGCCCCGGGGGATGATTTCCCTTCTCCAAATTTGTTTCCCTTTGTCCTCACTGTACTGTAAGCTATTTTAGAGTTACCATTTCTGATTGATTGATAAAGATGTCGTTTTTTAGGCAAGAAGCCCTGGGAGTATATGGTTCACATCGATCAAATAAGAAGCGGCAGCTGCTTATATTTCATAGGTATATATCACAAGTATCCAGAATACACTGCGGAGGAAGACCATGAAGCAGTTGATAATGTTAAAAATGTGTCATATTTGACTGGACACAGTCGATGCCATGATTGAACATGAATGAATCTAGACAGGCGGACCCAACCCCTCTCTTCCTAAACTCCAGGATGAGGGAGTCAGGAGTGACAGATTTAAAAAAAAGCTAAAACAGCTTATCTGTACTTATTTCAGAAAATAAAATATGAACACCAACATTGCTATTAGATTTTCTTTGGGTGAACTTTGAGAACAATCGAGAGGAGCCAGATTTGAGAGGCCATTGATAAGCAACACATGGAATGAAGCTTTAAAAGCATTTGCAAGCAGATGAAAGAAGCATATTCTTGTAACAGCCATTCTTCTAAAAGTTTAGTCTGCTTAAGAAACACCTGTGTCCCGTACCAGATCTTGAACATTAGAATATATCTACCTTGCCAACCTGACAAGGTTTCTAAGGTTACTGAGCAATTCCATTGTAGTAGCAGACATAAAACATCTTGTTAACTGTAATGCTACACAAATATAAGGAGTTAGCATTTTGCCTCTACAGAATCAAGCGGAATTAAATTAAATCAGCAGGAATGAAACAGTGAAATTAGAAACTGGGGATTGATTTAGTCAACCTTTCATCGACTTACTTTATCATCAATAAGTATTTGCTGAGTGTGTATTATGTGCTAAAACAATGCCTAGAGGCTAGAATGTGCTTGTAAACAAATACATTATTTCTGTGAGTCCTGGTGATATAATGGTTCTGAACGGGACTGTGACCCAAATGGTTGGCAGTTCAAAACCACCAGCAGCTCCTTGGGAGAAAGCTTCAGCTCTCTTTTCCCATAAATAGTTGCGGGTTTCTACAGCAAAAAGGAATATATATATATATATATATATATATATATATATATATATATATATATATATATATAATTAGTCATTATATATTATATATGATATATATTATATGTATATTAAGAAGGAATATAATGGCTAATTAGTCCACACAGAGGCTTCAGTTCAATCCACTTGTGGAACAGCTAATAAACTGAAGGTCCTTTAACTCACAATGGCTACGAGTTCAAGGTCAAGGAAGCAGACAGCAGAGTCTACCCTCAAGCAAGATAGGCAGAGTTGGCCACAAGCAGCGGGAAGCAGGGTGGAGCAGCAATCGTCAGGCCCACATGAGGTCTCATACTCTAGGGATGTAAGCATGAGCTTCAACAAATCCACAGGTTGGCTCAGCTCACAGCACATGGTTGAGGCAAAGACCAACCTCAGGCAACAGGGAGAAAGACAGGATGCTAGCCTCAGAACGCATTTACTTCAGTCTCTCCAATCAAATTTCAACCTGACTAAACTTCCCCAAATGTTCTAATGAAGGCCAGTTGGCCCAATAAGCCTAATTATCACAATGGTGTTGATATTTTTATGTGTCTTCTACTCAGTTCCAATCACAGTCACCTATGGACAACAGAATGGAGCACTGCCTGGCCCTATACCATCCTGATATTTGTTCTATTTGAATCCATGGTAACAGCCACAAGGAACCCATTTGCTTGAATATCAGCATCTTTTTCACCGCCCTTCCAGTTTACAAAGCACCATGCTCCTTTTCACGAACGATTTCCTCTAGAAAACATCACCAAAATACGAGAGAGGAAGCCCCTCCACCCTTGATGCCAGGAAGCATTGTGGTTGCCCTGCTTGCAAGGCAGATTGCCTGCTTGTTTCTTTGGGAATCTGAGGGCATTTTGAATCAATTCTTTTTCTGTCTTCTTTAGTCAATCCCCAACTTTCATATGTATATGAAGCAATTAAAAATACAATGGTTTTGGGTCAGGTGCACCTTAGTCCTCAAAGTAAGTCTTGCTTTTCAACCCATCATAGGGATTAGTTTATGTAGCAGATTTACCCAACAGAGTACAACCCTTGATCTTGTGATTGCTGTTTCCATGAGAATTGACTGTGGTTTTAAGTAAGGCAAAACTTCACACGTTTCTCCATTTATCATGATGTTACCTAGTTGTGCAGATGTGAGGCTCTTGGTTTCTGAAAGCTACAACACTTGATCTTCCTTAGCAAGTTCTTCAAGCTCTCCTATTCCTTTCAGCAAGTAAGAGTTTGTCACAGGTTGTTAATAAGCCCATCTACAATCCTGGTCCTGAATTATTCTACTTCTGATAGTTGAATTCCTCTGATTATTTGGGCAACATACAGATTGAATCAGTATGTTGAGAGAACACAACCCACAGGCACCCTCTTCCTGGTTTTAAACATGCAGTCTTCCCTTATTCTGTGCCTGCAACTCTTTTGATGCACGTACGGGTTCAGTATGAGCACAATGCAGTATTCTGGAACTCCAGTTCTTCTCAAGGCTATCCATCACTTATTATGATCTACAAAACTGAATGTCATTGCATAGTCAATAAAACACAAGTAACATCTTCTCTGCTATTCCTGCTTTGAGCCAAGATCCATCTGACATCAGCAATGGCAGCTCTTTTGCCACATTCTCTTTTAAATCCAGCCTGAACCTCTGGTGGCCCTGTCAGTGTACTACTACAACTGTTGCTGAATGATCTTCGGGGGGGAAAAAAAATCCACTTGTGTGTGATATTCATGTCTGCTCAAAAAAGCCCTTATTCTGTTGGGTCAACTTTCTTCAGAATGGGTGCAAATATGGATCTCTTCCAATAGATCAGAAAGATAGCTGTCTTCTCAATTCCTTGGGAAGTGCTGGCTAAGTGAAGTGCCGCATCAGCTTGCGGAAACAGTTCCGTTGGCATTCTACTGATTCCTGGAGCCTTGTCTTTCTCAAATGCCTTCAGTGCAGCTTGGACAGTTCCCTTCAGTACCATTGGTTCTTGATCATCTGCCACCTCGTGAAATCATTGAATGCCAACTCATTCTTTTTGAGAACTAAGCCTCCTGCAGTATTGTGCCTGTGGGATCACTTGATATTGAACTTGAAGCTTGAATATTTCCTTCCGTTCTTTTACCTTAAAAAGCTGAGCACGTTCTCCCTTTTTGTCTTTGTAACTCTAGTCTCCACATCCTTCATTAGGGTCCTTTGTCTCCTTTGAAATCTCCCTGCAGTTTTCATCATCTCCTCCATTTGCTTTGGATACTCAGCATCGGGGAAATACCGGTTTCCCCTAGAAGGGCAGCATATTTCGTCAAGTAGAAGGACGTCGGCAGAGGAACACCCTCACCAAGAGGATTGACACAGTGGCTGCAACAACGGACTCAAGGACGGGCACTGTTCATCACCATGGGTTGGAATGGACTCAACAATACTGAACACCAGCGATAGTCACCAAGAGCAAGTTTCAGAGTCTCTTCTGACACTCACATTGGCCTTGTCTTCCTTACCTGTCCTGTTAATAATCTTTGCTTTATTCATATATGATGTTTTCCTCCCCAACAGATTTATTGAGATATATTTTACACATCATATACTTCCATAGCTCAGTCATATTTAAAGAGCTGCATATACGTCACCACAATAAATCACACCAATTATTGTCTTTATACATCTGCCTCTCCTGTGCTTCACAAACTACAAATTATACCATAAAGGAAGGAAGGAAGGACCATTAGCAATGTGAAAATGAGCCAGAGAAAAGACTTCTGTTGAAACAAAAAAAGCAAGAAATTTAAAACTAAAACAGACCCAAATGTGTCCAGAGGGAAATCAAACGACCAAGTAAGCGCATTGTAAACTAGTTCCAGTCGCCATGATCAAGCTGCCAGTCTCTGTCTCATGGTGAGGTCATTCACATCCCTTGACTATGCTCAGACGGTGTCCACAGGGGTTGAATCCACGCAAGGACACTGCAGATGGAGTTTGGGCTCCCACTGCCGTTCATAGGCTCCTAGAAATTGGGTGTTCACACTTGAAGCTCTGATACCTTTCCTTCTTTAATATTTGAATTTGTTATTTATCATCCTTGCATCTCAGTCTGGTGTATTTCTTCCATGTGGTCTTCATTGATGACTCACATACATAGCTGCTTGTTTTGACACAAAACTTTAAGTCGCAGTGGTTCTCAACCTTCTCATGCTGTGACCCTTTAATTCAGTGCCTCATGTGGTGGGGATCCCCAACCATAAAATTATTTTTGTTGCTTCATCATCACTGTCATTTTGCTGCTGTTATGAACCAGGCAACCCCTGTGAAAGGGTCACTCGACCCCGAAAGGGATCACAACCCACAGGTTGAGAACCGCTGCTGTAAGACCCCAGAAACTAGTCTCTTTGAGGCCAACCCTGTCTGCTTTCTTCACCACACTGACTGTGGCACTCACGTCTCCAGGGATCCCCACACCTCCAGTTCACATTAGAGCTCTCACTTTAGAGGTCATTTTATGACAAAGGACATCATCAACCACCTCCCAGAGGTATAAAGGAATGCTATTGCTGGCACCATTAATATATACAATGGCTTATAATTTAGCATACTTTTGAGAAAAGGAAGCTCTGTAAGGGTACTGAGCTCTGATTGAGCTCTGTTTTCCTTGATTGGTTCTCAGGGGGGAATTCCAGCAACATTCACTTACAAGGGTAGCTTTCCCCTATCAGATTAAAGCCTGTCTGAGTAAAGCAAGCAGGGCACTAACGTAGTGAGTATATGTTGGTGCTGGGCCACTGTTCTTGGGATATCCTATCCAAGGACCAACCAGTTATTCACGTAGAATGTTCCTGATGTCATCCCACAACCTAGCAGGTCTTCTGCCATTAGTGTTCCATGAATCATCATGGCTCTGTATTCATTGATGCCATTTCTATGAATTAACAATACATTCCTGCCCAGACTCCCATCTCTACGTGAATTATAGTGCCTCGCCATGAGAAGAATGTACTTGCCCACCCATTGCTTCCACACTTAGATTGTAAGCTGAGGTCCAACATGTCTCTGATTTACTACTGGTTTGCATCCTGACCCCTCTGATGTTGGTTCTGAGAGAAGTCAGATGCATTTTTTAAGTGTATATTTCATTACTATTGTTTTTATAATCAGTGTCTTTAAATCAGATCTTGACATGACTATGAGTGAACATTTGGGAGTGATAATATCAGAAAGTATGTGTTTCAGTGTTATATAGAGGACATATTACTAATGATGAGATATAAAACCAAAACAACAACAATAGCAACAATAGACAGCAGATGATCCTGAATGCGCTTCTGGGATAACTGGCATGCTGTAAGTCAGGGGGTACCAGTAACGCACTCCTCTCCCAACCAGAGAGTCAGTCATGGTGAGAGCAAGCTAGATTGTGTTTGCTCATTCTAGAGGATGGGAAGAGACATGATGAAGTGCTGCAGAGTCATAACTGTAGCTGACCTGTAATCAGCATAAAATGTGAGCAAGAATTGGGCCTTGCTTATTATAAGTCACAGAGATGTGCGTGGTTTTGTTTAAATACAATTTAGAAAAAGCTCACCAAACCACAACACATTAAGATCTTTCAAATCCTCTTGTTAACATTGTATGAATAATTGTTAACAATACTTCATAACACTGTATGAATCCTCTTGCTAACATTGTATGAATAAACTAAAATGGAGGTTCAAGCAGAAGCCCCTCGTTGTAATAAGTGAATTTCCTTAGTGGAAGTAGCATTCTCGGGTCCCACTGGCCCCTCAGTGTGAGGCTGTGAACATTAAACCAGGAGGTCAAGTAGCAACTGACTTCCTGTTAGGGTGCTGCTCGCTGGGTGCCCGTGCCTCCTCTTTCTCTGTTGCTGGTATGTTTCTTTTCCTTGTCCTCCTTTTTCTCAATCTGTCCCCAAATATAAAATGGAACAATATCCCTGAACCAGCAATGGAGGGAAAAAGTAAATCACTTGTGCAAAGCATGTGGAGCTCCTCTGAAGAAAGGCTGTATAAATACTGGCTCTAATTATAACATTAATATGGCTAGGATCACGAAGGCGGAGACGACTGACATATGGCAAAAGTTGCAGGCCCCAGAACTGCAAATGAGAGCTGCTTTCTGAAAGAGGAAGCAGGTTGCCTAGGGAAACACGGCTGCCCTTCAGAGCGAGTTCCAAGAGCATCCACTCCTGAGCTGCAGGGCAGCCTTGGCGATGGCACCACCCTCCACCAGGAAAGACACCATCTGGGAGGGACTCTGGAAATTCGAATTCCGCTCATTTATTCATCGCATACTATGTGCCAGACAATGTGCTCAGGAATGGGGAAATAAATTAGCTCTGGGTTCAACCTCGAGGCCTTTCGAGATACTTGAAAGAAAAGGGCCAGTGGACCACAAACCGCAGTGCAATGTGACGGGGAGAGATGAGAACGCTGGGTGCTCTGGAAGAGAATAGAGGAAGAGTCTGCCCCGGAAATGGGAACGCAGAAAAGATGTCCTGAGGAAAAGGGGGAATCATTGTGCTGAAATAGTATATCTGGAAAAAATATACCGCTGTGTTAAGAAGTGACTGAGGGCTGAAAGATTTCAAGATTCTCTTCGTCATAGTTTTTCTAATTGTCCTCAGATTATAGAGTTCCTGCTATGAAGCTAAGTCAAAAAGGCCTTATTAAGAAACTGAAATAGACATGTCGTGAAGCTTGCAGGACTGGTCTTAGTTAGCTCAGGCAGGGCAAAAGAGAAACCCCTGTAAAGGGTCAGACTCAATCCAGGTTAAAGGTCAGACTCTTTCCATATCTTCTAACCTAATTCCTTCAACAGTCTATTCTGAGCAGATTCATTCACTCAATAATTAATTAGACACATAACCAAAATATATTATTATATGTTTAATTATGCACCCTAAAATATGCCTTAAAGTCCTGACCTCTGCACTTTTGGATGTGGTCCTGCTTGGAAATATGAATATTCTTTTGTCATATCAATGAGATAATTCCCATGCAGGGTAGTCCTTAACTTCTCCTCTAAGTTATATATGGAACAAAATAGACACAGAGACATTCCTAAAGGGAAGAGAGAAGGAGACTGTAATCGGTGTACTTACAAGTCTGCAAAAAGTGAAGAGGATTCAAAGCATTTACTAAGGAAGACAAAAAAGTACAGCCTTCAGTACTGATGACAATTAAAAGTAAAGGGGAAAAAAGCATGAAGGTGAACAAGCGGCCATCTAGCTCAGAAGCAACAAAGCCCACATGGAAGAAGCACACCAGCCCATGTGATCACAAGATGTAGACAGGATCAGGTATTAGGCATCAAAAAACAAAAAATCATATCATTGTGAATAAAGGGGAGTGCAAAGTGGAGACCCAAAGCCCATCTGTAGGCAACTGGATATCCCCTTACAGAAGGGTCACAAGGAGATGAGTCAGTCAGGGTGCAGTGTAGCAACGATGAAACACAACTTTCCTCTAGTTCTTTAATGCTTCCACCCACCCCCACTATCATGATCCCAATCCCACCTTACAAATCTGGCTCGACTGGAGGATGTACACTGGTACAGATAAGAGCTGGGCATACAGGGAATGCAGGCCAGATGACCCCTTCAGGGCCAATAATAAGAGTAGAGATACCAGGAGGGTAAGGGTAAGGTGCGGTAGAAAGAAGGAACTAATCTACATATAAACCCCTCCCTGGGGGATGGACAACAGGAAAGTGGGTAAAGGGAGACATTAGACAGTAGAAGACAGGAAAAAATAACATTAGACAGTAGAAGACAGGAAAAAATAATAATTTATAAAGGGTTCATGAGGGAGGGAGGGAGGGTGGGGAAGGAAGGGGGGAAATGAGCAGCTGATATCAAGGGCTCAAGTAGAAAATATTTTGAGAATGATGATGGCAACAAATGTCCAATTGTGCTTGCCACAATGGATGTATGTATGGATTGTGATAAGAGTTGTATGAGCCTCTATTAAAAATCATTTAAAAAAGAAAAAAGGTAAACATCGTCACAGATGGATGAATAGATAGCACAATGGTAAACAGAAAATTTTGAAGTTGTCTAATATTTCATTTTGCTTGGATACACTATCAATACCCACGAAAGCAGCAGTTTAGAAATCAAGAGATGCATTGCATTGGGCAATCTGTTACACAGATCTATTTAAATGGTTAGAAGAATAACAGTGTCACGTTGTGGACCAAGGTGAGCCTAACCCAAGCCAAGGTCTTTTCAATCACCTCATGTCATATGGAAGCTGGGTGATGGATATGGAAGACCAGAGGACAGCGGTGCTTGGATTATGCTGCGGGTAACGAGGAGTGCCAGCAAAACAAGCCAGTCTGTCTCAGAGGAAGGACCCCCAGAAGGGTCCTTAGAAGTGGGGGTGGCCAGACTTAGTCTCACGCACTTGGGATACATTTTCAGGACAGACCAGCTTGTCCTGGAAAGGTCATCTTTCTTTGTAAAGTAGAGCCTCAGGAAAGAGAGGAAGCCCCAGTGTGAGATGGACTGACCCAGTGGCTACTACAATAGACTGGACTGGATAGTGGTGTGAACACAGACAGGGCTTCTGTCACACATGGGGTTGCTGTGAGTCAGAGGCAGGCAAAGGCCACATCAGCTAGCAAACGACAAGGCTTGTTGGCAGCAACTGGGACTGAGATAGAAAAGGCAGGACCTCTCCCTGAGGTTGCACCCTGCATCTAGACCTCACACTTTCAGAACTGTCAAAAACAAAATGTATGTTCTTTAAAATCTCCCACTCTAAGTATTTTCTTTAAAGAAGCACTCGATAAGGAGAAGAGGTGCTATGGGTCTATTATGTGTCTAGCCATTCCTTCGTTACTTTCAAATGAGATAAACCAAGATATTGGACATGCTGAATATCCTATCTAAGAATAAGAGCCTGCAAAGGAAAAAATGTGTCAGTGCTTTCCTTGATCTCTGTAGTGAGGACGTGAATGCTTGGGAGCCTTGATTGATGCCCTCTGCTGTAGTCACCTCTGCGGGTTGATCCTCAGACCCCAGAACCACCTCTAAGGCAGGGCACTTCTGGAGATGTGGCCCTCAACTCGCATCGTTAGAAGTCTCATCTGTAAACCTCTCAGCTCAATGCTCCTCACCACCACCACGTCCATGGCCCATCATCCTGACCCTCGTGCAAGCACGCACACACCTGGCCCTCGTGCACACACACACACACACACACACACACACACAGATGTCCTGAGCTAAAGGGCTCTCTGGCTAAGCTCCCTCAGCCATCAGCTGCTGTTTATTTCTTCGCCTCCTCATTTGGCTCCTGGGAGGATGTTTCAGCAGACTTTTTAGAGAGAAGGAGAAAAGAAATACAATAGCTCATTAAGCTGATGACCCTTAGCCATGCGGGCTGCAGGCCCACGGAGGCAGAGGCAATTGTGGAGCTTTCCACTGCACAACTTCCTGCAGAGTATGCCCCCCTCTCCTTTGATTCTCTGCCCAGTGAACAAAGACACGCTGCTCCTACCTGCATCGGGAGTGTTAGGCTTTGTTCATTGCAGATGAGAGGCAACACCTGAACAGGAGTAAGGACGCTTATAAGGAGAACAATCATGATAATAACAGTGATATCTCATATGCGAGTAGTTGGATTAAGAAATCACCCTCAACTCATTTAAACTTTACCCACACACTCGAGTTTTTCTAGAAAAGTGGGGCTCAGTGAAACTAAGTGGTCGGTTGTAGGCTGGAAACCTGGTAAAGCAACTGACAGAAAGATTAGGGATGAAGAGAGCTGTCTCCATCAAAAGCCTGTGCCAACCGAAAGCTAGCTGGCCATGCCACAATCACTGGGCTGCAAAGAAAGCAGGCACACATCGGACACCTATGGGAAATCTAGAACTGAGCATGCTCTGACCCAGGTCGCCTAGGCCCAGGTGGAGATCAACCCGGGCACACTCAGATTAGGCGCTAGCAATAATACATCACACAGGTGTGCCTGAACTCAGCCAAGAAGATCTGCCAATACCCTCAAACACTGGGCACACCAGCCAGTGGGGCTGGAAGGGGATAAACAGGCTGAGGACAGGCCACACCCTCTCTTGGAGGTTCTCTTGGGGGTTGGAGTGTGGGATTTCCCCTCCTGGGGTGAGAATGGGCTCCCTCAGGGCCTGCGCTCCCTCCCTCCAGAGCCTTTCTTCCTTTTGCACCTCTGGCACTTTATGGACTCTAAACTCCTCACAACGGCCATTTGCCATGTGATTTTTCACGATCCACTGTAGGGTTAGGTTATTGTAAGGGACAAGCTGCTACAGGTTAGATTTTTAAGCACTAAGTCATAAATTATATTTCTACTTTTTTATTAGCAGCAGTATAACTCTTTTGAACCTTCTATCAAAACAATTGTAGTGGTTAAATGTTGGGCTGCTAACCACATGATCAGCAATTTGAAGCCAGAGGGAGCTCTGCTAGCTATAGTCTTGGAAACCCACAGGGGCAGGTCTGTCCTGTCCTTTAAGGTTGCTATGAATCAGCATTAACTCAATGGCAATGAGTTGAGTTTTGAGTGTCTTTTAGGAATATAATTATTTTTCTTGAAAAGAAAATTTAATCACTAACTCAGGAAGTCACATAAAATGGTTGCCCCTGTGCTGATTCTGGCTCATAGTGACACTCCCTCACCCTCCAACCCCCACCCCAGGTCCCAGGGTAAAGCTGCTCCTCAAAATGTTCAGTGGTTGAATTTTTGGAAGTAGAACTCCACCACCCTGACACCCCTCCCTCTCTAAAATCCTCTCCATGGACAGTACCTGATGTGCAAGTAATTTACACTGGAGTGACACAAAGAAACCCAAGGAAGGGGAATAAATAGAGTTTTATATTAGAAGATATATTAGCTTTCTCAGTGAGAAATACCTCAGTCCTTGGCTTCACACTAGAAGGAATTCACCCTGAAGCCTGGATTGTGATCGAGTTTTCATAAAGGACAGAAGATATTTCAGGGTTTACACGGGCGCCCTCAGGGCACTTCACACACACAGGTGGAGTGCTGAGACCAGAAAAATGGTGAGCTTGGGAGCCTGGCTTTTCAGGCCCTACTCTGGGAGGCGTGGTTGAAGGTACTGGTTGATCCCATTGGCTGAATTAAGCCTGCCTAGTCTAGATGGGATCCCACCCAGGTGTACAGGCTTCCTGTTTCAGACCTGAATGTGAGCATGCCCTCTAGCCTTAAGCAGCTTCCAACTGCCTGTTAGGGGTGAGCGAGGCTTTGGCATGTAGAGGGGCAACTCCTACTTCTGCCTCTAACGAGGATACCAGTGAAGAAACAGACGATAAAAGAGGTGGTCTTGGTGGTGTCCTGTTTGAAACCAGAACACACGGAGGATATCTACCATCCACATTGTAATGCACACGGAGCATATCTACCATCCACATTGTAATGCACACGGAGTATGTCTACCATCCACATTGTAATGCACACAGAGAATATCCACCATCCACATTGTAATTTACACTCTGGGGAGTCCCATATATATGCACAGAAGTTTTATATTAACTCAGGGTTCAGGGTAACCACAGGAAACAACTCTTGGCCAGGTAAAAGCAAGTAGAGCAATAAGCTTAAGACTTAGTGAAGTCTCAGGGTGTTTTTGTTGACTAATTAGAGAGTAGGGCCTAATTTTAAATCACTAACAGTCAGGTAAATAACAGAAGATTATCAGCATTATCTGGTCCCTCTAGGTAATATTTGAATCCAAACTGTTCACTTGAAGCAATTTATAAAAATTCCATTGAGACACATTAAGTATCATAGGCTAACTGCATTTATTAAGAGAGTTTTTTTTCTTAGCTCTTTTCAAACACATACATTGTATCAAGCACATTTGTACATTTTTTGCCATCATCATTTTCAAACATTTGCTTTCTACATGAGCCCTTGATATCGGCTCCACATTTGTTCCCTCCCTCCTCCACCCTTCCTTCCTCCCAAACCCTTGATAAATAATAAAATTTTTTTTTCATGTCTTACACTGTCTGATGTCTCCCTTCACCCAATTTCCTGTTGTCTGTCCCCTAGGGAAGGGGTTATACATAGATCAATGCAATTCGGTCCCCTTCCCCCCACCCCCCAACCTTTCCCTTACCCTCCTGGTATCGCTACTCTTATTGTTGGTCCTGAGTGGTTTATCTGACCTGGATTCCCTGTGTTTCCAGTACATGCTCTGGTCTAGCCAGATTTATAAGGTAGAATTAGGATTATGATAGTTGGCAGGGAGGCAGCATTAAAGAACTAGAGAAAAATTGCGTGTTTCATCGGTGCTATACTGCACCCTGACAGGCTCATCTCTTCATTGTGATCCTTCTGTAAGGGGGTGTCCAATTGTCTACAGATGGGTTTTGGGTCTCCACTTTGCACTCGCCGTCATTCACATTGATATGATTTTTTGGGGGGTTCTGGTATTTGATACCTACTACCTGATCCCATCAACACCTCATAATCACACGGGTCTATGTGCTTCTTCCATGTGGACTTTGTAGCTTCTCAGCTAGATGGTTGCTTGTTTGTGTTCAAGCCTTTAAGATCCCAGACACTGTATGTTTTTGATAGCTGGGCACCATCAACTCTCTTCACCATATTTGCTTATACACTCATTTTGTCTTTAGTGATTGTGTTAGTCTGGTACTTTAAAGAAACAAATCCACAGAAACCCATGTATACGAGAGAGTTTAATATAAAGGTTACGTATGTATCAAGAAAACATCCCAACCCAGTGCTGCCCAAGCCCACAAGTCCAACATTAACCCATATGTCCAACACCAATCCACAAAGTCCTCCTCCATCTCACAAAACACATGCAATGATGCCGACTACAGAAGGAAAGCTGAGTCACTGAATGTGTAAGCATCTCAGAATTGGCAAGGGTCTCCACATGGCTGCTCCAGTACCCTAAGCTGTATCGGGGTAGATACATGTGGCTTCTCCTCAGATATATCTTGCAGGAAGTGAGCCTTGCAAGCTAAAGCAGGGAACTAGGCAGCTGCACCCTGGTCCAACCATCAGAAAGCAAGAGACCCAAGAAATATAAAGGTGAGGCTCACTGAGCCATTTATCCCTCCTCCCTTCAATTAACCCCACATGTGCTTATCAGCCAGGTTGGCACAATAAACTAACTAACCGCCCCCCCCCCATCATGTTGGGAAGGTAAGCATCATAAAATGACAGGTTATTAGAATAAAGTGTTCTTGCATTGAGGGAGTACTTGAGTAGCACCCCAACGTCCATCTGCTACCTTGATACTTAACATATAAATATATGTACATAGATCTATTTCCCTATCATTATATATAAATATATTTACATTTGTACCTTCCTGTATTTAAACATCTATAAATTAACTTTGCCTCCTAGTTCTTTCCTCTTGTCTCACTACCATGCTCGACCGTCTTCAGGTTTCAGTAATTCTTCTTGGTTACATTTTGCCCTTGATTAAGCCCTACTAGGCATCCTACACCCTCCTCACCATCAATTTTAGATCACTTGTTGGTCCCTTGTCCCTAGGGTTTTTAAACTCCATTTCTTTTTCCTGCCTCCCCTCCCTCATGCTTCCCTGGAATTGTCAGTCCTGGTATTTTCTCCTCTGGGTTGTTTATCCCGCCTATCCTACCTAGATAGGCATGCAGAGACAATAATAAGCACAATAACAAGGTAGAGCAAAACAAAAGAACACCCCCCCAAAAAACAAACAACAATGGTCGACAAAAACAAACAACAACAAAAAGCCTATAAATAATTCTGGTCTGTTTTTGACTTTTTGATGTGTTTTCTGGTTGAGTCTAATGGGGTGCCATGCCCTGGCCCCAAAGTCTATATTTGGTATTCCCTGGGGACTTCATTGGTTTGCTCCTCTTGCTGCTTTGTTGCATGCCCTTGGTGTTTCCCCCAAGTGTAGCAGGGTCAGATCGGGCACAATTCCTCCAGTGTGCCTCCAGTGCTGTCCCTTGTAGCACTATGGGTCAGTGAGGGACATCGTGTCTCATGGCTCTTTGGTCCTCTCTATGCATTGTCTCATCTGAGCAGGAATATTGTCCTTGGGGCTTAGTGGGCCGGGATGTAATCCACTCTCTCTCCTTCCCTCTTAGTTTGCTCCTGTGTGCGCTGATCAGATGTGCCCCCTCCCTGACCTGTAGCCTCAATGCTGTCTTCTGTAGTGCATTCTTCTGGGGGCGGTGTCTATGTAGTTGGGATTGGGGCCAGCACTGCAGACCAGTAAGAGAGATTTTTATAAGGAAAATAACTTAGGGAGAAAGTGTGAGGGATCCACAGTGAGAGTTTAGACAGCACATGCACGGAGCCTGTGACAAGATTTTGCCCAGGGAAAGGATCATTTGACACCCCCAAATGGGTCACGACCCACAGGTTGAGAACCACTGATCTAGTTGTGAAGCAAATAAATAGAGGACAGCTATCCAGCCATGTACCATCCTCACAACTGGTGTTTTGTCAGAAATGTTGAGGGGACACCTTACAGCAACAGAAACTCATTTGATAGTATAAAGCACCTTACTAAAATATACACTATTATTAATGTCCTTGTCCACACAAGGAAACTGAAGTAGAATCATTTAATTAACTAGTTCCAGGATGGATAACAAGTTGGGATTTGAATTCACGTGCTCCAATTCTAGAATGAACCCTTAATTACTGTACAAATCAGAGATTCTAATACATTCAGTTGATAATAATTTCTGAAAATACATATTAAGGAAAACAACTCACCATAAGCAATGTATTCAACAATATTTAAGTGTGAATACAGGTTTTCTCTCATATTCTTTATTAAAAACCAAAGACATAAACACTTCATTTTGTGAGCCAAATTGACACACTAGGACATTTTAAATAATATTAAATATGAATGCTAATAAACTTCAGGAACAAAAAGAAAAAAATCAACAAATTACAAAAAGTATCTCATGTGCCACCTTGGAATGTGTTCTTCAACTTTTTTGAAAAATCAAACAGAGGGACTTGTGAAAGGTGAAAAGGAAAATTATTTCTAAAGCGATCCAGTGTACATGAATTACCCAGCTGTTCATACCTCTTATTGACAAGCTCTATATAAAACTCAAATATCATACTTTACCGGTGGATTTCAGCAAGTGGAATGTACCACGTGACCTTACAAGGTCACTCTTCTGAACTACTTGCCATCTGTTTTGGCTGAGAACAAATCAAGAATACTTATCTTTTCTGAGTTATGACACTAATCCAGCTATCAATACATATGAAGAATTGGATTAACACCTTTGAACTCTAAAGCAATGTAGACCATTTATTGATGGTCCTTCTAAAACATTCCCAGCAGTCATTTTCAAACATTTGTAAACCATTTGTAGTGTTTGGGTGCATGTATAGAAGACACTGGTAATCATCTTTCAAAGTGGAGAAGTTGGTAATTGGTGATAAGGCAGTTAACTAATGTTCTCTCTATGCACAGAATCACTTATAATCAACTCCTGAGTCAGCCAGGCAGCTTTAACTACACCACATCAAGGAATCACTGCCAACAGGATACCTGCCCAGTGTCAGATGGGAACTAAGATGCCATGCCTTTGCCTCAGAGTTGTAACTTAACACACCGGAGCACACACTCATTGACCCTTCCAGATGGCTTAGCTTCTGGCATCCATTCCACTGAGCAACTGCCTTGTTTTATTGATTAAACACAACAAATCCCAACTGGGATTCATGCTCTCATCTCTAGCCCAGTATTTGGATTAAATCTCAATTCCCTATGTAAGCCCAACCCCAGCCTCAGTCCCATTTACCCTTCTACTCTGCATTAAAATAATAATAATAAATTACAAGAAGCAATAATATAATGAATCATCATGTACACTTAACACTTAAGCAATGAATACTAACTCTTGGCTAAGATTATTATAATTAAAATTACAAGTCAAGTATGGTACTCTTAACAAGTTTCATGTACCTCCTTTTCTCCAGAGATGTAATATCTATTACAAATTTGTTTTGTATCTCTTCAACTCATGCTTTATCACTTTTCAACATCTTTTATTGTCACCACGACCAATTACAAAGCTTTGCCTGTTCTTAAAATTGTCATAGATGGAATTATAATGCATGCATCATTCTTTTACTTGATATTTCCATAAACAATGATTTTAAGTTTTATTGATGTTGGGCTATTTTGTTCATTGTAATTGCTGTAGGGTAATATGAAAACAACTATTTTTCTAAGGGGCCTTGGTATTTAAGTGGTGGAACTACCATCTGCCTTACAGGAAACCCAGGTTGAATTTCCAGCAGTGTAGCTCATACACAATCAAAGTTCACCGTTCGATGGAAGATTGAGAGTTGTTATGATGTTCTAAACAGGTGTCAACTGAACTTCCACACTAAAAGTCGAATCAAGCCCCTTGCCATGGAGCTGACTCTGACTCATAGCAGCCCAATGCAAGACTTGTGATGCTGTAATTCTTCCCAGGCACAGAGAGCCTCAGCTTTCTCTTGCTGAGCAGCTGGTTGGCTTGAACCCTGACCTTGAGGTTAGCAGTCCAAAGCTTACTATAGAGTGCCACCTAGGCTCCACATGGAGAGGGACTAGAAAAACAACTTGTGATCCACTTTTAAAAAGCAGTCAGTGAAAGACCTATGAGTCACAGTGGTCCAATCTAAAACGCATCCTAGGGAAGGATGGAGCTCCCGCAGCATGAGTAGCAGACCGACAAGACCTCAGCCAGTATCAATGACACCAGCATTGAAGAACGGACGATGGCTGCCACCAGTGGCAAACTACCGCACACAGCAGCCTTGCCTTGCCTTGACATAGAGCTGTACCTGGTCTCCTCCCTTTCCACAGGTGGGACCCCAAACCCAGGAAAAGACGCCATCTTGGTAGTGGCCACAGTAACCCAGACTTTGCTCTGGGTGCCAGCAGCATGCTATTCACCCCTGTTCCCTGCTTCTAGCCTCCTGCAGGGTCAGCACGTTGCCTTAGATTGCCTAGAAGGTCAATTCTGACTTAAGGGGCAGACCCTTTCTTTCCTAGCTAGTCTAAGGGGCTCACTAAGGGGTACAGGTGAGGGGTAAAGGGGTATCCTTATGTGGATAATCCCAGAAATTGCTGCAGTTCATCCTTCTTAAGGGAAGTGAGGTAGGCGCTTATCAATTTCCCCCCCTAAGATCCACACCCTGCCATATGAAATGGTACGGACCTTGTGGGTGGTCTCTGTGGAGAGAAGTCATGCTTGCTGTGTGTTCTAATCTCAAGTGCTCCAGCTGTGACACCTGAATTCCTGCGGCCAGCTCCCCTTTGCAGGTGGCCTAGACAGGATACCCCAAGGCCAGCACCTGGACGACCAGCACTCTACTGTCTTGCTCAGCCTTGCTAATCTCTGTTCCTTCCAGCATCCCCAAGTATCCTTTCGGTGCTTTCAAAGTGCCCCTTACCCAGGCGCCAGACTGCTCACAGCTTCACTAGGGAACCAATTTGTGTGGATCCCCATCCCACTGTCCTGTGTCTGAAGCGCTGGTATTTTCCATCTCCTGGTCAGCTTCCCAGTTGGGTGTGCTCAATCCCCCCAAAGGAGAAACCAAACAATCCTACTGCCATGGGATCAAGCCTGACTTACGGCAACCCCATAGACCAGGGGAGAACTTCCTATAGATACCTGAGACGAACTCTTTCTGGGAGTAGAAAGCCTTATCTTTCTTTGGAGGGGTGGCTAGTGGTCTCGAACTACTGACCTTATGGTTAACAGTCCAACACATAACCTGTTATGCTAGTAGGGTTTCTCAAAAGAGGGAAAAAGTCCTCCTCTATAGAGACCGGAAAACATACCTGGACACATGATGTTATTATATTTGGGGGCTTACACACCAGAAAAACCCAGCACTGCTTCTACCAACTGGCTGCCGGGCTGAGCAGGACTTAACGGAAACATTGCCGCTGAGGGGGTCGCTTGAGCCTCCCTTCTGCAGGGACAGTGAAGGGGACTTGCTTCTAAGTACTCAGAGCAGAATTGCTCTGCTGGTGCTTCAAGGTGTGGCATTTTGGAAGCGGATTGCCAGGCCTGGCTTCCAGTGTCTCTGGGCAGGTTTGACCTACCAACTGTTGAGCTAGCAGTGAAAACTAAATGAGTCCCTTCCAGGACTCCTGTTTCTGTGTACAACTAGATTATATTAGTGCATGCTTTAACATTTGATGTCATTGAGCTCCATTCTGGCAGGAACATAGATTCACAAAGATAATCATGCAATATTCTGATACTGTGCTTAGCATAATGTACAAGGTATGTTCAAAGTCTTTATGAAGGCGACATTTTTCTACCTGGCCAATTTTTCCCAAATATTAAGCACTAGGAACACTTGGGAACTCTTTCTTGATTTTTCTTCTCTTTGAATGACTTTCACAGTTGTGATCTCACACCATCCTTGGGTCCCCAGTGGAAGCTCTGGGTGGCCACGCCAGCTGACATTGCCTACGTCCTCCTCACAAAGAACTGGCTCTTTGGTGTTTCAGAGCACTTGCGTTTTACAGATGGAAACGTCAAATGGCTCCCTTAGAACAGGTGAGTCCCCATAGCCCAATCTTCAAACTTGTCTTCTCATAGGTGTTCCTGTCTTACAATATGGCTTCACCATCCAGCAAGTTTCTCAAGACGGAAATCTATGTGTGACATCTTTTTTCTGCCCTTTTCGCGTGTTTCGGCTATCAACTGTATCCACACACTCTATGGGCACCCTCTCCAAAACGGATCTAAATTATCTGAATCATCCCTATGTTCCCTGGGCTGACACTGATAATCACTGTACAGCACTTTCATTATAGTCAAACTAAGAAGACACCCTTTGTCACCAAAATGATACTATCCCAAATTCTTTGACAAGCGATAAAGTGGAAACAAGAGGCATAACTTTGTACGGCTCCAGGGGCAAAATTACCTACCATCTCTTGCAGAAGATATGATTATTCACTCAGAAATCAACCAGAAGGGGAGAAAGTTAAAAAAATGTAGTTAACTATAGTGACATCAAATTAGGTGGAAAAATACGTGTAGAATTCAATGGTTTTCTTTCATACGTTGAAAAATGTGATAAAAAATAAGATACCTTTGTAATCGAATCAAAATTCAACATGTTCATAGCTATAACATCTAGAATATCAATATATGTCAATGTCTTGAACATGATAGTATTACAATATGTGTTTGAATAGATACATGAGTACATGAACAAATTATAAAAATCAATTTAATCCCCAAGCCTATTGAATGGGAAAATTGAAGAATATTGCTAATGGCTACATAATATCCCATTACGTAGAAATGTATATTATGACTGTTTAAATTTTAGTCATCACCATTAGCTTTGCAGTAAATATATCGGTACTCCAAAATCCATGACTTCTTCTCCTGCCATTAGAAATAATTGCAGTGACCAAAGTCAGTGGCTCTAAAGTCACGAAACTGTGTTAACATAGTGTCCTCTTCCTGTCCCATTGTCCTTAAAGGACACATTGGCCCTTTTTATCACAAGAGCGTTCACGTACAGGTCAGGCAGGGAGCCAGTCTCAGGGATCTAGAAACAGAGAAATAAGAAGGAACTGGGCTGGGCCAGATGATCCTGTTTCTTGTTCAGGCCCATTTTTTGCATGGAGGAAACCTTGCAATTAATAGAAATCCAAGAGCCTTTACTGTGTAGAATATCAACAGCTGAGGCAGATACCAGTTCATTGGCAGGCGGTGTGTGGACTAGAAAAGTATTGACTTGCCAGTGTGTACATTTATGGAACATTTCTCATACATAAAATTATTTATCAGTTCCTTTGTGAGTCAAATATAAATATAAAACACACTGCGATTTTTTGTTTGTTTGTTTTTTAAAAAATTACAGTTGAATTGATTGGTCAAAACAAAGTCATGAATAAGTCATCATTATTCATCTCAAGAATTCTCTACTCTGACACATTAAAATCACGTTAGAAGCATGAAAATAGCAAGCAAACATGGAACTCCAAAAAAAAAACCCAGGCTTTACCTGATGAGCAGGAGGTGAGGCCTGGGCTTGAGTACTTCATCAGGCTGTCCGGGGTTAGCCTGGGCAAGCGGGCTAGAGTGTGCTTACCCTGTAAGACTGTCGAGCTAGGCACCAGATGCTTTGCGCATTGAAGGTCTTCGTGTCCCTGATTTGGTGAGGCTGTCATGGAAGACTTCCTGGTGGAGGTGTGACTTGACCTAGCTCTTGAAGCTATTTAAGTTGAACTAGTTATTGGAGGATGTTATATTCAACAGGCAAAAAGAATGACAAGAGCAAAAGTAGGTCAGGGAGATAAGAACAGATGTTGCTCCAGGCAGGAGGCCTGGAAAAGGGAAGACTTCAAACTACGTGAACTCAGGAAAAAATGAGAAAAGACAGTGGGGCACAACTTCACTTGAGACGGCGGCGTTTGCCAACGGTGGCCCAGGGCCCCCACCAGGGCCGCAAACATCTTTGTTACAGCCATGCAACCCTTCTTCACTTGAGCCGCCCTTTAAAAATTAAGTTTTCGCATGCAACATAAAAACAGAGAATCTTCTGACTCTAGTTCCGTAGTTTCACATAACAGTAACAGCTTAGAAACATTTCCCTTAAATGTGCAGGCACTCTCTCAGTTGTCCCTCTCCCAGTTACTGAGAGTCCGCTCCAAGGGTTTGTGTCATCTGTCGAACCCTGAGGGTGGCCCGAGTTTCTGGTCTTTGCTGTGGGCACACCCTGTGCCAGAGGAGGGTCGGGCCTGCCAGGGAGAAGACCTGGCAGAAGAACCACAGTTGATGCATATTTTTATCCAAATGACCTTGGACACATTCCCTTACCTCTACTCTCCAGTATGGTGATTGGGACCGTGACACAGAAATGCTTTCTTAGGATACTTGAAATATTGCGACCCTTCTGTGCTACCTGGACATGGTTTAATTCCACCAACGCTGTGGATGTCTGTGGTGGGTGTGCTCTTGTGGTTGGCTGCCATTCATTTGCATTCCCCAGCTCCCCATTGTTTCATTTCCCTTTGACCTATCACTTGGCTGGAGACTGAGTCATGGGAGTGAATGCAGGTCCTCAACTGAAGTGTGACTAATGGCCACGGCCTTGGGGTTTCACCAGCTTTTATCTCAGCAGCGATTTTGAACTTTGCTCTATATTTCTCTCCCGATTTAGCCAGGGTCTTCTAAAGTGATTCCATGCAGACTCCTGGTGATTCCATGCATAACGAAACACAAAAGTTCCCGGTCCTGAGCTCCCCATTGTTAGCTAGCTGAGAGCTAGACCTTGGGATCCATAGCGTTTTATTTGCTGATTTCCAGCATCGGTTGCCAGGGTTTTCTCTTCTGTTCTTCCTGATCTAGAAATCCTGCTGCAATCTGTTCATATCATACCTGACAGGAGGCAGTACCTGCTTATGAGGTGCCAGACCACAGCTCCCACGTGGAACAAGAAAATGATACCAGGAACCACGATTGCCCCATCACAGTACTTAGAAGAGCCCCGAATGGAAAAGGCAGCAGGAAATAAGGGAGAGCCATAGAAAGTGATCCAAAAGCACAAAGCCCACTGCCCTGAAGCCCTTTCGGACTCATTCAGACCCACAGGTAGAGGAGAGCTCCTGTTGCACAGGGTGTCCAAGGCAGCTCTCTCACAGAAGCACACTCAGTCCTGGCCTCCCCGGCAGTGGCTGACAGGGGCACACCTCCAGCCTTTTGGTTAGCAGAAAGACCTTTAACCCATTCATCACCAGGGCTCCTCGAGAGAGCCGACAGATGCTAGCACAATCTCATTTTTCACTGTCAAAGTAAACACTAACCATTTTAGAAAACATTTGGGTCCATGTGCCTGCACACAAACAGCTTTTGTCTGTGCCCTGACGGGAAGAGTTATCCACCTCATGAAGGATCACACCAAGAAAGCATTCCCCCGCTGAGGGTGGTGTAGTTTACTTAAGTGCGATCACTGAGAGTTCAAGGGCCCTGAAGATGCCTTGGCACCAATGGCGTGGCCTCACTGTCTCTCACTTTGGGGTGCTCCATGTTGGGGCTGTCATGGTAGGGCAGTGGAACAATATTACTTTCTGCTTCATCGCACCAACCCAGAGAGTTATAACATCTTGTGGGTTTTTTTTAGAAAGCAAAACGGCAGACAAATAATCAGTATGATTAACAAACAAACATTTTCTAAAAATAAATATCGACAATGATTAGCTAATTTCAGAATTCCCTGCAAAGGACCCAAGAAAGGTTGGATAACCCAGGCCTGGTTTTAATTAGGAAGAGAGTTTAAGATGATGAAATTCTGCTAACTGGAGGTGGGCTTCTTATCACTGTTTCTGCGATGATTCAAACTTCCAAGTGCAACTGTAAGACCTAGTCTTCTGGCTGGGTCTCCCCCTCAGATGGTCTCATTTTGTTGGTCTGGGATTGGGAAGAGGAGTGTGTATTTCTCACAACATTGGTAAGTTATCCTAAGGCTTTTTGTCCAAGAACCATACTTTCAAAGTCACTCTTTGATTTAACATATAAATCATTAAAAAACCAAGCGAACAAAACCACCCTGTACACCTGGCAGAACCTAGATGATGTCAGTCCCCAGTGAACCTCTCGGTCTGCGCTCTGACCTCGGTATCTTCTGAGTTTCTAGCTGTCAGTGGTGAGGAATCGCTAACACGGCCGTCTTAAGGACTCTTGTAAATGAAGAAAGAATATCTAGCAATTCATAGTTTTGTTTGCATCCTTCTCTCCGCCGACGACTCCAAAACTATGCATTTTGCACATCCATATTGAAAACAACTCTTTTATAAAATCAGGTTTTCCTAAAATGCCCCATCCTTCACAGGCAGATTTCTCAAAGCTTTCCATTGAGAAGAAGATGCCACTTACGTAGTGAGACTTCTCAGGGTAAGCATCTTCTGCTTCTATGTTCGCTTGCGGGTGTTGGTGGAGGTGTGTATCCCTGACAACTTACAGACAACGTATGCTTACCTTTAATACAATGTAAATTATCCCTCACTTTGAAAAGATTACATCAACCTCTCCTCACAACTAAATCTCCTTCACAATCACTTTCTCTTGCTGCAGGTGTACTTTTAAGGCAGTAAAGAAAACATAGAGCCTATTTTGCAGTGAAGTAAGGCTAAATATGAACCAAATGCCCTCTTGCCAACTCCCCTTTATGGACTTGAAGACACAGGACAGAGCTCTTTTGTAACCTGGAAACTGCATATATCCAAAGAGGCTTCAAAGAGTCGATGACAAAATGTCATTAAAAGGAAACAAGCCTTTGTGCGGAACGTTTGCAGCTCCCTCGTGTGCATGCACACCCGAGCCCTTTGGCATGGCGGCGTCCCTCTTGCTGACAGCAGCACTCCGCCCGGCGCGTCTCAGCTGGTCGCCTGCCCAGGAGCACGAGCCACACTTACCTCTGGCAGAGGAATCAAGACCCACCTTGGACAGCTGAGACCTTGTAGCGCCTGCCACACACAGAGTCCAGACACATGTGCCCAATCTTCCGCACCCTAGCAGACTCCCAGTGGTCCAGCTTGCTCCCACGTCCCTCACGAAGGCGCTGGTGGTGCCCTTGTCTGGATTCCCACTCACAGCCACCCTGGGTTCTACAAAAAGAAACCCTCCTCGCTTCGTGCCATCCTCCTACCCTTTGTTGCTATTGACCCCGCTATTGCCGCACTGTCAACTCCTCCCTGGCCAGCCTTCCTCTTCATCACTGACTTCTTGCTTTTCCAGACACCTGTCTGCTGCTATCACATCCAAATTAAGTACATGAGGCTAAGTGCCACCATTCTTGATTGTAAGGCCCATTCTCAGAGGGAACCCTGGTGGCAAGAGCAGCAGTTTGAACCTACTAGTTGTTCTGAGAGAGAAGCATGAGGCTTTCTACTCCCCCCAAGAATCACTGTCTCAGAAACCCACCTGGGCCAGATCGACTCTGTCTTTTGGGTTGCTTGGGTTAATCAGCTGTGCACTTTGAGCTTAGGAAGGAGCATTTGGGCGGTGCTGTGTCCAGGACAGATCTATTTGTTCTTCTGGTAGTCCACAGGACGTCCACCATCCCAGACACATGGATGACAACCTGACAAACAAGTGGTGGACATCCTTACGTGCTTGAACATGTAAACCACACACAACTGAGAACTTCTTGAGACAACAGTCAACAAACCCGAAGAATCCCATTTGTAGACCTCTAATACCAGAACATAGTAGAAATCCACACACATGGGTTTAACGGGTGCATAGATGGAACAATGTTGCTGGTAACCTTATCAAAATCATTTCTTTCTTTGGGGGAGCAGATGACTTTTTAATCTGAGAACTTATCCAAATTTTGAACCCACACGGGGAACCTTAGGGGTCACAGGAATCAGTGAGGGGGTGTCTCTAGACCTGTAATATATGCCCACAACTATACCTATGTGCATACCCACCCCTCCACTCAGAAAGCTCACGAGAGCGGTCCATGAGATGGTGAGCATTGTGGTCTGGCTTTCTTCGCCTTTCTCACTTGATCCTCAATCCTCTGAAGCACAGGATGCATAGCAGTAACAAGGAAGTGTCCACACGGACAAGATGACACAATCGAAATTAAGGGAAAATGTCCAACGGTCAGGTTCAAACACCTACCGGTGGATGAAGACTTCAAGGCGCAAAGAGCCAAAATCCTCATTCTTGGGAAAGCTCACTCAGCTTGTGTGCCTGGTGAATATTTCCACATTTTGCTTTGTTGCCACAATTGATGTGGGAATATATATTTTAGGTGTTGATTTCTTGCTAAGAGAGAAAGCTTCTAGAAACACATGCAAGTGTGTGCACACAGTCACTCACACACACACATACTGCCCGAGCAAGGAGCCAGGGATCAGTTTCCAATGGAGGGCATGTTCTCATGCAGGTACTGCAAGGCCAATTCTGTCCTATTCATTTCTTGTTCTTTAACAGATTCTGTGGTACCACCATTGTCTTGCTCAGGTTCAGGAAGCTCATTCAGAGGTATTACAACATCTTCATAGGCAGCTTGTCTTCAGTCAAGCATCGTCAATCAAGTCCAAGATCCTTCTCACCTCGCTGTCCAGCCTGTCAGATCAGCTCTGGGTCCACCGCTCCCGCCGATCCACACCCTCTGTGTTACAAGGCCCCCAAATAATTTATTTTATAAACCCAAGAGAAAACACCCAACAGGGTAGGAGTTCATTATGCTACAGCCTCTTATTTATTTTATTTTAAACAAATGAAAAACATTGTGTATTGAAAAATAATCCCTTAGTAAAATATAAACTTTGAGATTTGATTGACTTTAATGATAGGCATTTAAGTGGTGCTATTATCTAAGAACTACATTAGAGTTTTTGAACTTTAAAATAAGATTATATTTGTTGATTTGATAAGTCCATAAGGTGACACATAAGTTATAGTGAAATGGGTGTCACCATGATTCAAAGAAAAAGCCCATCGGTTGAGAAAAAAGGAACTGCCTGCTACATTTTTTGTGTGTAGAAACCAGTGACTCTAAACAAATAACTTGAGAAACAGTAACAATGATTGTTCCTCTCGGTCCCTGTCTTATTTGAGATGTGAGTTCCTGAACTATGGTCTTCTTTAAAAATTAGTTAATGTGCTAGAATGATCTGCAGTTGTTTGTCTCCAGAGCATTACAGGTCCAGGGAGGAAGGAAGTCAGAGTGGTAACGGGAAGCAAAGGGCCTGGTGACGCTCACTGTTACTGGCTGTGGGACTTCCATGTAACACTCGGGGAAAGGTAGCTAGCCTTTGCAGAGGACAGAGAGTAAGACAATAGACCTAAGCCTGTGGTCCTCAGTGGGAAAGTGCCTGGCACTACATTTCTGTGAAGAAAGCAACCACAAAAACCCACACAGCAGTTCCACTGTCACCAATGGAGCCATCGTGTGTTCCAGTGAACTCGACGGGAGTCCCCAGCAAAACAAGAACACAGCAAGCAGCACCTCTGGGTGTCTGTGCATGCACTAACAGCATACCGTTGACATGAACACCTTACGACCACCGCTGAACTTGGCGCTCCAGAGCCTTAGGACTCTACTTCAAGTTCTGCAGCTTTCACTGTAAAAATTATTTTGACTATGTTGAAAAACCAAATTTCACTCTTGGTAAGGATTAAGAATTTGAAACAGGGTAAAAATAAGGCCATAAGGAAATTTAAATCATAAATGGAAACACAGAGAGAGATGATTTCAAAAAGTTTGCAGAAATGGAATTGAAGGATAATGATTTTTCCCATGAACTTTTGAAGCCACTTGATTCAAATCTAGACATAAATAGGTATTGATCTATTGTATATCTTAGATAGTGGGTTACATGACACTATTCAGAAGCACTGGTGTGTTGGAAAGCACAGAGGGGTTACGTCTGTTAGACTGGAATGATTCTGTCTGAAATACCCTAACAAAATGGCCTCAGGACCTGGGCCTGTGCAATAGACGTGTTCTACGGGAGACAGATTCACCATTCTGTGTTTCAGATCTAAAGCGCTGCATGTTAAGCACAGGCTAAGCAACTACAGTACATCCATATAACCATGAACTAAAATAGTGGCGATCAAAACAGCTGCAGACCAGGCACTCTTTGTTTATAAATCATACACTGGGACATGAAACATTACCGTCTTGTTAATTTTTACTTATAAAATTCTACTTGTGCGCAATCCTAGATATTTGCATCACACGCAGAGAAGCTCATTCACTTGTCCTCCCTCTCTCTCTCTCTCTCTCTCTCTCTCTCTCTCTCTCTCTCTCTCTCTCTCTCTCACACACACACACACACACACGCACGCGCGCCCGCACGCGCAGTTGAAGGTAGAGGATATATTTTTTTAAAGGACCATGGCTCAACAGGTAATCTGAGAGAAGAATGTAGGAAGTTCAAAGTGAGAAAAACCATTCTGGGAAGAATGTCAGTCTCAAAATGGAGGAGCTCTGTATGAATTGTCTTTTCTAGCCACTGCTGGTTGCGTCTCTTCCGTGGTTTCCACATCGCTTTTTATGTGTAGAAAGTGGAGACTAGTCTGTGTGTGTGTGTGTGTATGTGTGTGTGTGTGTGTGTGTGTGTGTGTGTGTGTGTAAACCCTGTATAGGACTTTGGCTGTAAGCTCTGTTTTGTATTATGTTCGCAGGCACTAAGTCTGTTTGGTGTGATTCTTACAGATGGCAATAAAGGGTATTATTGAAATGACGTTTCTAATAGTCTGGACACTTTCCAGCACATAGAATCATAGGGCTAAATTCTTTCATCTAATGAAGTTTGAAGCTAATTTAGCGGATTGATAGTTGGGTTAGAGAGAACCTCTCTAGACCAGGGAGCCAAAAAACGGCACATGTTTTAAGTCATCTTCCCTTCTGCCTTGTTCCGAACTCAAAATACATTACTTCTGCTAATATACATTCTGCAATGTACTTAACTTTTCCATGATTTGAATATGATTAGAAATTTAGTTCTGTTATCTGTCTTGTGCTTATTGTAAACTCAATCCTAGGTAACCATAGTACCTCTTTGACTTCCTTTATGCCTTTGTGAATACAGATATGGAAATTCAAAAACAGAAATCAACAATGGGACATTTCTATTAGAAGTTCCAATTTCACGTTCTGTCTTGCTTCAATGGTCCTAGGAAAAAGGTGTGGTCATATGCCTTTAGTTATTGGGCTTGCCTGCGTAGTATTTCAGATAATGTACCACTCTGTCTTGGAAATGGACTCGATGACCCCTGGGTAGTACAGGGAATTGGATGGATAACCATCCGGTTATTGGGCTGATTGCTGGCCTATCTGTGCCAAACTGAGTATGTCTAGTATCACAATGCAAACACGGAGGAAACGCCTCTGGTTACGGGACACTCCTTCCTGCTCCCTAGCTGGAGATGCCACACGTTGGGCACTGTGTGGGGGGGGATTGTCTATGCAGCCCACACTCCTCCTAACCATCTGGGAAGGATGCTGCACAAATAAGAAGTGTGTGGCATGGAAAGTGCTGTAGAGCCTCGTAATAGTTGAATACTAATGTCATTCTCTTTATTTAGCCTGTGAATTAGCTATTAAGGATTTTAGTTCTCCAGACTTTGAATAGAGAAGATGCCTAAAGCACACATTGCAATGAATGCATTTTTCTTGTGGACGATGGACATCCTAAATCTTGTCCTAGATTACCTAGAGAGTACTGGATGTGCTAAAGTCAGAAGTAATTCTCAAGTATGTGAAGGCCTCTCTGTTCAAAACGTGCTGTCGAGACTCAGTTACATCGCAGAATTCATGCTTTCCCAAAATACAGCAACAGATTCTTAGCTTTCTTTTTTGAGGAAAATCCTTCATCTTTGCACAAAAGTCACTTGAATTGCATTATCTGGATTTTGAAAGCAATTATCCTTTAATAAGGTCCTAAAATTACTCTCAAAGCTAAATTAAATGTTGGCCGCGTTATCCCTTTGCTTTCTTTATAGATTACCTAAATAATAACTCTAAAGCCACAAACCAAAAATGAAAAAAGGAAGAAAAGACATGATCAGCAAAAGCTACGTTTCTCTAAGTTTGAATTGCCCATAAACCTCCATATTAATTTAAAAGCATGAGCCAGAGATAGAAAGATATTCAAGTGTTTCACTGGGACGTCAGTTGTCTGATAACTTTAACTCTAGTTTTTATTTTCTTATTTTTTAAGCAATTAATTCTCCAGCTCACACTCTATGGTGGGTGTCATTCAAGCTGCAGAAGCTTATTGGGTTGTTAAAAGGATAAAATCAAGTAGTCATTCTACTAATCCCTTTACAAGAAAACAGCTTTCTGCATAAAAAGTGGAACTTCTGTGGCCATTAGCAGATGCTACATCAAGCAACCAAAAATATACACATTTAAATTCTTAAGCATAATCTCTGAACACTACACAGATGGTTTCCAAGAAAGTGTACCTAAATTGATTACGATAAAAATGATCTGCTGCAATTGTTTCTGTCAAAAGGGAGAACAGAATTTGTCCCAATGTGTTGCTCTGCCCACTCATGCAGAGAACCCAGCTGCTGGCACAGATGTTGCTCTAAGCACTTTATTTTAGGGTCATTAAAACGGTTCCAGGGGTTAGTGATTCACTGTTTTATAAATTGTGCTTACTAGCCGAGCTCAACAGATGCTAGGAAAACTTCTTTGTAGTTGATCAGAAACAAAGTTTCCCGTCAGATCCCATCTACCTAGCGCTCGGATGCAGAAATTAGGGACAAACGGTGATGAACAGCACAAAGAAGCATCTAAAACTCACCAGGCATCGGCTTTCGGAGGGCATCTTTGCACAGCGCCATTGCTAATGCCGATGGCTGCCTCTTCCTCTCCTCCGACTGGCACTGCCAAGCTGTGGTGAGGGCTTGCTTTTGAGAATTTTTGGTTCTTAATCATTAAAAAATGACTGAATTTTTTCCAGAAGGATATAAGTCTGTGAATTGCCCTTAGAACACTCTCCCAAAGAATTTGTCAGATACATAGAGCTTCCTGTCCCTCGTGAAAACACTCTCTGAGAAACTGTGTTACACGCTTGAGCTCTGAGCTTGCCTCCTGAGAGATGGACACAGTTGGTCCGATAACGATTCGAACCTTCGCCTGCTCTTGAGAAGAGTCTTTCTAAGCTCTTTCTGAGAATTTTAGTTTAGATCTCTGTTAAAATCTACACACCTTCATTGAACTCTGCTTTTGTTTAATATATTGAGACAGAAAAGAATATATCAACAGAACCTTGTGAGTATGCTCATTATCCTAAGAAATTGTCTATTTGCGTGTACAGCTCTCTTTCTCTCAGAAAGATGGATGAATAGATAGATATAGACATAAAATTTATAGATCTTGATATTTAGATATTCCATGCTGACTTCAATTTAAGCTGTTACTGTGATCACTTTTTAATAAGTCAGGTGCCAGAACTGCTAAACAACATTGATCGAAAGTACCTGTGACTGAGGGACACATCAAATTTCAGTAATTTTGGAAACGTCAGGAATTCAGAGGTCCCTTGCTTAGGACCACATGCCATCGCAGAGAGAAGAGAGAGGTGAGATACGCACAGGAAAGGGCACTCGGGATTCGGGATATTCCAGGGGAGAGAGTCTTCTAAGGTAGATGTGAACTAAAATAATTTAAAATGAATCTTGTTTTAAAAGAAGACAACATAACCCAGGACTTGGACTATTTAAAAAATTCAAGCACCAGTTGGGTTTACATCAACCAAAACGTTAAAAGCATTTTTTTAAATTGAATGAAATAAAAAAGTATAGCCTTGGAGTTGAGGTAGGACCAGTTTGTGGAGCCAGAAACCTGCACATGTGGCTCAGCAGGACTTCTTTATGCAAAGAATGCAATGGGACAGATTTAAAACAAGGTCAACTCCAGACTCTCTGCCACGGTGGCCGCTCTGACTCATAGCAACCCTCCAGACCAGCGGTTCTCAACCGGTGGGTCACCACCCCTTTGCGAGTTGAATGACCCTTTCACAGGGGTCACCCAATTCACAACAGTAGCAAAACGACAGTGATGAAGTAGCAATGAAAATAATGTTATGGTTGAGAGTCACCACAACATGAGGAACTGTATGAAAGGGCCTCGGCTTGAGGAAGGTTGAGAACCACTCCTCTCGACAGAGTAGAACGGCCTCTGTGGTTTCCAAGCTCAAACCTCTCTCCCGGAGCAGACCCCCTCAGGCCTTCCCTCCACACCACTGGTGGCTTCTATCTGCTCCCCACAGCACGAGCAGCCTAAGACACAGGATCTTAAACATGGCTTCCATAGACTAGGGGCACTTTGAAGCTGAACCTTAGTTTCATGGTAAATTTGCATTTGCTTTGGAGCCTTCAGAGGAGATCCTCATAGTTTACTTTTCAATTGGACATTGGAAAATTAAAATAAATAAAATAAAAAGCAAACAGGCAGCCCAGTGCAATGGTTCTTAAACTGCCTCCCCCCCCCCCCCCAGAAGCATCAACATCATTAGAGAATCAGTTAAAAATGCAAAATCTTAGATCCACTCACAGACTTTCTGAAGGAGAATTTCTGAGTTAGGCCTCAGTGCTTTGCATTTTAATAAGCCTTCTAGGGATTCTAATGCATGCTCAATTTTGAGCACCAATGCTATAAGAAATGTATCAATGATGAAGTCTTTGATTAAAAGAGAAATCATCCATGAATTATTTGGTTGAAGTAGCTTTAGGAATCATTTGAAAGCATTAACAGAATATTAAGGCACGGGACATGAATAATTGTTTTTAGTTAACACACATGCTAGAAACCAATTACTTGTGTGAAATGAAAACCACTTTACCTTCAATGCCTTCCCTTTATTGACAGCCCTCTCCTGTTGTCCTACCATCCGGATCTTTCTCTGGGTGCTGTGAAATCCTGCCTCTGAACATCTTCTTCTTTGAATGTCAACCCAGTCCTGTAGCTAAGATGGCCCAGTGCTGCACTGCCTATTCACATACCCGACTTCCTTCTTATTAGAGTGGTAATTTATTTGTCTTGCTGGCCTGCTCACTGATGAAATTCATTTACCAGCAAACATATCGATACTCAGGCCCTGGAAGCACGACTTGTCTGTCATCTGGTCTCCCTGTGGAGTCTGTGTGTTGCTGTAAAACTGGAAGTTATGTCACCAGTATTTCAAATGGCAGGGAGATCACTCAAAGTGAGTGGGTTTCAGCAGAACTTCCAAACTAACTAGGAAGAATGGAGGCTTCCACTTCTGAGGAATAAGTCCCTAAAAACATATGGACAGACTCAAAACATTGTCAGATACTGACAACCCCATGAAAAGTAGCAGACATTGCTGGAGCTACTGCCTGCATATGATCCCTTCCGGGGGGAAGACAATCAACATATGACTGAAGAAGCGCTACCTTTTCAAGTAGAATCAACCATAATGATGTGAATGGAGTACAGTTTGCAGGAGTAAAGTCCTTGGGACCCTCCTTTGTTGATAGGGCAGAACTCAACCGAGAGGAAACTGCAAGAAAGGTCAATTAATAATTGGAACTTAAGATGTACAAAGTACAGAAATCGGAAGTTCTAAAAATGGAATTTATAAACATGGACATTCTAGGCATTTGTGAACTGAAATAGACTGGTATTGACCATTTTGAATCAGAAAACATATAGGATACTAATCTGAGAATGAAATGATATTGGATTCATATTCAAAAAGGATATTTCAAGATCTATCTTGAGGTACAATGCTGTCTGATAGACTTATATCTATCCACATTCAAGGAAGCTCAGTCAATACAATTATTATGCCCCGACTACCAAATCTAGTGATGAAGAAGTTGGAGATTTCTACCAACATCTTCAGTATGAAATTGATCAAACACGCAATCAAGGTGCATTGATGATTATTGGCAATTGGTTGAAAACAAAGAGGCAGGACGGCAGTTAGGAAATACGGCACTGGTAATAGAAATGAAGCTGAAAATCCTATGAAATAATTTTTCAACACCAACAACTTTTTCATCACAAATACATCTTTCAAGCAATAGAAAATGGTGGAACAGACCATCAATGGCTCAGGTAGAGGTTCAGGTTGAAGCTGAGGAAAATGAAACAACTCCCCGAGTGCCAAAATCTAGCCTTGAGTGAGTCTCACCTGAACCTCTAGAACATGTCAAGAAGAAATTTGAGGACAGGAGAACTCGACAACATCACACACGAGGAAAGCCAAAGGTGATGAAAAAGATCAGACAGAAATAAAGAGTACAGCGATGTCAGACTTTGGAACTTGCTCTTAATCTCGGAACAGTGAAGGCACATGGAAGAACTGATGAAGTCAAAGGCTGAACAGAAATTTCCAAAGCACAGTTCGAGAAGACAAAGTAGAATATCATAATGTAACGTGTAAAGACGTAAAGTTAGAAAACCAACAAGGAAGAATACCTACCGCATACCTTAACCTGAAAGAAGGAAAGAAAAATCAGATCCTAAAGTTTCAATGTCAGCCGATTCTGGGAGCAAAATGTCGACGGGTGTAGGTAGCATCCAAAGAAAACGGAATGAATAGAGATCACTCGACAAAAGAGAGCCAGTCAACATCTCACTATTACAAGACATAGACCCAACCGCACTAAGTGAAGCGCTTCTGGTTGCACTGAAAGCATCCGCCAGAATGCTCCTGAGATGCAAGGATGGTCCTACTTCCCATCACGTGCTTTGGACAAGTTGCAGGAGAGAGCAGCTCCCAGCGACAGTGGCACTGCAGGGCAGTGAAAGAGAGGCAGGTCTGTGACAGGATGGACTGACACAGTGGCTGCACCAATGGTCCCAAATTTAAGAACAATTGTAAGATTAGCAAAGGAGCAGGCAGGGTTTTGCTCTGCTGTTCAGAGGGTCGCTGTGAGGCGGAGCCAACTCCATGACAACTCCCAGGGCAAAGTGGCCCCAAAACAATGGCACATAGCCACCACTTCACAGCACCCTGACGTCATTCCGATGCAATAGAAGCTCCTGCGAAGGCAACTGGAGTTTAGGGAAGTGACCAAATTCGGGCGGATACCGTGTGTGTGAAATGTGAGGAGATCACCAAAGACCTGTCATGAAATTAGAGATCGAAAATGAGACTTCAAGTCACCAGCAACCAGTGGTTGAGGGGTGTGCAGGGATCCAGTGCTGAGATGCTAATTGAAATGCGAGCTGCAGGCTTTGCTGAGGGAAAAGGGGACAAGCAGGAAAGTGGGTTTGCCCAAGAGCTTGTTAGAACCCCAGTCAGGGTGAGCAGCGGAGAAGCATTGCTGAGTTATGCTCAACAAGCTAGTCAAAGGATGAGATCGTCACTCAAGAAATGTTCTTCGACATGAAGAACAGATGAATTTCACAGTGTGATGGTGGGTGATTTAAACTCTGAACTAGGAGACATTACTAAGATTTATCAGAAAGGAAGGCGTTGTGGCAAGGCGAGGAGAAGTGACCCAGACATAAACTAAGAAGTTAAGGATAGAAGCAAACATGGTCTCTAAGAATCATTCAATCCTGACTTACTGGATGTTACTCTCCTCTTCTGCATCATTTGGCTAAAAATCATTTTTAACTTTGATTTGCTTAGGATCAAATTGGAAAGCTGATTAGAAATGAGGAATCTCATGCTTAAAACCCCAAGATTCTGATTTAGCAGATACAGAGTCATGGGTCTAGGAATGTGCATATTAATTGATTATTTCAGGGGATTCTGATAGACTCACTGTCTTGTGGAAACCCTAACAGTTTGCAAAATATGTAAAACAGGTATAAAAAAGATGTTCTCAAAATTCAGATGAGATATACGAGGGGCACCCCCCCCCAAAAAAAAGGCTTTTTTCCCTAAGTTAAGTATTTCCATTGTTTTACAAAACAACCTTATGACCTTGCATTATACTCAATACATTTGTCAAATCTGTGATTCCATTCTTGAAAACATTTTTCAAACTCATCTGTTGGGGGACTGACAGCGCCTCCCTCATTTTTTTGTGATGGCATATATCATCTTAAAAGTGATTTACCCATGGGGGAAAGGGAACACTCTACAATTGATGCGGAATGATTGTACAATTCCCTGTGATACGAGTGAATGAATGAACTATTGAATGATATAATATGTAAATTACTTGTCAATAAAACTGTCGAAAGAAACTAAAAGGAATATCAAAGGGATAAACTTGAACAGTTAAAACCTTGTCAGTTGATCCCCCTCTGATGTAGGCTGCACCCGATCTGGTTTTCAACATTCTCTGTATTTGTTTTGGTTTTTGTTTGTACATATTAGAGTTTATTTCAGGTGTGGTATGTAATTTGAAGTCATCTTATTGAAGATGTGTTCTGTTTTCCTGGTTTTTGCTATATGACACCAGGATTGATGCACCCTAAGGGGACAGCAAGGAGAGTAAGAGTTTTGGAGCAGTTGGGAAGCAGGGTATAAAAGGGAGACAATGTCAAGGAGCCCGTGTAGAAGAAGAATGTTTGGAAACTGATTGCGATAGTTTATTGTGCCAGCCTGGCCGAATTTAACTGTTAATTTCTTGTATTATCTATCTGTACATAATTTAACGGTTCATTTCTTGTGTTATATATATATATATATCTTTAAAAATATATTTTTATATAATTACTAGCAATCAGGTTTTGTCTCTCTAGAGAACCCTGTCCAACACATTTGGTACCAGGAGTGCTTCTAGAGAAATAAACCATAAATATGGGTTTCTTAAATTGGCTTTCCAACCTGATTAGTCTTAACATGGATACGTCTGCTACCCTTACTAATCCATGGTGTGAAATAGCAAAGATAATACCTAAATATTATAAAGCAGTGAGACACTAGCAATCCTTTAAGGCTTGAGAGCCACCAGTTGCCAGTCCCTTTCTGTAGAGAGAGCTGGGCTATATATACCCAGGCAGCAAGCAGCAAGGCAGGTCACCAACTGTCGGTCCCCAGCTCCAGAGACGAACATTCCAATTGTGTGCGATTAAAGGGACCTCAACTTACAGTGACAGTCCACAGGCTAGGCATCCCACAGGTAGTGTACCCCTTTAAACTGAGGCACAGAACAAGCAAGGGGAGGCTCATTGAGCCATTTATCCCTCCGCCCTTCAATCAATCCTACTTGTGTTTATCGGCCAGGCTGGCACAATAAACTATCACACTGTGGCAGTAATTTTATAATACTGCTTGATGTGAATGAACTATGGAATGATATATGTATTGACTCCCAATTAAAAATAAATAAAACATATTTATAATTAAAAAAGAATATGACAGAGTTACAGGGTAACTATACCAAAATAAATTGGTGGATGTTCAATAATTTTAAGAGATAAGAAAGGATGGTATTGATTGATGAAGTCTAAGCTTCACTGAAGGCAGTAATGAAGAGCAAAGCTCCAGGAATTGATGTAATACTAATTGAAATGCCCCAAACATTGATGTAAGAAATGTAGAACTTAGCTACCTGCCCAACAACTGGAAGAAATCCATATTTATGCTCTTTCCAAAGGATAATGCCCAATAGAATGGAGAAACTATCAAACTGTAACACTCGCATCACATTTTGCTGAAGCTGGTTAGAAATGTCTACACCAGTGCATGGACATGTTGCTCAAAGTCCAGATATTCAAGCCAGATTCAGATTCAGAAGTGGGCATGGAAAAAGAAATATCATTGCTGACTTCAAATGGATCTTAGTTGAAAGCACAAAATCCCAGAAAGATGCTTAGTTGTATGTCATATTCTATGCAGTCATTTAAGTTTGTGGATCATACGATGGATAACATTGTGAAGAATGGGAATTCCAGAACACTCAATTGTGCTCAATATAACCCGTACATAGAACAAGAGGCCATCATGAGACACAACAAAAAGTGCTAATTAGTTTAAGATCCAGAAACGTGTGCATCAGGCTTCCATCTTGCATGACATGTATTCAATGTGCATGCTGAGCAGGTGATCTGAGAAGCTGGACTATGAAGAAGACTGTGGCAACAGGATTGGAGGAAGGCTTATTCATAGACTCCAATATGCAGATGAAGCAACTTTGGTTGCTGGACCCATGCAGGACTTAAGGCACTTACTAATGAAGATTAAGGAGTACAGATTTCCGTATGGTTTGCAGAAGTAAAAGAAGAAGAAAAAGAAAATAAAAAATATCCTCACAACTGGGCCTATAGACAATGTCATGATAAACAGGAAAAAGAGTGAAGTTGTCGAGGATTTTTTTTTAAACTTTTCTCTGCAATCAACATGCATGGAAACAGAAGTAAAGAAACTAAACAACATACTGTATTGGGTAAATCTGTCTCATAAGACCTTCTAAAAATGGTAAAAAACAAAGAGTTCACCTTGGGGACTAACTGCTCCCTGAGGCAAGCCATGGTTTTTCAACTGTCTCATATGCATGTGAAAGCTGGTCACTGGATAATGAAGAATGTAAATAATCGACTACTGACCACTCCATTGATTGCCAGGAGAACAAACGCACTGGTCTTGAATATGCACAATTAGAGGGGTCCTTGGGAATTAGACTGGCGAGACTTTATCTCACGTAATTTGACGATTTCAGAAGAGACCCCGTACCTGAACAATGATAGCATGGATGGTATGGCAAAGCATGACAGACCAGGGTAAAAGAGGAAGTGCCTCAGTGAGATGGATAGACAGTCTGTCACAGTGGGTTCGAATGCGGCAATAATTGTGAGAAAGGCACAGAGCGAGGTCCCTTTCTGTTATGAGTTGCGTCATCACAGGTGTTGGGGTGGTTCCATGTGCCACTGAGGAGGTCAGCGATTTGAAACCACTTCATGGGAAAAAGACGGTTTCTTCTACTCCTGTGAATAGTGACCGTCCCAGAAACTCACAGGCAGTCCAGACTCCGTCTGATGGCAGCGAGGGGGGGAGGAGCCAGAATTAACTGGGCAGCGGTGCAGGGTCACCACTGCATGTGGCTGTAACTATGGACTGGCATTCATGAATCTGTAAACGCAGCCCGAAGGTGAAAAGAAGTCTGCTTAACAGCTTGTGCTATGCGTAACCCTGGGAGAATGCTAACAGTGAGGTCAGTACTTCAACACCAGCCAGGAACCAATAGAAAGATGAGGTTTCTACTCTCTTAAAGACTTGCAGTCTAGGAAACCCACAGGGGCAGTTCTGCTGTGTCCTATTGGACAGAATGACAGTGTGTTACACAGATGGCACAGCATTTCTTGCTGAAGAGGAAGAGGACTTAAAATATTTACTGAAGATTAAAATTTCAGCCTTCTGTGAGGATACAGCTCAATATAAAGAAAGCAAAAATCCTCACAATTCCATCAAAAAACATTATGATAAATAACGAAATGACTCAAATATCCAGGATTTAATTTTACTTGGATCCACAGTCAATGCTCATGGAAGAAACAATCAGAAAACCAAAGAATATACATATCTATCATTGGGAAAATATGTTGAAAAAGTTTTCTTAAAAGTGTTAAAGAGGAAAGATGTCTCTTTGAGATCTAAGTGTGCCTGACCCAAGCCAAACCATGTAAAATCATGCAAGATGCATGTGGAAAAGCTGGACACAGAATGAAGAAGACAGGACACAAATTGATGAACAAAATAAAAATCAATTTTGATGAAGTACAGCCAGAATGTTCTGTAGGAATGAAGGCCATGAGATTTCTCTCCCATACTTTGGACATGATATCAAGCGGGATGAGTCCATAAAGTGGGACACCATGCTTGGTAAAGTAACCAGAAAGTGCCCAAGCCCATTGCTATGGGTTTGATTCCAACATATACCACCTACATAGGGCTTCCGAGGTGTTAAATCTTTTTGGAAGCAGATAGCCTCATCTTCCAACAGCAGAGTAGTTGGTGACGTTGAATGTTTATTGACCTTGCAGTTAGCAGCGCAGTGTATACCCAGCAAAGGAGGAAGATGCCCACTGTGGTGGGTTGATACAGAGGCTGCAGCAAAGGGCACAAACCTAACAGCAATTTTGAAAATGGTACAGGACACAGGAGTGTTTTATCCTCTTATACACAGAATCAGCTCTCAAGCATTGAACAGCAAAATATATACATACACTTTGGGTATGTGTCTGTGGGTATAGTAAAACATGAACTTAAAGGTTAATCTGATTTTCCTCTGAATATTTTGAAGCCTCTGTATGCATGTGTGTATGTTATGTGCATTTGCACACAATACGAGAAGATAATTTCACAATGCCAAAGACATATAAAAGGGGGTATCCAAAAGAAACTGGAAAAAAGCTCCACTAGGCAGAGCTTTCATAGGAAGCATTTTTCCCACTAGGCGAGCATCTAGCAACACACTCTGAGTTAGTGCACCCAATGGCTTCTCCTGGGAAGGTTTTCTCTGATCACAATGAATTTTTTTGTAAAAAGCACTTTCACTTTTTTTTAAGGCTGATTTATGAGAACAGCAAGGTGATGAGAAATTTTGTTTCCTGCTCAGAAAAAACTGCAGAAATTGTTATGATGTTGCTTGCACACAGCTTACAAGGACAATGCTATGGGAAAAACTTAAGTGTATGAGTAGTTTTCTCATTTGAAAAGAGGTGAAATGTCTATTGATGGCAAACCTCATTCTGGACATCTGCTAACTTCTGAATGGGTGAAAATGTCAACTCATAGTGTATTTGAAGTTTGTCCCACCAGGTCAGACTGTTAATCAAGCTTTCTCTTTAGAGGATCTGGGGAAAAAAACAGTGTAACAGAGTGTGACAAGAAAGGCCTGGCTTGTGGCAGATGACGGACTGGTTTTGCCACCATGACAATGCACGTTCTCATGTAGTCTTCTTAGTGAGTCAGTTTTTGGCAAAAAAAACCCCCAAAAAACAGCATGCCTCTCTTGCCCCACATACATGACTCACCTGATATCACTCTGTGCAACTTTTTTCTTTCCATGAATGAAGAGGAACATGAAAGGTGATTTGATGTCTTAGAAGAGGTGAAGGAAAAAACCAGCGAGATGCTGCCCGCCATCTAAACAGATGAGTTTGAAAAATGTGTCCAAGAGTGGAATCACAGATTTGACAAATGGATTCAGGGAAATGGAGAGTATTTTGAAGGTGATAAAGTTATTTGTTAAAAAATTTAAATGCATAGCTTTGAAAAAAAGAAGGCCAGTGTTTTTGGAGTATCCCCCTTATGTCATTAAAAAAATCATTTTATTGGGGGCTCATACAACTCTTATCACAACTCACACATACATCAGTTTTGTAATGCACATTTGTACATTTGTTGCCTTCATCATTCTCAAAACGTTTGCTCTCCACTTAAGCCCTTGGCATCAGCTCCTCATTTCCCCCTCCCTCCCTGCTCCCCGCTCCCAGCTCCCTCATGAGCTCTTGATAATTTATAAATTATTATTTTGTCATGTCTTACACTGTCTGATGCCTCCCTTCACCCACTCTTCTGTTGTCCATCCCTAAGGGGCATTATATGTAGATCCCTGTAATCGGGTCCCCCTTTCTACCCTACCTTCCCTCCACCCTCCCGGTATCACCACTCTCACCACTGGTCCTGAAGGGATCATCCATCCTGGATTCCCTGCATTTCCAGTTCCTATTTGTACCAGTGTACATGCTCTGGTCTAGCCAGATTTATAAGATAGAATTGGGATCATGATAGTGGCAGGGGCACGGGGGGCATTTAGGAATGAGAGGAGGTTTTACATAAGCAAACATCATTCACGTTTCCAACTAGAACAGTTCACTAGAGTTGGCTACACACTTCACATATGTCACCATTCTCACTGTGTCTATCCACATTACCACTAATTTTGCATATCTACATCTTCCAATTTTCTCCTATGCTTTAGATTAACGGTTGTCAACTTAAACTCATAGAGATAATAACTCTTTGTAAAGGTAGTATGTTTGAAGCAAACATTATTTATTAGACGAGCTAAACTATGCTTAAGTTCAATGGTGGCTTCATGAGATAGTTTCAATTTAAGTTTCATAGGCTATTCAAAGGCATGTGTTCCCCTGGTTTCAATGGATCCAAAACTCTGGTTTCAGTATGACGTTTAGATATGGTGCTCATTTTTCCTCCAGGAGCTCTGAATGATCCTTGTGTTGAACTTCAGCTAAACCTTATTGTTATCTTTAGATATGGAGCTCATTTTTCCTCCAGGAGCTCCGAATGATCCTTGTGTTGAACTTCAGCTAAACCTTATTGTAATCTTTAGATATGGAGCTCATTTTTCCTCCAGGAGCTTTGAATGGTCCTTGTGTTGAACTTCAGCTAAACCTTATTGTTATCTATCTAGCCCATTTTTATTATTAACGTACGTGGACTCTAGAGGCAATTTATTGTGAAATGTACAAGTTGAAAGTCGGATACATGGTTGAGACCCTTCTCTCATGCATCCACTTTCTACCTCCAAATCAAACTTCATATTTTTTCCTTTTAATAAGGTACAATAAGGATGAATTGGTATTCAACATTAAGTTTTATAAGAGGAAAATGTTAGCAAAAAGGTCACAATATAATATTTATGCTATTGTATCTCTAAGGAGACAATTTCCGCATCCCTTTGTCATGAAAATACAACAGACATGGTGGCAGTTGGAGCCCACTAGGCCCTGTGTAGGACACAGGTGTGGCAGCCAAGTTTGGGAAGAATCACAGCCTTGAAAACCCTGTGTTGCACATTCCGTCTATCCTGCAGGTTGTTCTACACAGGCCTCCACTCAACAGCAGTGTACTTTTGTTTTCCTGATTTGCTTTAAAGAATTGTTTCTGTGTATCATAATCCTGTTGAATCATGGACTCTTCACACAATTGATTTGGTTCTTCACAGTTTACACTACACTGTCATATATATTAAATCACTGTATTTGCACAATATTTTAAAAGAAATCTTGAGGTGGGAAGATGTGAAAACCCTTGCTAAAAAGTTATTATTTTAAGATGAATATTTAAAAATACATTCCTCTTCCTAATAATATTCAGATAGGGAAGACTAAATTCAAACTCCCTCTCCTGGCTTTCCTCTATAAAAGAAAGGAGGCGACATTTAATAAGGAGTGAGTACTTCCAACTTGAATTGATCGGTTATTGTTATAAACAATTTTAGAAAATAAAACTTTTACAAGAGGAAACAACTTCAGTAAACATTTTGGTAAGCAACATGTTCTGAGGTAATTTTTGACCATTTGTAAAGTAATTTAGAGAATTTCTTGAAATAACCTATTATTAAGATTTGAATTTCTGATAAATATCATATCATCAGGTTCCCAGTGTGCTTTACTTCCTCTGAACTCCAACTCAACTTTGCACACCCCATGCATATGGCACTTAGGCATGTCTCATTTTCCCTGCTGAATTCTAAGCTCCTTTAAGGGAGTGACTGGCTGTACTCATCTCTCTACTGCCTATAGATGCACCACGCACAGTGTGTCCCACCCAGTGGGTGTTCAATCAACAATGAGTGAGTGGCAATCAAAAGAGATAAGCACAGCATTGGGTTTGGAGGAAATCATAGGGCCATGAAGCTGAAGCTTGTGGTAACAAACTGTCCTATAGAGGTAACATATGGTAATGAAGTTTAGCTTAAGTGCGTGACCCAAATTTCAGCAATATGGTAGTGAGAAAGTATGCATCCAGACTCTTCCCTTTATGAAACTACTTGTAATGAAATAGAAAGGTCTGCAGTTCCATCTTGCTATATACACATGCTAATTCTTAAATGTAAGTTCTCAAAAAAAGGTCTCTGATGATCCTGAAGTAGGCAAAAGAAAATATTTGAGGAATATCTCTCATTGTCACCTCTACTTTCTCACACAAGAAAGAATGTACTCTCCTACTTCGGTGATGTTGAAAATTAGTGCAGCCACTATGCAAAATTAATTCTAATATATACAATGAAAAGATTATGCAACCTGCTCTGGTTCCTATCAGTGAGGCGGCAAACTCTAGATCCCAGGTGACAAGTGCCAAGGGCTCTGTGTGGGACAGCCACTGCAGAGAATCGGATAAAAGCAGCGAAGCCAATGGTCACATGTCCTGTGCGAAGTGAACAGAGACTTTAAAAGTGAGGAAGTCATGAAATATACTCAGGTGATTGACATATGTGTGAAGATAAGAACCAAGGTATCAGAATGACCTTTACTTGCAATCAACCTTGGCTAATGAACTACACGAATTAATTTCATATCACCTGAGGGTAGTTCCATGCCAGGCCCAGAAGCAGAATGTTTTCTGGACTTGTGAGTTGGGATGGTAGACATGTGGTGCTATTCAAGGCGTGGAGAAGAGAGCAGTAAAGTTGTTCAATGAGTATATGCTGGATAAACTCATTAAATCTAGAGATGTTTTGATCACCGTCCACCTGCCCAGTGTCACCATGCTGCCATGGTGCTAAAAGCGATGTTGCCATTACTGCAAATAAGAACTGGGGCATCAATGATAGAAAGACTTTCCTAGAAATTCCAGACGAAAACAGACCAGGAGTAAAGGTCTAGTGATTTAAACTTAGTCAATAAATACCCTGTAGATTATAACAAATAGAGTGCAGTTGCGAAGATGTTGGTATTTCCATCAAATCATAATCCATACTGAAGGCTACAATCCTTGGTCTTGGTCTTCATCAGCAAGTGGTTTAGGTCCTCCTTGCTATTTATTTACTTATAGTTATCATGAAGTTAATTTTAACACAGCGCCCCAGTCCCATATCAGGCATATTTTCCAAAGTTGAAGATCCTTAACCAATTATGTTAGGTTAGCGGGTTCTGGGTCACGGGACCATTCCTCATTTTAAACTATGAGGTCTTCCCTTTTGTGTTGGAACGACTGCCTTTGATCCATGTACAAGTTCTGAATGAGCACCATGTAGGATTCTGGAGCTCCCATTTTCTCAAGGTCTGTTCTGATCCACACAGTCAAATGCCTTAGCACAGTCAATAAAACTTAAGTGCACACATTTCTGATATTTTCTGCTTTTAGCCAATATCGCTCTTCCACCATTCTCTCGTGAATCTGGCATGAACCTCTGGCAAGTTCCTTGTCAATGTACTGCAGCAAACTGTGTTGGATGATCTTCAGAAAAATTTTACTTGCATGTGATATCCACGATATTGTTCTGTGATTTGAGCACGGTGTTGGGCCTCCTTTCTTTGGAATGGGTACAGATTTGGATCTCTTCCTCTCAGTTAGCCAAGTTGCTGCCTCTCAAATTTCTTGACATTGACCAGTAAGTCCTTGCAAGTTTCATTAGCTTGTTGAAACATTTCACTCGGTTTTCCATCAATTCCCGGAACTTTGTTTTTCATTTTGTTTTAGCAGCTTGAGCTTCTTTCTTTGTACCACTCCTTCCTTTAGTACCACTGGTTGTTGCTCCTACGCTACCTTTTGACATGGCTGAATGCTGACTAGTTCTTTTTAATACAGTGGCCTTGCATTGCTTCCATCTTGTGTGGACGCTTCCTGCATCATTCAATATTTTGTCCACAGACACTTTCAGTGCTTCTATCGGAGACGAATGGTCTCCTGATTCTTTCAGTCTAACATTGGTGATGCATGTTCTTCTCGTTTGGTTTTCTGACACCAAGTCTTTGCACAATTCATCATAATAATTTACTTTGTATTCTGGAGCTTTATCATTTCTCCCACGTGTCTAAGCTAATCTATGTCGAAGAGCAACTTTCAGATCTCTTCTGCCACCCTGCTCATTTTTTCTCTGTTTCTGTCTTTCTAATGACCTTTTCTTTCTTCATGAAAGATGTTCTTGATGTCGTTTCACAGCTCACCAGGTCAGTGGCACTGGTGTTCAATGCCTCAAGGATATGATGCTTGGTAAATTAGAAGATCACTGGAAAAATGAATGTTATCAGGGCTTGGATTGACACAAGGTAAGAAGAAACATTAGATAAAATCAACAGCATTTGAAGATTCTGAGAAAGCCAACATTTCAAACATGTGTGACTTAGTCCAATTTTAGTCTCCCTCCCACCACCGCTCCCTTTCTATCCACCTCTTCCTCTTCTGTTGCTCCCTCCCCTCTCTTAGAAGTTTGCCTGATAAAAAATGAGATGCAAAAGGACAAAGGCAAATTCAAGTTATATATTATTGCTTTAGAAAGTTTGTGAAAATCTTTCTGTGAGATTGCTACCATATGATGGAATGAGCTTTGTTTCAGAAAGTAAAACTATTTAGGTAAAATGCTTAAAGTGAAAGTTCTTTGTATTTATAGTTTAAAAAAAGAGCAAACAAATTAAATTCCAAGGCACATGAAGCTCTTATGATAAAATATGGATAGACAATTAAGTGGTTAGCTTTTCATCACTACTTGGTTGGATTATATATCACTTTTAAAAGTCTTTTATTTATTCAATGTCTTGTATTGAATGTTATGCTTCTTAAAAATTAATTATGCACTTTTGAAGGTAGGAGGTATGTCTTAATTTTTTTAATTGTAGACTGTGTCATCAAACTTTTGTTAACGTTATTTTTAGATGAATCCTATAATAAACCCTTAGTCTGTGGTGGCTGAAGATCATGGTTTCTTTGTCTCAGTCACTGCACGGTCTTGTCTCAGCACTGTGACTTTTCATGCTCTACTTGTATCTTTATGAATAATAAGAGCAGATACATCAGCATAGCAAGAGGCGAGGATGAGCCATTTTAAATCATTTAATGGCTAACTAAAAGAGGGTCGTTATGGAATATGGTTGGGAAACAGTTTTTCATTTTTGCATATTTACTTAAAATGTCTTTTGACTTTAAGGGTCTAGTTTCAAATCAAGGAGACTAGATTTTAAAAGAAACGAATGCTGAGGGTTTTCACTAATTTTAGCTATAAAGTTATTTTCTAATATTTCAAATTGAAATTATGGAGAAAATGAAAAAAGTAGTTTTAACACAATAGAGAGAACCATTCATACTATATTCATAATTTTGCATAGCTTTCTAATTTAACTAATATGAAAACTTAGAGGGTATGGAAACTAATTTTGAAAAATAAAATTTACCAAACACCCCAATTAGGAGATATGTTTGTGGATCTTATACAGCTTCCCCCCCCCCCAAAATCTTACAGTGCAGTCTGTCAGGAAGCACCCTGGCATAAGGATCAGAGTAAATGCAGTCCATTTCTTTGGCCCCTCAATATCTGAGGAATTGCCATCGTGGGATAGGCGGTCTGCTGCCCTGGCTCAGGTGGAGAAGGTCCCTCTACTGAGGTGAACACTCTCCTTGCCAGGACTGCACCAGAGCAGCCCTGCACTGCACCTCCAGAGCCTTGCCGTGGAGGGGTTTTGAAAGCAATTACTTAGGGTTATGGATGTAGAACAGACCTTAGCCTGGCATAATAACCTTGAAATAAGACCTGGGGACAGACTTAGATGGAATGGTAGCACTCAAACGGGCTGTGTGCTGGCTGAGTCTGGTAGGCATGGCTGGGGGCAGTGCAACTCCTGATCCTTTGGCACAAACACATGCTAGACATGTGTCTGCATTCCTTCTCCTATTAATCACACAAGTCCTCTGACGCTTCACTCCCTCTGTCTTTAATTTGATCATGGGTAATAAACCGAATGGCCATGCCACAGATATTAAAAGACCTAATGAAATGAAATAAGAATTGTTAGAAATATCAAGGATTTTCAATCCCCTGGTCCAAATATAAAATCAAAAACAGGAAATGTTAGCTGTGCTTAGAATAATATAACATGCAGGGCTGGATAGGGCAGAGGTTGTACACTGGTACATATGAGGGCTGGAGGCACAGGGAATCCAGGGTGGATGATACCTTCAGGACCAAGGGTGTGAGGGGCGATGCTGGGAGAGTGTAGGGTGAATTGATTACAGGGATCCACATGTGACCTCTTCCCTGGGAGAGGGATGGCAGAGAAGGGGGGGAAGGGAGACTCCAGATAGAGCAAGATAAGACAAAATAGCAATGTATAAATTACAAAGGGCACATGAGGGGGGGAGGGGGGAAAAAAAGAGGACCTGATGCAAAGGGCTTAAGTGGAGAGCAAATGCTTTAAGAATGATTGGGGCGGGGAATGTATGGATGTGCTTTATACAATTGATGTATGTATATGTATGGACTGTGATAAGAGTTGTATGAGCCCCTAATAAAACGTTTAAAAAATTAAAAAAAAGAATAATATAACAAAAGTAAAAATAAATAAACAAATAAAAGAAAGTTCAGAATCTTACAATGAAAATATAATAAATCACTTTTGGTCATTGGTTTCACTTTCCAACTATTTTATGGTAGGTGGCACCTGCTTCTGGTTGGTCGCTATGACAGCAATAACCTAAATATGATTCCTATCTTTAAACGAGGTGTTAAGGTGAATTACTCATCACAGTGTTCCGCCATCATCAGGCCCCAGTCATTGGCAGAATAAGTATGGACTCAACCTTAGGCCTGGTGGTAGACTGCGTTACTCTTTAGGTTGCTCCCTGGAAGGTCGATAGTTCAAAACCACCAGTCACTCCTCAAGAAATATGCTGCATCTGCTTCTTTAACATATACCAGCTCGGGTACCCGCTAGAAGGCCACGAGGCGCAGGACTGACGCCGGCAGCCAGGGAAGCTTCAGCACAAAGCAATCATTGTGCACAACTGTGGCTCCATCTTGCTGTCAGGTGCTGTTGAGTTGGTTGTATTATCTGTGCTAATGATTTCCTTCCTTCCCATTATCCATTTTTTTCATGTCTACATTTATTTAGAGACACCTTTGGGAAGCTATCCATGACTTCTCCAAACCCTGCTCTTCAATATGCAAAGATGGTTTCAATTTACATACCTTATCTCAGTGTTAGTGGGTTTATGCTATATTTTATTTGAAACTTGGTTGCTTATCATTCTATCATAGTATACTAGATCATTTGTCTCTAAGTGAACATTTAAATAATTTAAAGGAATTTACCCAGGGTTTGATATCAAAATACTCTGTTGAGTTCATTTTATCCCTGTATAGGTTAAAAATGTCCCATCTCTCCCTGTCTCACACCCACTATGTTCAAAAGAAAAGCAGGCTCCAGCTCTCATTGTTAGCAGGTACCATGCAGTAGTTCCAAAACACAACACCCCGGAACATGGCGCACTGCCCCCCACCATCGTTCCCAGGCTTGAGCTGACTGTTGCAGCCACTGTTGAAGACCACCCTCATTCTCACTGCCCCTCTCCTTCACCAAGCATGATGCCTTTCTCCAGGATTGGATCTCACCTAATAACAAGTCCACGGGATGGAGACATCTTCATCTCTAAGAAGCATGCACATGGGCCTTCCTTCTTCTAATCCAAATGTGTTTGTTCTTTTGGAAGGCTATGGTATTTTTAATAGTTTTTTTCAGTACCACAACTCAAATGCATCTATTCTTCCTCAGCCTTCCTAATTCAATCAATGTCCAACTGGCATATGCATATGTGGAAATGGAGAGTCCCATGGCTTGGGTTAGGCACAATTTAGTCCTCAAAGTACTATCTTTGCTTTTCAATACTGTAAGGAGGTCTTGTGCAGCAAATTTACCAAGTGAAACTCATCTTTCAACTGCTTTACTCTCTGCTTACGTGAGCATTGGCTGTGGATTCAAGTAAGACAAAGTCCTTGACGATTTCAATCTTTTCTCCATTTATCATCATGCTAACTATTGGTCTAGTTATGAGGATTTTAATCTTGTTTACATAGCATGCAATCTTTGATCTTATCAATGACCCTGACATACCCCTTTCCTGATTTTAAACCATGCAGTATTCCCTGGTTCTGTTCACACAACTGCTTCTTGATCTATGTATAATTTTTGCATCAGCACAATGAACTATCCTGGAATTCACATTCTTCTCAAGTTTATCCATAGTGTGCAATGATCCACACAGTCAAATGCCTTGGCACAATCAATAAAACAAGAGTAAATCTCTTTCTGGTATTCTCTGCTTTCAACCCAGATCCATCTGACATCAGCAATGATATCCCATGGCCCACGTCCTTCTCTGAGTGCAGCCTGAGTCTCGGCAGCTCCCTGTCAAAGGCTGCAACAGTTGTTGGGTGACCTTCAGCAACATTTTACTAGCATGTGGCACTGACGATATTGCTCTTTAAGTTAAGTGTTTTGTGGGTCAATGTTCATTGGAATGGGTATAAATTACACATCTCTTCCAGTCAGGTGGTCAAATAGCTGTCTTCCAAATTCCCTGGAAGAGATGAGTGAGTGCTTCTAGTGCTTTGTCAGTTTGTTGAAACATTTTAACCATGATCCATCAATCCTTAGAGAATTGTTTAGGGCTAATGCTTTCAATGCAGCTTGAACTTCTTCCTTCAGTACCCACGGGTCTTTAGCATATGCTCCATCCTGAAATGGATGAATGTCGACTAGCTATCTTTGGTACAGTGACTCTGTGTATTATGTCCATATTATTTTGAGACTTCCTACATTACTCAATATTTTGCTTATAACATTTTTCAATATTTCAACTTGAGGCTGGAGTTTTTTCTTGAGTTCTCTTAGTTTAAGATTGGCTGAATATGTTCTTCATTTTTTATTTTCTAAGTCTAGGTCTTTTCACATTTTACTATACTATTTTACATTTCTTGCACATTTCATTATGTTATTTTATAGGACAGTCTTAGGCCTATGATCTATTTTAAATAGTGCAAGAGTGAAGCGAAGTTTCTTTTTTTGACTATCTAAATTTCCAGTTATATACTACCAATGACATTATTTAAATATCTATATTTATAGGGAAATTTAAACATTTAAATATGCATAGGAAATGCTATGAATAGGCTTAATATCATGGAAATTTTTCACTGTTTTTAATTCAAATTTTCTATTGATATTTGAAGCCTTATATTCACTATTAAAAGATAAACAACAATGACCACAATACAAAGTTGATTATCTTAAATATAAAGCTTCAGATAATTTATAATTTTTCTTTAACTTTTTAAAAATTATTTTTTTCCTTTTTGATAATTTATAATTTTAAAATATTTTGAAATCTTTAAAGGAGAGAAAATAATCTCTATAAGTTTACCATTCTATACTCCTAACTTTCTTCCCAGGGTTTAGGTTTATCAGTACTTGCATTTTGTTGTTTTTAGTTTCCCCCTTTTTCTCCCTTTCTTTTAAAAGAATCCCATTTGTCACCTTTAAAATGAAAACATAAACTGTGTTTCAATATTTTTGGAAGAAAGATTAATTTATCCTTGTGAATAAAGAGTCTTGACACTGCTTAGAAGAGTTGGCTGTGCGTTGTCTTGGCTGGAACATTGTGAACCAAACATGTATAAAGGTTTGTATTTAGTGACACCTCAGATGAGCACATTCATTAGAAGTAGTTACATTTTAAGTTAAACTAAAAATCTAATTTTCTAAAACAATGTTTTAAATTGTTCAAACAAAAGATTTGTGAACACAACCAATGAAGAACATAAAGGAGTACTGGCTACACACACACAAACAGATGCACACACACAGAGACACACACACGCATGACTAAGGTAGAAAAATGGAGGCATTAAATGAAATAATGACTTCAGATGTTGGGCAATGAATAAAATATCATTGTTATACCTCAGATTACAACAGCAGCAGCAGCAACAATCAATGAGTTTACCTCGTGCTTGTTCTAGTTTCTCTCTAGAGACATTTTTCTGGATCTGGCAGACACGGTGAACCAAAGCTGAGCATCACAATATCAGTGAGGAGAGGATGAGGAAAGGGTTAATATGAAAGACTGAGAAGATGGCATGTGAAAATTACAGTCCTAGCGAGAAGTGGGCTACTTGGAGGAAGATTTCCAGAAATCTACATGGAGATTCTCTTGTCTATAACCAGATTTAAAATATGTATATGTATGTTTAAAAGATTATACATTATGTATAAAATATTTAATGTGGGACTTAATTATGTGTATGTCATTAATTGTGGATAAACCTGCAGAGGATGCCTGGTGAAATCGTGGTTACAACTTGGTCTGCTAACAAAAAAGTCAGCAGTTCAAAAGCACCAGCTCCTCCCTGAGAGGAAGAGGGGACTTTTTTTCCTGTAAAGAGTTACAGACTACAAAGCCCACAGGGGAAGTACAATCCTGTCCTGTAGGGTCACTAGGAATCAGAATTCACCACAAAGCAGTGAATACAAACTGAAGAGGCCTCAAAAATTCCTAGAAATTTTTTATTATCTTTTATGTTCATTTTCGCTAACTTTTAAAAGCCTTTTAGTAATGAGACATCCACCATTTCAGTAGTTTTTATGAATACAATTAAGGACCATTATTTGCCATGTTGTGCTACCATCTTCATTACTTATTTATACTATCTTCCTTGTTATCTTTAAAAAATAATTCTATTGACATGCTATGTGCATGATATAATTGAGGAGGTTGAATATATTAAGAGAAGTGGGGCAATAACCACTAAGATCAATTTTATGTCATTTTCCTTTACAATTGTACTCATTGTTATTAGCCCCACACTTTGTCCCAAACTTCCCTGTCAGAACCCTGAGCATCTATTAATCTAGTTACTGTTTCTATAGAATCACTGACCCTGGATTTCATATGAAGAAAGCCACACCAAAAAAACACCATCAGCAACAATAAGATAAAGCAGAGAAAAACTTCAACCCTCAAAAAAAAAAACTGAAAATAACAACAACAAAAAATGAACAGGTTAAAAATAGGTCCAAAGAGAAAGCAAATAGTATGATGCTAAATTTTCATCTAATTAAGCCTGCAGTTCTATAATTTCTATAACTTGTCCATTGGGTGACCTTTCTTTAGAATGGGTACAAATGTGGATCTCTTCTAAGGAGTTGACCAAGTAGCAGTTTGTCACATTTATTGGCATAGAGCAGCAAATGCTTCCAATTCTTCCTCCGCTTGTTGAATTGGTATTACGTCAATTCCTGGAGCCATAATTTTGGTTAATGCTTTCAGTGCAGGTTGGACTTCTTCCTTCAGCACCATTGCTTCTTGCTCATATGGTACTTCTTAAAATGTTTGAATATTGACTAAAATATGCAAGTAAAATTTTGCTAGAGAATATCAACAATGGTTACAGGATTACATTAAAGGGAGCTACCAGGTCAGAAGTTCAGGCCCAATGCAGGAGAGGACAGGGAAACCTGGGCTATCATGGATGATATCAGGTCAATCTTAGTTGAAAGCAGAGAATATCCGAAAGATTTTTACTTGTGTTTTATTGACTATGCCACCCCATTCAACTGTGTGGATCATGACAAGTTATGGACAGCCTTGAGAAGAATCCCAGAGCACTTCACTGTACTCATGCTGACCATCGTCGAGCGGATCAAGAGACATCAAGAAGGAGTTGTGTGAAGAGAAGGAGGGGACCCTGCCTGGTTTAAAATCAGGAAGCGTGCATATCCTCTGGGTTGCATCCTCTCACGGCATTTAATCAATCTGTATGCTGGCATTTATTGCATCTGTATGCTGAGCAAATCATCCAAGAAGCTGGAGGGTGGGAGAGGAAGGCAGTATCAGGAAGGCTGATTAACAACTTTGGACATGAGGATGACACACTGAAAGTGAGAAAGGCTTGAAGCACTTGCTCACGGAGCTTGAGCCCGCCCCTTTTCAGTATGCGTGACAACCCAAATGTCAAGAAGAAAATTCCTCCTATGCAGGTGAAAGTGGGACACTGAGCAAAGAAGACTGTAGAAGAACCAATGCGCTTGAACAACGGTGTGAAGAGTATTGAAAATGCCATGGGCTGCTGAAAGCACAAACAAGTCTGCCTTGAAAAAGGTACTTCCAGAATGCTCTTAGAGGCAACAGTGGCAAGACTTGGCCTTGCATACTTCGGACATGTTGTCAGGAGACACCAGTCCCTGTAGAATGGCGCCATTCTTAGCAAAGTGGAGGGGCAGCGCCAAAGAGCAAGGCCTTCTGGGAGATGGACTGACACAGAAGCTGCAACGATGGGCGCAGGGACCGCAGTCTCTGTGAAGAAGGCGCAGGCTGGGCAGCGCTTCCTGCTGCTGTTGTACATCCTGTTGCTATAAGTCAGAACCACCTAGATGGCGCTGGACAACAACAACAATGTACCCATAGTAATACAATTTCCAATGCACTTCCGTCTGATGGCAAGACTTTTCAACTCCCCATTCAAGGATGGAATTCGATGAAAGTTGAAGTCATGAGGGGGCTCTTCAAGAAGATTTTGAGTTTTCTCTCTCACTCATCGCTTTCTGCAAACTGATGTTGGATTTTATTATTTCCATTCCTTGGCTTGCATGTGCTGGAGTGTTTCTTCCATGTGGACTTAGCTGGCACTTCTCTTATCCAGCTGCTTGTTTAAGACAAACCTTTAAGACCCCATGAGCTATTCATTCTGGCAGGCAGGCCCTGGGTGCTGTCTTCACCATTCTTTGCTGTACTCCCCATGACTTCAGTCATTATTTCATGAGGGAAAATATTAAACAGGCTTACATAAGTAGAACTAATGTTTTGTTAAATTAGGATTTTTAAAAATAAGACCTCCACGTCCATTCATATATCTCAGGCTTATAAATATCCCAGATCCACTTTAGAGACAGTATTATCAGTCTTTTGAAAACTGATATTGGTAACCTGGAGAGGACACTTGGAATCTTAAACAATAGTATAATTCAGCTAGACAATGGTATAAAAATTTAAATACTATTGACTGAAATACTCTTAGAGAGGCGATTAAATTGAGCACAGCATCATGATTGGAGAGAAAAGCATATTAACCACCTGTGATGTGCAGATGATACAACCTTGCTTGATGACAGTGAGGAGGACTTGAAGCGCTTGCTGATGAAGATTAAAGATTGCAGTCTTCACTGTGGATTACAACTTAAAGTGAAAAAAAAGGAAAAAGAAAGAAAATACTCAGAAATGGACCAATAGACAACATCACAACAAATAGGGAGAAATGGTGATCCTTAGATCACAATTGGATCCTCAGCTCCATAATCAATGCTCATGCAACTAAATGACTCACTGCATTGGATAAAGCGACTCTGCTCAACCACTGTAGAAAGTTTGAATGCAGGGATGCTACTTTGAGGACTAAGGTAAGGGAAATGCTGAGCTATTTTCACTGGCCTCATGTGCAGGTGAAAGTTGGGCGTTGAATAAGGAAGACTGGAGAAGAAGACACATATGTGAATTATGATGTCAAATTACTTTGAAGGTACCATGGACTGTCAAAAGAGCAAACAACCCTGTCTTGGAAGAAGCAGAGCTAGAACGCTCCTTACCAGTGAGGATTGCTTTGGACATAACCCGGGAGAAAGCGGTCCCTGGCATGAAATAGCATGATTAGTAAAGCGGGACGAGGGGGGCAGAGAAAGAGAGGAAGACTCTCCACCGGAGCACTGCTGCCAGTGACTGTGACGAGGGTGCCTAAGTGGACCCTCGGGTCTTCAGTTATTCGTGTCCTTTGATGCAAATCTCCTCCTAGGATGTTCTCAAAATCCATGGGGGATAGTCGCATGATTGTGCTTGGCTTTTGTGGATTTTTAAAACTTTTCAACAGCTTCCACCTGAAAGCGCACATGAGCATGTGACAGTCTCTTCCCCCATCAGCCACCTGCCTGCTCTTAGCTGCTGATATTGAACTTCTCCAGGCTCTTCCCCCAGATGCAGCCAATTCAATGAGTACTGTCACTTTTTGTGTTGTTGAAAAAGGTATTTGCTATGAATAAGTTGTCGCTTTTGCAAAACTCTATCATGGGATTTCCAGTTCTTTTCTATCACCAAGACCATTTTCTCAACTACTCTTCCTACCTATTGGTTTCCAACTTTTTCATTCCAGATACCAGTAATCATCAATGCATCTTGATTGCCTGTTGAACATTTCAGACTGAAGTTGCTCGTAGGATTCTTCAATTTCTTTATCTCTAGTTTTTATTTTTGGTGCCTGCAGTTGAACAATAGGTGTATTGATTGGATTTCCTTGAAGGTATATAGCTAGAATCCTATCACAGACAGCATTACACTTCACGATTGACTTTGCAATGTCCTTTTTTGACAATGAATGCTATGCCATTCTGCTTGATTGTGCTATTCCACCATAGTAAATCTTATGATTCCTTGATTTAAAATGGCTAATACCAGTCCATTTCAGCTCACTAGTGCTGAGGATGTGGATCTGTATGTGCTCCATTTCATTTTATGATGCCTTCCAATTTTCCTAGATTCATGCTTCTCGCTTTCTAAGTTCAGATCATTAATCTGTCCCCTGGCACCATCTCCCACACTGTGTCTCCACTTGTTAGGCCCTCCGTATCTCACAGTGTTTTGAACCTGTGCATAAGGTTTTCAGTGACTCCTTCCTCTGAAGTGGGGAGTGCAGTCCTTCTTCATGGTCTGGTCTTAGTCTGGAAGTTCTGCTGAAATCTATTCACTTTGGGTGACCCTACTGGCATTTGAAATACAGTGACACAGTTTCTAGCATCACTGCCACACACCAGCCACCGCAATATGACAAAGTAACAGATTATTGGTGGATGTTTTCAATAGCTTGCGCTAAATCAGTAGTCTGATCTGAGACGGTTCTCTCAAACAAATTATTTCTCTGAAATAACTCTGCAGCAGCCACCACACACCTTTCACAAACTCTCCCTTACAAGAGGCCTCGGCTCAGTTCATAACTTGTCTGAACAATGCTGCCTAGTGAAAGTGGCTTGTAATTGCAAATGCGCTGAAGTCACTGATTTTATCCAGAGGCATTGGCCTTCCCAAGGAGTTTAACGTATGTTGAGCTGTAATCATGTTCCAGACTGGCTTTTTTATTGCTGTGAACACATCACCACAAAGTCAGCACACAAGAATTCATGGAATATCCATTGAAAGGTTTCCATAAACTGATGATGCCTAGAAAGCATACTTCATCTATCCCAGAGACTTTGGAAGACACCTGGTTTATATGAAGAGCAGTGTGCCATCAGGATTGTTGTCACTCTACTACTCACTGCCATCGACTCAGTGCTGACTCACTGAGACCCCTGTGCGTTTCCAAGACAGAAATTGTTTATGGGAGTGGAAACCCCAGTCCCTCTCCCTTGCTATTGCTGGTGGTCTTTAACTGCTGACCAAGAGAATCTCAGCCCAACACATAGCCACTAGCCCAGCAGGGCTTCCATCAGGATCACAGGAAGATTATTAACCACCTCTGATATGCAGACAACAGAAGTGCTTGCTGAAATGCAGGCAGACTTGAAACACTAGCTGACCCAGATAAAGGATTTCACGCTTCAGTATAAGTTACAACTCCATGCAAAGAAGATGAAAGTCCTCAGGCACCAGGAGATAGCATCATGATCGGTGGAGGAAAGATGGAGTTGTCAAGGATTTTGTCTTGCTTGACTGCTCAATCAATGTTCCTGGAAGTAACAGTAGGGAGATCAAAGAAATCCTTGCATTGGGTCAATCTGCTACATGAGACCTCTTTAAAGTGTTGGAAAGCAAGTTTGTTATTCTGAGGACTAAGGAGAGCCGGACCCAAACCATGGTATTTCCAATCAACTCATATGCATTTGAAATTTGGACATTGGACATGGAAAACTGAAGACAGATGAATGAGTTTCTATTTTGATGCTAGTTAAGAATGTTTAAAGTACCATGAACTGTCAAAAGGACAAACATCTGTCTTGGAAGAAGTACCACCAGGTGCTCATTAGAAGCCAGGATAAAGGGACTTTGGCTTACAACCTTGGAATACTGTTGCCAGTAGGGATCAGTCCTTAGAGAAGGACATCATGCTTGGCAAATTAGATGAGCACTAAAGATATAGAATAAACTCAAGGAGATGAACTGATGCAGTTCCCACAAAAATGGACTCAACAGAAAATCAATCGTGAGGATGGTACAGGACAAAGCAGTGTTGCTTCCAGTTGTGCACAAGGTCACTTTGGGTTGGAATGACTTCCAGGCACCTAAAAACAACATCTGTCTTTTCTTGGAGCCCTGTTGGCATCACATGTTAGGCACTGCACTGCTAAGCAGAATGCCAACAATTTGAAAACAGCAGCTGGTCCAATGTGGAAAGATGAGCTTTCTACTCCTGCAGAAAATTGTAGCCTAGAAAACTTATGAGGCCACTCTGCACTTTCCTACAGGGTCGCTGTGAGCTAGAACTCATTCACTGGTAGTGAGTTTGGTTTGCTGCTTCCTTTATGAGCCCCCCACCCTTTAGGGTTGAGATGTCCCATATTTATTTTTCTGCCCTCCCAGAGCTCATACAGTAATGATGTTACCTTCAATAAATGATTGATAGGTTAAAAGAATGAATGACCATTTAATTTCCTTGTTCATCTACCAATGGTCATTCCCTCTCTTTAAATATGTTTAAAGTAGGGTTAGACTGTATAAAGTTGTTAGAGTAAAAATATATATACATATATATATACATATACATATATATTATTTGGTTTTTGGCAAAGTTCATCTTCACTGGAAGGATGAATGATGGATGCATACCAAAGCCTTGACGTGAAGTTGTGCATGTTCTCTATTCCATATGGATCCTTACTGTTTCCCAAAGAGAAAACTGTTCCTCAAACTATTAAGTAATACACTCCTGCTCATGTTGTGACATAGTTACCCAAGGTACACATGTGACAATGAGGGAGACCGTTCTCTCTTTGCGAGTTGGAGGAAGCTGCTCCCCAGCTTGGGGGAAAGCCTTGCCTGTAGCTCGTCTGCTTAATTGGAACACAGAAAACTGTGCTAAGCATTTCCCATTGTAGGTTTCCTATTACACTGGACCAGGACAATTTGGGAGACTGTGTTTACCACCCACTTTGGGGCAATGTGTTAGGTTAAATGACTTATTGTTTCTGATTTGGAAGCATGGATTTCCCAAGCCTTTGCAAGCAGGCGATTCTTCTGAAAACAGCTTTTGTGTATTGCCATGGTGCAATCACTTGCCTCATTGTTAAAACTCAGTATGAGAGAGAAAGAGAGAGAAATAAAAAGAGAGAGAGAAAGAGAGAGGGAGAAAGAGAGAACTGTCATCTGCAGCTGCAAACTCCAAAACCTTCTGAGGCACAAGAGACATCAGAAAGGCTGAAGTTGTTAGAAGTATCTTTTCTCAGGGTTATAGGACTTTTTCACCTAAAGTTCTAAGTCTTTTAAAATCCAGTACAGGTTATCATTTAAAAAACATCTAAATGTCATCATATAATCCACGATTTATATACACAGAGGTATTCTGTATTATGGCTGTTTGAGAAATCCAGCCCAAGTTTACCAAATTACTGAGCACTCTCTACATCATTTCACAGTTTAGCATATAACTGGGTTCCATATGATTTTCTGAAGTCCACAAACTGACATCTAAACAAAATAAGCAATAGTCAAAAGATTTCTATTGCAAACCAGGACTGCCAACCCACTGTCATGCCAACTGAAAATGCAAAAGGGGCATAGAGAAAAAGCTACTGGATATAAACATTCTTGGGGTGAGGACCATGTAGTATGGCAGGGACCAGATCAAATGCAGGGATGCACATGGTAGACAACAGTGGAGGAGGTGGGGAAAGGAAAATAAATGGTTCATATAAGGAAGAAATCAGTAGCGGTGGCACGGGGTGCTAACCCACTCAAGGGGAGGGTATTGTTTATATCTCCACAGGGAAAGAGGGGCCAGACTTCAACCTGGTACCCCAAGGTGTGAATGCAACATTCCGGCATGGAATAGGGAACCAGTGGAGAGGTCTGGGGGGCTGGCCCCAGTACAAAATACTAAGTGGATGCCTGCCCCTCCCCACCAGAAGAATTTATTTCAAAGGACAGCACTGAATCTGCAGCTCCAGGAGAGGGACATCTCTGATCGGAGCACATAGCAGCAGATGAAGGGGGAGTAGGAGAGAGTGGAGCACATCCTGGCCCACCAGCCTTGAGGACGATGACCCCATAGAGAGGACCACATGGCCAGCCCCACTATGAGACGTGACGCCCCTCACTGACCGGGGCCCTGCAGGAGACAGCACCGGAGACACAGTGCGGGAATTGCACCCGACCTGATGCCGCCACACCGAGACAAAGCACTGGGGGAGCGCAGCGGAACAGCAAGGGAATGGAGCAGCAAGGTTCCCAGGGAATGCTGAAGGTGGACTTTGGGGCCAGGGCGTGATGCCCCAACAGACTGGACTGGAAAACACTCCTAACGGTCAACAAATGATCCTTGAAATAATTACAAGTTTTTCTTTCTTGTTGTGTTTTGTTTTGTTCTTTATGGTTTGTTATTGTTTCGTTGTATATTGTTGCTTTTGTTGTATATGTTGTATATATTGTTGTTGTTTTTGTTGTATTTGTTTTATATATTGTTGTTTTTTTGTTGTATATGTTGTTTTTCTCTGTCTTGTTTTTGTGCATGTTATTGTCTCTGCAGGTCTGTCTAAATAAGATAGGCTAGATGAACAATCTGGAGGAGAAAACACCGGGACTGACAGTTCTGGGGGGACATGGGATAGTGGGAGGTTGGGAGAAAGGAAGTGGTGTTAAAAAAATCCAGGGACAAGGGAATAACAACTGATCCAAACTGGTGGTGAGATGGGTGTGAGAGGCCTGGTTGGGCATGATCAAGGGTAATGTAATGAAGAGGTATTGCTGAAACCCAGGTGGGGACTGAGCATGATAGTAGGACAGGAGGAAAGTCAAGGGAAATAGAGGAAAGAGCTGGAAGGCAAAGGGCATTTACAGAGGTCTAGATAAACTAGATAAAGACATGCATATATGCAAACATATTTATATAGGAGGATGGGGAAATAGATCTATGTGCTTATATTTATAGGTTTAGCATTAAGGTAGTAGATGGACATTGGGCCTCCACTCAAGTACTCCCTCAATGCAACAATACTTTCTTCTATTAAATTGGCATTCTATGATGCTCACCTTCCCGACACAACCACTGACAAAAAAGTGGGTGAATAAGCAAATGTAGTGAAGAAAGCTGATGGTGCCTGGCTATCAAAAGACATAGCGTCTGGGGTCTTAAAAGCTTGAGGGTAAACAAATGGCTATCCAGCTCAGAAGCAACAAAGCCTACATGGAAGAACACACCAGCCTGTGTGATCATGAGGTGCCGAAGGTATCAGTTATCAGGCATCAAAGAAAAAATCATATCATTGTGTGTACACCTCCATGATATCACTGAGGACAAATGGGTGCATAAGCAAATGTGGCAAAGAAAGATGATGGTGCCCAATTATCAAAAGGTATAGCATCTGTGGTCTTAAAGGCTTGAAGGTAAACTAGTGGCCAGCTAGCTCAGAAGCAACAAAGCCTACATGGAAGAAGTACACCAGCCGGTATGATCACGAGGTGCCGAAGGGTATAAGGCATCATCAAAATAAAAAATCATACCATAGTGAATGAGGAGGGGTATGCAGAGTGGAGACCCAAATCCCATTTGTCAGCCACTGGAGATCCCCTGGCAGAGGGGTTTAGGGGAGGAGATGAGCCAGTTAAGGTGCAATGTAGCACCATTGAAAAATACAACTTTCCTCTAGTTCCTAAATACTTCCTTGCCCCCCCCCTCCACCCCCTGCCTCCACCTCACTATCATCATTCGAATTCTACCTTGCAAGTGTGGCTAGAGTAGAGGATGTACACCAGTACAGATAGGAACTGGAAACACAGGGAATCCAGGGCGGATGATACCTTCAGGACCAGCGGTGTGAGTGGCAATACTGGGAGAGTAAAGGGAGAGTGGGTTGGAAAGAGGGAACCGATTACAAGGCTCTACATGCAACCTCCTCCCTGGGGGACGGACAACAGAAAAGTGGGTGAAGGAAGACGTCGGACAGGTCAAGATATGACAAAATAATAATTTATAAATTATCAAGGGCTCTTGAGGGAGGGGGGAGTGGGGAGGGAAGGAAAAAATGAGGACCTGATGCCAGAGACTTAAGTGGAGAGCAAATGTTTTGAGAATGATGAGGGCAATGAATGTACAGCTGTGCTTTACACAATTGATGTATGTATGGATTGTGATAACAGATGTATGAGGTCCTAATAAAACAATTTAAAAAAAGAAAATGTTCAAAACTGGATTGTGGTAATGATTGTACAACTCTTCTTGATGCAATTGAACTACTGCATTGTGCGACGTGTGCATTAAGTGCCAATAAAACTCTTTTTAGTTAAAAAATAAATCAAAATCATAAGGCTAAATAAAAATAAAAAGAATTCTCCTTTGGAAAAAAAAAGAAAGAATCTGAATTGCGGTGGACATGTGTCCTGGAAGCTATACATGTGTCAAGACATCTGGTTTGCTACCCATTTTTCCGAGGTGACTGACTGCAGATGCCACTTCTTCCTGGGATGGAAGCCGTGGGGCTGAAGCTGCCTGGGTTTCTGGAGAGGGGCATTTGCAAAGAAGTGTGCTCACCTGCTGACTTTTAGGTTTGAAATGCATGCTGTCTATGATGAGACAGGCAGCAAGCTATGCAAGCCCGGAGGTGATTTTCAAAGTAATATGTCTAATGAGATGCTTTGTTGCAAAACTATAGGAACACAGGTTTTGGGATAAGCATGTTTGAAGGCACACAAGCAGTCATTATCTGTGCTTCTAACTGTGGAGTTTACTGGTATGGGTTTCAGACCTCCAAACAGATAAAATAAAAAATAAAGTTTTACTCATTAAAAATGTTGGCTTATTATATTAAATATAATACAGTATTAAGATTCCGTTTTAAAACTCCTACATTGTTTTACACATATTGTATTGGGCAATTTTTACAATCGCTTTTCCCTCACCTCTGTCTTCGTGTACTGAGAGGAACAGGAGTTTACTTAGTCTGACATACAGAAATTCCTTGAGAGCACTACTTCCTTCTTTGTTGTTCAAAAGTTCTCCTTCAGTTAAAAAAGACACCCTCACTTCTTATCTAATTGAAGAGTGAACATTGTAGATTAGAGTGTTCTGAAATGTTCTGAAGTAAATCAGAGAAGAGATGATTAGACAGCTGAAAATGGTGGATTCAATAGATACAATAAATGTTTTCCGCTCCAATTAGTTATCAAATACAGAAATGAATAATAGTCCTAAAAATAAATTAGACTGAAATAACTATGAGATGTACTGTGCTTTAGCTACAGAAACTAAGGCCCAAACATGCGGCAGAGAAACAGATATCTGCAGATTGAGCCTAAAACTCTAGTAGAACACAGAACCTCATCTAAAAGAAACATTGTTCAATCTCTCAATGAAGATAGTCGTTCAACAAGAGTGTTTCCCTGATCTCTGTAGATGCAGCTTTGTAGACAGCCATTTCAGCAACGAATCACAGCAGGCAGACAGTTGGAAAGCCATGGAGCTGATACACTGCACAGAGTTTTCATTCTTTGATTCAGTGATTTTTCAAATCAAGTTCCATGCCATTGCAATGTTTTTTTCCGCCCCCCCCTAAAAAATCTATGTAATTCAATGGAAGAATAGAAAAGACTGCAATAAAAAACTCTCCAGCAGTAGAAATGAGCAAGAAGAGCTGTGAACATAAATAGGAAAAAATCCCTGAGCCACGCTCCTTAAAAAAAATAAATAGGGGACTTCCGGGAAGATGGTGACGGAGTGACACACACCAGAGGGACTCCGCAGAATCCAGCCCAGGAGAGTTGCTCAGAGTGAAATTCAACGCCACTGGATCGCAGGAGGTGCATCATAAAGATAAGTAGGCACAGATCCACGGGGTTTTGAGGGGCTGGGGGCTTTTGGCTTACCTCAGTGGAAGCCGGCTGGGGCTCGACCCTAGTCCTGTTGCCGGATCTGCCCAAGCCGGGACCATTTGGAGCCTGTAGCAGGGCTTGGTCTCAGCACAGCCACAGTTTTTCCCTATCTGCCTCAGGGCAGGAACAGGACTCTTGCGGCTCCACCGGCAGGGATCGGGGTTCATCTACATTGTTGCTTCTGTTTGCGTCTCTGCTTTATATTCCCACACAGCCTTGGAGGGCTGCGCAGGGGCTTTTTCAAGGCACAGCCGCAGCCGCAGCCGCGCCGCGTGGTCTGAGCAGGGAATAAACCCAAACCCCCACAGCTCCATAGGCAGGGATCAAGCTTCAGCTACACGGCGGCGTCTGTTAACATCTCTGCTCTCTGTCCCCCCATTTCTCTGGGGGCGGCTCAGCAGTTTTCTTGCGACCCTTCTTGGGGCTCTTCTGCGAACTACCGCTGGGGCTTGGGGCAGGGAGTAAGCCCTTGTAGATCCACAGGCCGGGAGTGGGACTCAGCTACATAGTTTCTTTTGCTTCCCTTGCTTCCCTGTACCCCTGCACAGTCTAGTCTCACTTTTTAATTTTTCTCAACCCCCATTGTTCCTGCCGTGCTCTCTCACACTCCATTGCGGACTTACGGGGCACTCCCATTGCCCTAGGGCATTTGCGCCTGGGTCACACCCAGCTAGGTGAGCTCCACCCTGCATAGATAGCCCAAGGCTAGGGTAAGGCCTGCTTGCTCTCCAGGGGATACTCCTCTGACCCCTCACCAGGGAGTTCCTGCCTGTGTACCTGGGGACATAAGGCAGCTCAGCCAACACTTATCAATATTCAAACCAATAGCGGGAACTTCAGCCCAGCCTCTGCAACACTGGTGCAGGCAGTCGATCTGCCATCTGGGGCACTCCCCTAATAGGGAAGCCACAGGAAGATAAAGTGGTAGGTTAATCCCATAGCAAAATCAGCTGTAGGCAGATCGAAGAAGAATTCCTATAAGTCTTCCAGAGAGAGACTAGAAAATGGCACCTGGTCCCTCAAAAACAACTCAACGCAAACAGCCATCACCCCCAACGACCTCAACGAAAAAACAGGACAAACAAAAGGCAAAGGAAGAAGATGTCCTGAACATAACAACATACATAGAAGAAGCAGACATTGAGATGCCATACAAAGAAGCTCTCAGAATGGTGCTTGGAGCGATGCAGAATATGAGGGAAACACTACAGAAAAAGGATGAAATGATAGAGGAGATAAAAGACATATACCAAAGGAAAATACAGGAGCTTGAGGAGCAGGTAACGAAAAACAATAGCAGAATCATGTTCCTTGAGAATCGATTGGAGGAATCAGAGAACCGCATCAGTGGCGTGGAGGACAGCCAAGCAGACTTTAATAAACGTGAACAAAAATCTAATAAGAGCATCAGAGAAGCCGAAGAAAACCTAAGAGCTATGTCTGATGCTATGAAGAGGAACAACATTAGAATTATTGGCCTACCAGAGGAAGACACAACAAAGAAGTCATCTGCAACAATAGCGAGAGAATTCTTGGAGGAAAACTTCCCCAGCCTAATGAATGAAAACCAAGCAACCATCCAGGAGGCTGAAAGAACACCAGCACGACGGGACCCCAAGAAGAAATCACCAAGGCACATAATAGTTAAACTTTCAAACTTTGAGGAAAAGGAGAAAATCATGAGAGCAGCTAGGGAAAAGCAAGCAATCACATATAAAGGTTTCCACATAAGGATATGCTCAGACCTATCAGCAGAAACTATGAAAAAAAGGAGAGAGTGGAGTAACATATTCCAAAAATTGAAAGAAAACAACGCAAATCCAAGAATACTCTACCCAGCCAAATTATCGATCAAGATCGATGGAGAAGTAAAAGTCTTCCCAGACAAGGAAAAACTCAAAAAATACGTTACAACAAACCCAGCATTACAAAAGATCCTCGCCGACTCAGTATGGGCAGAAGAACAACACTCACCAAGCACAAATAAGACACCAGCACATAGAACAACATCAACCAGAGCACAACAAATAGAAAATGGACCCCAAGATAGCATTGGCTTAAGGATGGAAAGAAGTCAAGAATGATACACACACAAAACACACACTAATGAGAAAGGAAAGTAGGAAAACTCCCAACACAAAAAGTATAAAATGGCATCACAGAGTCCGCACATGGAGATAATAACCCTGAATATCAATGGCCTGAACTCAGGCATTAAAAGACTGAGACTAGCAGAATGGCTTAGAAAACATAACCCATCAATTTGCTGCCTACAGGAGACACACCTCAAGGATACAGACAAAAATAGGCTGAGAATCAAAGGCTGGAGAAGGACCTACCAAGCAAACAGCAACACAAAAAAAGCAGGGGTTGCAATCCTTATCTCGGATAAAATTGACCTCAAAGTGCAAACCATAAAAAGAGATAAGGAGGGACACTATATAATGCTCAAGGGAATGATAGACAATGAACCACTAAGCATTGTAAACATATATTCCCCGAATGAGAGACCAGCTCAATACGTGAACCAAACACTCCAAAAGATTAAGAAAGAAATCACAGACTCTACAATTATAGTGGGTGACTTCAACACACCACTCACTGAGAAAGATAGATCACAGGGAAAGAAACTCAACAAGGAGACTAGAGAGCTAAACTCCACAATTAGACAATTTGACCTAATAGATATTTACAGAGCTTTTCATCCAAATACAAAAAATTTCACATTCTTTTCAAGTCCTCATGGCACATATTCGAAGATAGACCACATGCTGGGGCATAAGGCAAATCTACATAAATTTAAGCACATTGAAATAATACAGACCTCTCTCTCTGACCACTGTGCCATAAGACTGGAAATCAACAAAAGGAAGACAAAGAAAATAAGAGCAAATAATTGGAGAATGAATAACTCTCTACTGCAAAAGGAGTGCATACTGGTGCAGATCCGAGACGAAATCAGGAAATTTCTCGAAACCAATGAAAATGAGCACACGACGTACCAAAACTTATGGGACACAGCAAAGGCAGTCATCAGAGGAAGGTTCATAGCAATACAAGCACACCTGAGAAAGGAAGAGAGACTCATGATGGATACGCTGACACAAAATTTACAAAAACTAGAGCTGAGTCAGCAGGACAACCCTACAAATAGCAAAAGAAAAGAAATTATAAAAATCAGGGCTGAGATTCAGGAGAGGGAAAATAAAAAAACTATGGAAAAAATTAATATCGCTAAAAGTTGGTTCTTTGAAAAGATAAACAGGATCGATAGACCATTGGAAAACCTAACCAAAGAAAGGAGGGAACAAATCTCAATAGCAAGAATAAGGGATGAAAGAGGGGTCATTACAACAGACCCTAATGAAATCAAAAGGATAGTTACACAATACTATGAAGGATTGTACTCCAATGAATTGAACAATTTGGAAGACATGGACAAATTCCTGGAAAAACAATCCCTCCCTAGACTATCCTCGGTGGACATCAAGAATCTCAACAGACCCATCGCAATAGAAGAAATAGAAAAGGTTATCAAGGGATTACCAACAAAAAAATCCCCTGGACCAGATGGATACACTGGAGAATTCTACCAAGCATTCAGGGAAGAACTAATACCAATCCTACACAAACTTTTCCAGAACATAGAAAAAGATGGCAAACTCCCAAACTCCTTCTATGAAGCTAGTATAACTCTGATACCCAAACCAGGCAAGGATCCCACAAGAATCGAGAACTACAGACCGATATCCCTAATGAACATTGATGCAAAAATCCTTAACAAAATACTAGCCAACAGAATACAAAAGTATATAAAACAAATAATTCACCATGACCAAGTGGGATTCATACCAGGGATGCAGGGATGGTTCAACATACGAAAGACCATTAGTATTATTCGTCACATTGACATAAAAAAGTATAAGAATCACATGATAATATCAATAGACGCAGAAAAAACATTCGACAACATCCAACACCAATTCCTGTTTAAGACACTAGCGAAGATAGGAATGGAAGGAAAGTTCCTCAAGACAATACAAGCTATATATGAAAAACCAACAGCCAAAGTGGTAGTCAATGGAGAAATGACTAACACAATCCCACTGAAAAAGGGGACCAGACAAGGATGCCCCTTGTCTCCACTCCTATTTTTCGTGCTGGAGGTTTTAGCTAACAGCATAAGGCAAAGAAGTGACATCAAAGGTATTCGTCTGGGGAAGGAAGAGGTGAAACTATCGTTATTTGCAGATGATATGATTTTATATATGGAAAATCCCAAAAGTTCCACAAGGGGAGTACTGGAAGCAATAGAAGAGTTTGGCAGAGTGGCAGGATACAAGATCAACAAACAGAAGTCCATCGGACTGTTATACACATCAGATAAGACCACAGAAGAAGAGATCAAAAAGGTGGTACCCTTCACAATAGCCAAACACAAACTGAAATATCTAGGGATACACTTGACTGAAAAAACAAAAGATCTATATAGGGAAAACTATAGAACACTATTACAAGAAACCAAGAGCGACCTCAACAAATGGAAGAATATTCCATGCTCTTGGATTGGGAGACTTAATATAGTTAAGATGTCAGTTCTGCCAAAGGCACTATATAAGTTTAATGCTATCCCGATACAATTACCATCATCTTTCTTCAAAGAAATGGAAAAACTGATTACCAACTTCATATGGAGAGGGAAGAAATCCAGAATTAGCAGAGAACTCCTCAAGAAGAAGGACGCCGTGGGAGGGCTTGCTTTACCTGACTTTGGCACATACTATGCAGCCACAGTTCTCAAAACTGCATGGTATTGGTACAATGACAGATACTCAGACCAATGGAAAAGAACTGAAAACCCAGAAATAAAAGCATCAGCATACACACAGCTGATCTTTGACAAGGGCCCCAAAAAGATCAAATGGGAAGCAGATGCCCTCTTTAACAAGTGGTGCTGGAAAAAATGGATATCAACATGCAGAAAAATGAAGCAAGACCCTTATCTCACTCCATGCACAAGAATAAACTCAAGGTGGATCACAGACCTTGAAGTTAAACCCCAAACTATTAGGGCCATCAATGAGGGAATTGGGACCAACTTGAGAACTTTGGCGCAGGGAATACACAGGCTATCAGAAATAGGGAAGGACACAAACACAGAAGAGGCACAAATCGACAAATGGGATATACTGAAGATAAAACACTTGTGTACATCTAAAGAATTCACCAAGAGAGTAATAAGAGAGTCCACAGACTGGGAAAACATCTTTAGCAATGACACATCAGACAAAGGCCTTATTACTAAAATCTACAGTACTCTGATAGCTTCCAAAAAGAAAAAAACCAATAGCCCACTTGAAAGGTGGGCAAAGGACTTGAACAGAAGTTTCACAGGGGCAGAAATCCGAATGGCCAACAAACATATGAGAAAATGTTCCCGATCTTTAGCCATAAGAGAAATGCAAATTAAAACAACAATGAGGTACCACCTGACACCCTCAAAGGTAGCCCAATTCAAAAAATCAGAAAGCAACAAGTGTTGGAGGGGCTGTGGGGAGACAGGAACTCTCATCCACTGCTGGTGGGACTGTAAGTACGTACAGCCACTATGGAAATCAATCTGGCGATACCTAAAACAGATGGAAATAGAGTTACCATATGACCCAGCAATCCCCCTACTGGGCATATACCCAGAAGAGGCAAGAAACAAACCAAGACCAGACATCTGTGCTCCAATGTTCATTGCGGCACAGTTCACAATTGCAAGGAGTTGGAAGCAACCCAAATTTCCATCAACTGACGATTGGATTAAAAAACTGTGGTATATACATACAATGGAATACTACGCATCACTAAAAAGCAGTGATGAACGTATGAGGCACATAGCGGCATGGGAAGAACTGGAGGAAATCATGCTAAGCGAAGTAAGTCAGGCACAAAAGGACAAGTACAACATGAGTCCGCTGAGGTAAGAATTAAAAAAAAAAATTTTTTTTTTAAAAGCAAAAGTGGCATAGGGAAAAAAGCTACTGTATACAAACATTTTAGGGGTGAAGACGGTGTAGTATGGAAGAGACCAGACCAAAACCAGGGATGTACATGGTAGACAATGGTGGAGGAGGTGGGGAAAGGAAAACAAAAGGATGAATACAAGGAAGAAAAGGGTAGTGGGGTCATGGGGCATTAATCCACCCAAGGGGAGGGTATTGTTTATATCTCCACTGGGAAAGTGGGACCAGACTTCAACCCAGTGTCGCAAGGTGTAAATGCAATATCCCGGCGTGGAGGAGGGAACCGGTGGAGAGGTCTGGGAGGCTGGCCCCAGCACCATAAATTAAGTGGATTCCTGCCCCTCCCCCGAAAAGAATTTGTTCCGAAGGACGACATTGACTCTGTAGCTATGGGAGATGGACATATTTGATCAGAGCACACGGGAGCAGATGAAGGGGCAGGAGGAGAGAGTGGAGCACAGCCTGGCCCACCAGGCCGTGATGATGATGTTCCTGAGTAGAGCAGCCAGTCCACAGAGAGAACAACATGGCTGGCCCTACTATGAGACATGATGCCCCTCAGTGACTAAGGGCGATACAGGGGACAGCACCGGAGACACAGTGTGGGAATTGCACCTGACCTGATCCCACCACACCGAGGCAAATCACTGGGGGAGTGCAGCGGAACAGCAAGGGAATGGAGTGGCAAGGTCCCCAGGGAATGCTGAAAGTGGACTTTGGGGCCAGGGCGTGGTGCCCCAACAGACTGGACTGGAAAGCGCTCCTAAGGGCCAGCAAACGATCCCTGAACTAACTACAAGCTTTTCTCTTGTGAACTGTTTTGTTCTGTTCTTTTTCAGTGGTTTGTTTTGGTTGTTTTGTTGTCTGGTTGTATACTGTTGCTTTGTTTTCCTCTGTCTAGTTTTCGTGCATGTTAGTGACTCCACAAGTCTGTCTGAATAGGACAGGCTGGATGAACTATCTGGATGAAAAACAACGGGACCGACAGTTCCGGGGGGACTTGGGGTGGGGGGGTAGGGGGGGTAAGGAAGTGGTGTTAACAAACCCAGGGACAAGGGAAAAACATGGGACCCCAAATGGTAGAGAAGGGGGAGTGGCAGGCCTGGTGGGAAATGATCAAGGGTAAGGTTGCTTAGAGAAGAGGTATACTCTAGCCCAGGTGGCGATGAAGCATGGTAGTAGGGCAGGAGGAAGGTCAAGGGAGATGGAGGAAAGAGCTAGGAGTCAAAGGGCATTCATGGAGGTCTAGACAAAGACATGTACATGCAAATATATATAGGAGGATGGGGAAATAGATCTATGTGTCTATATTTATAGGTCAAGTATTAAGGTGGCGGAAGGACCTTGGGCCTCTACTCAAACACTCCCTCAATGCATGAATACCTTCTTTTATTAAATTGGAACTCTATGATGCTCACTCTCCCAACACAATGGCTGGAGCCAAAGTGGGTGAACAAGTAAATGTGGTGAAGAAAGCTGATGGTGCCCGGCTATCAAAAGAGATAGTGACTGGGGTCTTAAAGGCTTGAAGATAAACAAGCGACCATCTAGCTCAGAAGCAACAAAGTCCACATGGAAGAACACACCAGCCTGTGTGATCGAGTGGTCCCAAAGGGATCAGTTACCAGGCATCAAAGAACAAAAAATCATATCATTGACTGCACACCTTCATGATAGGATCGCTGAAGACAAATGGGTGCATAAGCAAATGTGGTGAAGAAAGCTGATGGTGCCCGGCTATCAAAAGAGATAGTGTCTGGGGTCTTAAAGGCTTGAAGGTGAACAAGTGGCCATCTAGCTCAGAAGCAAATAAGCCCACATGGAAGAAGCACATCGGCCAGTGCGATCACGAGGTGCCCAAGGGACCAGGTATAAGGCATCATGCAAAAAAAAAAAGATATGTGTGTGTATGTATGTGTATATATGTGTATATGTATATATGTATGTGTATATATGTATATATATATCATATTAAATGAAGGGGGAAGTGCAGAGTGGAGACCCAAGGCCCAAGTGTCGGCCAATGGAGATCCCCTCATAGAGGGGTTTAGGAGAGGAGATGGGTTAATTAGGGTGTGAGGTAGTATCGATGAAGAACACAGCTTTCCCCCAGATCCTGGATGCTTCCTCCCCCCAACTACCATGATCCGAATTCTACCTTGCAGGGCTGGATAGGACAGAGGCTGTACACTGGTACATATGAGGGTTGGAGGTACAGGGAATCCAGGGTGGATGATACCTTCAGGACCAAGGGTGTGAGGGACGATGCTGGGAGAGTGGAGGGTGAGTGGGTTGGAAAGGGGGAACTGATTACAAGGATCCACATGTGACCTCTTCCCTGGGAGAGGGACAGCAGAGAAGGGGGGAAGGGAGACTCCAGATAGGGCAAGATATGACAAAATAATGATGTATAAATTACCAAGGGCATATGAGGGAGGGGGGATGGGGAGGGAGGGGGGGAAAAAAGAGGACCTGATGCAAGGGGCTTAAGTGGAGATCAAATGCCTTGAGAATGATTGGGGCAGGGAATGTATGGATGTGCTTTATACAATTGATGTATGTATATGTATGGATTGTGGTAAGAGTTGTTTGAGTCCCTAATAAAATGTAAAAGAAGAAAAGAGAAAAAAATGATTAGGGCAAAGACTGTACAGATGTGCTTTATACAATTGATGTATGTATATGTATGAACTGTGAAAAGAATTGTATCAGCCCCAATAAATTGTTAAAATAAAAAAAATTAAAAAAAAAATAAATAAATAGGAAAATTGAAAGGAAATATACATGCAGTGTGGTTCCAATGATTAAAGTTTTCAAATCTGAAAACCTAAAATTTGGCATTATAAATAATAAATATCCTCTTTGCCAAGAAGTGTAAACACAAAATGCATGATGGTGATGGTAGAGGAGCTCAAAGAAAGGGTTCAGAGTGAAGCCCATAGAACCTTGCCAACTATTTAATGTTTGTAATATAACAAAAAATTTTAAATGTAGGCCCGGTAGCATGGGGCAGCAATGTGATCACTAAGCTTGCAGCTGAAGCCTCCTAGCAGTCACATCGGACAGATTTCCCTGCCTGCCGGGGTCACCTGTCCAGACTGCCACATTTCTCTCCTGGATTCACATAGTCAGCATTTGAGCTCTAAGCTGAGTTTCTCTTGCAAATTTTTTATATTACTTTATAAAACAGAGTAAAAATGCAAAATATCATTTCTAAGAAATAGAGGTGAGATTACAAGAGACTTTTATACTCTACCAAACAGGATGTCATTCTCCAGAGACTGATTCTCCTGATAACATATTGGAAATATGTGAGAGATATCTCTCATAGGAATCTATAAAATAAATCTATCAACATTGGAATCTATGAAACTAACCAAAAAATTTAGTGGGCTCTGATGCATGGTGACCCCATATGAGAGTAGAAATGTGTTCATAAGATTTTCAAGGCTAGTAAATGAAGGAGGAGGAAGAGAGAGTGGAGCATATCCTGGCCCACCAAGCCCTGAGGACGATATTCCTGCTCAGAGCAGCCAGTGCACAGAGAGGACAATAGGGCTGGCAAAGGAAACAGAGGAACAAAGTCCCCAGAGAATATCAAAAATAGACTCTGGGCCCAGGGAGTTGTACCCCATTAGACTCCACCAGAAGACACTCCTAAAGGTCAACAAAATGACCTTGAACTATCTACAGGCTTTTCTTTCTCTTTCTTTCTTTTTGTAGTTGGTTTTTTGTTGTTATTTTGTTTCATTTTGTTTTGTTGCTTTGTTTTACCCTGTTTGTTTTTATAGGTATGATTATGTCTGCATGTCTATCTAGATAAGATAGGTGGGATGAGCAATCTGGAGGAGACATCAATGGGACTGACGTTTCCGGGGGGACATGGGAACAACAAATGATAAAAAATTGATGGCAAGGAGAGTACAGGAGGTCTGGTAGGGCTTGATCAAAGGCAATGTAACCGAGAGGAATTATTGAAACCCAAATGAAGGCTAAAGATGATAGTGGAACAAGAGGAAAGTAAAAGGAAATAAAGAAAAGAAATAGGAGGCAAATGGCATTTATAGAGGTCTAAATACAGGCATGTACATATGAAAATAGGGAAATAGATGTACATATATTTATAGGTTTAGTATTAAGGTAGCAGCTAGACCTCTACTGAAGTACTCCCTCAATGCAAGAACACTTGGTTCTATTAACCTGACATTTTGTGATTCTCACCTTCCCAACATAATCAGTGAAGACAAAGCAGGTGCATAAGCAAATGTGGTGAAGAAAGCTGATGGTGCCCTGCTATCAAAAGATAGAGTGCCTGGGGCCTCAAAGACTTGAAGATAAACAAGCAGCCATCTAGCTAAGAAGCAACAAAGCCCACATGGAAGAGACACACCAGCCTGTGTGATTATAAGGTGTCGATAGGATCAGGTAACAGGCATCAAAGGCCCAGAACAAAAAATCATATCATTGTGAATGAGGGGGTGTGCTGAGTGAAGGCCTCAAGCCCATCTGTAGACAACTGGACATCCCCTTACAGAAGAGTCTCAGGGACGAGACAAGTCAGTCAGAGTGCAGTATAGCACCAATGAAACATCCAACTTTCCTCTAGTTCTTTAATACTTCTTCCCCGCCACTATCAGGAACCCAAATCTACCATACAAATCAGACTAGAACAGAGCATGTACACGGATACAGATAAGAGCTGGAAAAACAGGGAATCCAGGACAGATAAACCCCTGAGGACTGATATTTAGAGGAGTCATACAAGAAGGGGAGGAGGAAGGTGAAGGGAAATAGAGGGAACCAATCACAATGATCTACCTATAACCCCCTCTCAGGAGGATGGCAACAGAAAAGTGGGTAAAAGGAGATATCAGTCAGTGGAAGACATGAAAAAATAATAATTTATAAATTATCAAGGGTTCATGAAGTTGGGAAGTTTGCGGAGGAAGGGTAAAAATGAAGAGACACCAAGGGTTCAAGTGGAAAGAAAATGTTTTGAAAATGATGATGGCAACAAATGTACAAATGTGCTTGACACAATGGATGGATGGATGGATGGTGATAAGAGTTGTATGAGCCCCCAACACAATGATTTTAAAAAAAAGTTTTACAAGGCTGATTTTTTAGAAGGAGATAATACAGATTTTTCTGTCACGGTGCCTCTGGGTGAACTTGAAGCTATCGTCCTCAGCAGACTAGCACAGTAATGGTTTATACCATATATGTAGCAAGATACACATTTTCAATTACCTATATGAGAGCTAGCTGAGAGTTGTCCACCATAATGGGGCTTTACCCACCCATAGTATTGGGACAGGAGTGTCATTTGCTCTTGATTCACACTACTGAGCTAATAATAAAGGGTAGCTCATCATCCCCAAAGCATTTTCTTCTCTGCATGTCTAAAACTTTCTCATGAGTGTTTTGCTGGTTAGGTAAAGGATATAATTTTTGCTTTGGGATGGAGGTGGTGTGAATAGGGAATTTCTAAGTTGAGAAGAGTGGAAATTCTCAGTTGGGAGGACCAAGAGAAATGGCCCCCTTTTGACAATTGAGCTTCCAGCTGAAGGAGGCTCAATGCTCTCAAGACCAGTGACTCATTCGCATGAGGGCAGATTTGAGTTGTCAGTCAAAGTGAAGGTCCTGGGTCTGGTGGGCGGAGCGAGACACCCTGTGTCTCTCTGTGAGTGCAGGGCCTTTTGGCTGCACCTGTGAGCGTGTAGGTGTATTTTTCTCAACTTGTTGATTTGGTTACCGAAAAGAGGTTTTGATGGAGACCACATCCTTTCACTGAGTATCAGGAAAGTTGATGAAACATGGCTCAGAGCACACAATGAAACTCCCAGCTATCTGATTAAACTGTGTCTCCCTGACTCTCCTTTCTGTTACCAACCTATAAACACATCTCTGCAATCAGCTGTACTTTCCAGCCTAAAAGGATATTGCAGAAAATGTAAGATAAACAAGCAATAGTAGATAATAAATCAGAACATGCACATTAGATTCTTTGTGAAAAGATATGCTAAATTCTGGTTCAAAATATACTAGGAAAGTCTGTATTACTGATCACAGATACGGATAGGCTTTACCCCAGTCAGTCTGTGATGACAACCAGGAATGTATCCATCTAAGGTGGCAAGCCACTTTCAAGGAGTTATTTCCCCATAGTTGAAGTTTTACTACCAGATGCATTAGCCGACTGTGTGCCAGGAACTGGGGAAATCGCACATGATCGTTTCCACGTCTCTTGATTAAGCCCCTCTTCTCCTCAGATATCACTCAGGGTTATGACTCCCCCGATGTATATGTACGAGTACTCAGATCTGGACTTGGTACTCCAGCTCGACCCCCAGTCATGATTACATAAACTCCTATTTCCATCTGCTTTGCGAAGTCAGAGGTCATTTCCCTCCTTTTTAGATGTATCTCTGTCACCAAGCCACCATGTGGCTGCAGTGGACTCATGATTAGTCTACAGATACATCAATGACTAATATGTGTTATCAGTTCTGTTCTCTGGGGATGGGGGTGGAGGTCAAGGAGACTGATATAGAAAGAGTTTGAAATCGAATGCTGGTCATTGGCTCGGTGGAGGTAGATAGAGTGATACTGGAGGGCAAAAACGGAACGGAGGCCCTGAGAGAATATGCGCCACTGCCCCTTACCAATTAGCGCATAGGAAGCTGTGGGAGATGAGCCGGGGGGAAGGCAAGAGGGTGAAAGTGTCTTCTCTGGGTGAGGGTAGAGCTTGTGTGCCTGCCTAAAGGATAAAGGCTCTGAGAATTCTAGAGGTGAGGTCTATACAAATCCATTCGCAATTGGAGTCATTGAGTTGGCAAGTGAGATTAGAGGAGGTATTTCAGCATCATGGACCCAGTGACCAGGTGTCAGAAAGACAAGATGGCCTGCAAAAAGGACTGGTGGAGTGTCAAAGACAGACTAGGGACCCACAGTAATAGGTGGTAATAAGTTTAAAGGCATCCATTTCTGCATCCTGAGAGTGAGCATGCCGACACCTGTGACAGCAGACCTGATCATGTGGTCGCTCAACAAATGCTCATTTCCTTCTCATCCTTAATTGCTCCTTCTCATCTACATGCTAACCACGCCCCTCCCACACGCACTAGTCCCACTCCCAGCTTTTCACCCTGCTGCCCTCCGCACACCTCTTCACTTTGCAAACTTGGTCTATTTGCCGAATGAGTCACATTCCACATTGCCATGAAGTCTATCCAGGTAAATCACCATTGTTCCTTCCCTGGCTTTTTTATAATGCAAACTATTGTCTCATTCAGCAAAGGTGCTTCCTCTTTTTTTTGTAATGAGATCACCAGATCCCATCTCATCTTCTTAGCCTCAGAGACGAATTGAAACCTGCCTACCACTGATGCCCATGCTGGTATTTGAACTCGTGGTGGTGTAGCCTTCACTACCACAGCAACAATACCGACGAGCTGTTAGACTGGGGTGGATATGTGGGCAGTTCAACATAGTGGTTTGGATCTCAAAACTATTGTGGGAATTGAAAGGGGCCAAGTTTATACCTACAAGTAAGTAGGTCATTGATAATTCATTTCTGGTTGGTTCTCGGTCACTTCTATTCGTAAGGATAGAATATTTCAATTAAGGGATATAGGGTGATTGCATTTCCATCTATATTTTCATTAAGAACGTAACCACTGACCTCTTGGAGGAGAGCGGGCACTTTCAGATGCATGCCTGTGAGCTCTCCTTGCACTTGGCTTCAGAAACACAGGAGCCCTCACAGGCCTGGCCCACATCGACAGAAGTCTCCTCTCCACCAACATGTCAAGGTTTTTCTTAGAGAAAGATGCTTTCACCTCACCAGAGGTTACTAATGTTTTCAATTAGAAAGAGTAGGTAGAATTTTTGACTTTTGAATGATGATTAAAGAGATTGTTATATTTTTTTCTTCAAAAGCAATTAAACTTGGATAGAAAAGAAATATTACAATAGCTTAGGTTCTAGTCAAGGATTTGACCTGGAAGCTCTTTGCTTTTTACTCACTCTTGTTTTTTTGTCCTTTTCGTTATAATTTACTACTGGCTGTGTTAAGAATGAAGAACGTGATCTCAGTGTTTGCTGGAGGGAAAGTTGGATATTAAATGAGTTTCTGTAGCAGACAGAAGGTTTGTGTGTGGGTCATGTTAGCCTCAGAGGCTGAGATGTGTGAATATACAGTATGTTAAGGGCTTTGAACTGAAACTACCTGGGGGGTTGGGGGACGGGGAATGGAAGCAACTTAAACTCCTCTCAGACCAGCAGGAGGGAAACAACCTACCAAATGGAAATGGAGCTTATCTTTTAAAAGCAAATAATCGGGAGGCTGAAGTCCATTCTGATTTGTTTAGAGCTGGGTTTCTTGCCTTTTTACAAAAATTTTAAGGAGCTGCAACATTGGACAAGGCTCTCTGAGAGATTACAAAGAAGATTCATATAAATTCTCTGCTCTCAGAATGCAAATTATGTTTGCTTGCTTATTTGTTCTCTCCTCATGTAGCTTTGGTCAACTATTAGGTACAAGGATTGACATTAAAACAATGAACACATTTAGCAACTATCAGGAAGATGGCACAGGATTGCACAATATTCCACTCTGTCATCTATAGGTCATGGTGAGTTCACCAGATCCCATGTCACTTCACAGCAACACTAGATGCAAGCATGATGTTGTACACTGGGGATACAGATTAAATTATGAAACGTCCCCACTCCAGGTGGAAGCATGTCAGTATAATTCAACAAAATAGTGTTAGCATAGAAGTGCAGATGCAACAATGCTCTGAAATGAGTAAGACTAGACTCAGTTGCTCGGTGGGAGGATGGTGCAGTCTGCTTCCTGGAAACAACCTTGGACGTGCTATGGAGCCGTTGTTCCCAGTCATAAGGTCTCACTTTGAGAACTCTATCATAGTGTGTTATTATTGTAGTGATAAGCAGTTGGCGAAATTTCCTGACATTTTGTTTTCTTATTTATGAAATTAAGAATACTTTATTACTTCAATAATTAGTTCAATGAGATAATAAAGTTGCATATGGAAAACTAAGGTATAACTTGGGTGACTTGAAGGAGTCTTAAATGGGAGCATTAATAATCCAGCTACAAGAGCCAAGAAGAGCATGTGACCCACCCTTCCTCTTAGGACAGCAAAATAGCTGCCGAAGAAAAGCAGCTGCCTGTACAAATGAGATGGGAAGGCTTCTTCCCCTGTGGACTCCTTTGCAAAGTTGAATTGCATTGTTCCAAACCCACCTCCATTGGATTTTCCCTCCCGAGTACTCCGTCCCTCCCTAGAGTCTCTACCACTCTGTATAATTCCACTAGAGCATAGCTCCTACCCTACCACAAGGGGATCAATTAGCCATCTTCTTATAATATTGGCCTATTAATCATGTTTGCGTCTCTCCGACTCTGACTGGAGTTCCAAAGACCATCGCAGAGTAAACAATCAGAGAGCTTCACTCCTGGGGAGCAGAAGTATTGGGGACCCGTGAAAGAACAAATTACACAGGGAAGGACACTGGAGTCACTTCTCCTTGACATTTTAGGACGAGCAGTGCCACCGCGTGAACAAGAGAGAGCGCTTGACAGATGCTCATGAAAATTAAATCATTAGTTAATTATTTTTCTTTCCAACATATTAGTGTTACAAATACAGATTTAATTGGGCCACTAGTCTACAATTTTTTTCCTTTTAGATGGGCACAAACCATTTCATATGCTTTCTGAAATCTTTAACAAACTGACTCTATTTTTTCATCAGTGCCACCTGAGGCTCTTTCCACAGGTGTAGCATGGCCCGTGTTGTTGTTTTTTACTTCTCTCTCCGCTGTAAACCCTATGTTCTTCTGTGTGTGACAGGTGTCATGCACCTAACTAGCTAATGCTCTATTCTCTGCTAGCTTTCACCTGTTACTATTTTGTGACTAGTAAACAGGAATAAGTTTTCATCTTTGAAATCACTTCAAATGAAAAAATGTCTCCTTGTCCCTCCCTTGAGATATGATATTTATTGATTTGCTCATCACGTGTTATAGTTCCTTTTTCCCAGACTACTTAAACCAATGTATTATCATTTTTTAAAGCAAAACGTGTGTTTGAGTTCTCATTTTGAAATTTTTAATCTATCCAAGTGCTACTGAAATGTGTGGCTTATGCTGCATGTGTTTAGTCTGGGGACTTTGAGAAACAAATTCAGAGAAACTCATATGTATAAGAGAGAGTTTTATATAAAGGGTAAATGCACATCAAGAAAACATCCCAACCCAGTGCTCCCCAAGCCCACAAATCCAACATTAACCCATATGTCTGACACCAATCAACAAAGTCCTCCTCCATCTCACAAAACACATGCAATGATGTTGACTGCAGGAGGAAAGCCAAGTCAGTGAATATGTAAGCATCTCAGCGCTGGCAGGTGTCTCCACACAGCTGCTCCAGCACCCTGCACTGCAGTGCGGTAGATCCATGTGGCTTCTCTGGGATGTCCTGCAGGAAGTGAGCCTTGCCAGCTGAAGCAAGAACTGGCTAAGGCAGCTACACCCTGGTCCGACCATCAGAAAGCAAGAGACCTGAGAACTAGAAAGGCGAGGCTCACCGAGCCATTTCTCCCTCCGCCCTTCAATTAACCCCAAGTGTGTTTATGGGCCAGGTTGGCACAATAAACTAAGTAACTCATTGCAATATCAAAAGTACTGACAAAACAAAAGAGAGAGGTGACATCTGGAGTTCAAGTTTCCCCAGGAGATGAGGTCAGGAGCCCTGTAATGGCTGCTTGCAGAGGAATCTGAAGGTGAGGCTGTCCCTGAATGGACAGCAGAGTGAACCTGGGGGACCCCGGGAGGGAAAAGCTGGGAGTGGAGATTGACCTTCGTGAGCAGGCGGTTCATCAGGGTGGGCGACCTAAGGAGATACCTCTATGAATGTTGAAGGACTCCATGCAACTGTGTCCGATAGACACAGACAGGGTGCTTGTTGTTAACGGGGCCAATGACAGGCTGAGCCTGATCTGAGACCTGCCTTCTTACCTACTGTGCTCTCGCAACACACCAAGACAGCAAACTCGGTCTCTCAAAAATCAAAAGTATTATCTGTTACTATAACACCTACCAGGGAGTGGTTCAATTTAGTCCTTTGCCTTTGGTGGTGAGTCCCTGCCCTCAGCAATGCCAGTAAGAGCACTAGTTGTCAGCATGCTCCCAAATCCTGGACCATTTCCCTTTTTAAAGACTTTTTAATCAAGGGCTCCATAGAAAGTAAATGTCTAGAAAACAATCAGGGCAACATATGTACAAATATACCTGATACAATTGATGTATGCATTGTAATAAGAGTTGTAAGAGCCCCCAATAAAATGATCTTCTAATAAAAATATATTTATTTAACATTAAAAAAATTTATTTCCTAATTACTTATGTAAGCTATTATATATTTTTCTTTTCTTTTTTAGAAAACTTTTTATATTTTGATTAGGGGGTGTTTATATTTCAGATCATCAATTTTGTATTCACCAACTTAAGTTACTTACCAAAATGTTTGTTTGGTGAGCAATATTTTTATATATACTAATCATTCATATTTCTCATTATAAATTACATGTTATATGATTGGTCTATAGTTCTATCTATATTATTTACTTTATAAATATTTCTTTTGGAAAGATAATTATACATGTATTTATTTATCTTTATTGTATAATTTGTATTAAAATTATTACATTTCTGTGTTTCATTATATTGTATGGATTTTTATATATATACACTTTGAAATTTTTTACAGCTTACTAGTTATCTTTGATGATAGTGTTTTTGACAGATAGCTTAAAAATATAATCAGATCGATCACTCTGTATTTGCATGACACTTTTAAATGAATCATTAATATAATGTTCGATTCAATGAATGAAAAGCTATATCAGAGAAGAGTTGTGAAATATTTCATTTTGCAATGATATCTTCTGGTATTGACACAAATTAGATTGTAGTAAGGTATGCTGATTTAAAGAGGCTTATAAGGGAGTGACCTGGTGCTGGGAATCTCATTAAACATTATGATTTGTTCACTGTTACACCCAAACACCAGATGAAGTAACAGTGAAGTCTTTTACTCACAATTTTGCCTACCATTACCTTGACAAATAAAATAACACTACTTTTTTTAGGAATGTTATAAGAGTAAATGAAATTAAGAGCATATCTTTGAAATATCAATTTATACCCCTTACTGCCAACTGAGAGAAAAATTAAAATATTTGAGAATTTAGTTTCTTTTATTTATATATGTTTTTCTTGGTATATATATATATATATATATATATATATATATATATATATTGTTTTCAAACCATTTTAATGGGACCTAATATGGATATCAAATCATTCCATAGTTTAATCACATCAAGCAGTGTTGTACAATTGCTATCATTATCAGTTTCAAAACATTTTCTTTCTTCTTGAACTCCTTGATATCAGCTCAGCTTTACCTCTCCTGCAGTATATCCCCCAGGAAACCTTATTCTACTTGTTGTCTCTATAGGGATGAAAAATTCAAGGGCTACCCCCAGTGACAGAATACATCAGAGATAAAACCCAACATGACAAACCCTCCCCCCACCCACCCCCCACACAGAGAAAATGTTGAAAATCAGGTCATTCCCAATGTGTATCAGAGGGGGATCAACTGACAAGGGTTTGACCTTCCAAGTCAAGTTTATCATTTTGGTCTCCTATAGCCATCTCTCCAATGCACTCTATTTGGCACCAGTTTATTCCCATCCCTCTATTATAGATAGAGGGAAATCACAGAAAGCTTAATTCCTGTTCAGATTTCACAAATGTATCTTGGGCTTCCACTGTCATCCATAACCGTATACTAACCAGAATCTCACAATTTAAGCTCTGATACTGTTACCTCTTTCGGCTTTGGATGATAAGATTTACAATCCTTCATTCCCTGATGTTAGTGTACTTCTTCCATGTGGAATTAGTTGACATGTCACTTAGACGGCTGCTTGTTTGGAAACAGCCTTTAAGAACAGTTTTAAATAATGTAAGGCATTTATCTGGATACACTTTAAGAAGAGATAGCTTGGAACTAAGCATTTGCAACCCAAGTAGTAGTTTGAATTGCCCCAAACCTTGGCCCTCCCATGTCCCCACCCCCCTTTTAAACAAAGACATGAAGCTTACCTGTACCTGTGATGTCATTTAGTCCCAGAAGCTTCTAATATTTACATTTGGTATCATCTTATAGTGATAATCTAAGGACATCTCCTTTTGTGACTTCTGAGAGTGAAGAAAGTCGGCCTTCGATGACCCTCTGCACATTGCACACTGCTGCTGAGCTGCAAGGAGATGGCTCTGCCCAGAGTTGCTGGTGTGTGGTGGGACTCAATGGGATTTTGAATCCGAATCAATTACTGTTTTCTGTTGAACTTGAGAAGCTTCCTAAAATTTTCTCAACTTCTACTTTAATGAAGGCTAAGATACGAATATAATAATAAGGTTATATCAGTTGTAAGGTGCTTGTCCCCCACTGGATCCTAAATCCTACACCTTAAGGTATCGACCCATACAATGAAAAGAGCTTGGAGAGACAAAGTCTACTGGTGACCTCCTTTCCTTTCCAAAGTTTGCACCTATATGTCTGGTCAGAGTGCTATAGTGAATACAGGAGGGGAAATGATATTATTTGTTATAAATAACATTTATACGCAATCCTGTTGCACAATTCTATTTATTAATAGAATGATTAATCAATTATTAACAAATACAGTATTTTCCCACTTCATTCCCAAGACAATTTCATACTTTGACTCTCTTACTGCAACCTACATTAATGCCTTGCCAACTTGCTCCCAAGTCAGACTTCACTGATTATCTCAGTGACGACACAGGAATGATCAGACCTCTGTTATCCCTCTCTGAAATCAGCACCACCAATGAAATGTACTGGTACCTAAGGAGAAGGGAAATTCTTTGGTGTAGCTCTTTTATCCATCTCACTGTCATCAAATTGATGCTGCCCTTTCGGACAGGGTGCAACTGCCTCAGTGAGTGCGTGAGACTGTGACGGTTTCCAGGAGTAGAAAGCCCCATCTTTCTCCCAGGGAGTGGCTGGTGGTTTCAAACTGCAGCCCTAGGGATAACCGCTCACACATAAGCACCACACCACCATGTCTCCCTGTAACCTCACTCGGTGACAGGGCGGGAATAGGCAAATAAAGCATGTTGTTATGTGCCTTTGAGTCAATTCTGAATCATACTGACCCTATGCACAACAGAATCAAACACCATCAGGTCCTACACCAGCCTCCTCCTTGTTGGGTTTGAGCTCACTATTGCAGCCACCTTGCCAACCCATCTTGAGGAGGGTGCAGAAGACTAATAAAGGGGTACATCAGTTGCTCCATGCCACTGAAATGAAAGCAAGCCACATCAGAAGCAGGAACAGAGAATCTTGCCACCATCGAGAAAGAACCACCAGGAGAGTGAATGAGAGATCCCTGTGTGAAGTGGTGGCAGCATTACGGGTGGTAAACAGCACAACAAAGCCAGGGACAGTGTGGCAGGCTTCCCAGCCCACAGACAAGTGGAGTCCTTTCAGGTCAGAAGCTGCCTTGCAAAGTGTCCTTTTGGCTATTTATTAGCACTGGTTAAGCATTGGTCTACTAACTTCAGAGTCAGCAGTTTGAAACTACCAAAGCCTCCTCTGGAGAAAGATGAGGCTTTCTAGTCCTGTAAACATTGACAGTCTCAGAAATCCACAAAGGCAGTTCTACCCTGTCCTTATAGGGTCTCTATGAGTCAGCGTTGACTCAATGACAGTGAGTTTGGTTTGGGGTGTGTGTGTGTGTGTGTGTGTGTGTGTGTGTGTGTGTGTGTTGGGGGGGCGTGTAGCTAACCCTAGCTCAAGCAGGGAAGAGGCCTAGGGGCAAAGTGACTGAGGATCAGAGAAAGAGATGCCTACCTGCATTTCTGTGAAGGAAAGGACTATATTCTAAGGTTTTCTGATCTTGACTTCCCTAACCCCATAATTGTTTGTATTAGCCATGAGCTCTGTGTGGCCATGGCAACAGAGTAACACACCCCCAGAGAAGTGGAGCACGCTAGGATGGATGCTGGTGTCAGAAGAGAACAAAGAAGGTGGGAGGCTGGAGGCATGTCTGCACTCTGTCTCACAGGGGTCATTCTTGGGCATGTGTGCAGTTGAGTTTTCCTCTTTTTTGTAGTCAGAGGAGGTCAGGTGTGGCCTCCATGTAATTTCCTCAGGACCTACATGTTCTTTCTTCACTTTTACCACGCTTTTTTTTTAAATCATGAAAGATCTTCCCCCTTTCTAAAGATAGTTATTCAAAAATGTTCACAAATCTGATTGTCAGATGATTAATGAAAATTTCTCTTTTTTAATTTACTTAATCTTCTACATTGTATTAGTCTGGGTACTTTAGAGAAACAAATCCACAGAACCTCATGTATAAGAGTGAGTTTTATATAAAGGTTAAGTGTGCATCAAGAAAACATCCCAACCCAGTGCTGCCCAAGCCCACAAATCCAACATTAACTCATATGTCCAACACCAATCCACAAAGTTCTCCTACATCTCATAAAATGGACCCAATGACAACGACTGCAGGAGGAAAGTGGAGTCAGTGAGCATGTAAACATCTCAGCACAGGCAGGGGTGTCCACAGGGTGCTCCAGCACCCAGGGCTACATCGGGGTAGGTCCATGTGACTGCTCCTCAGGGATGTCTTGCAGGAAGTGAACCTAGCCAGCTAAAACAGGGAACTGGCTGAGGCAGCTGCACCCTGGTCTGACCATCAGAAAGCAAGAGACCCGAAAACTAGAAAATCGAGGCTCACGGAGCCATTTATCTCTCTGCCCTTCAATTAACCCCACATGTGTTTATCAGCCAGGTTGACACAATAAACTAACTAACTCATTCATTATAATGTTTTCTTTCTGATGAATATTCTCATAACATTTATATATACTGTGATATTTCACATCTTAAACACACAGACACACACACACACACACACACACGTCATATCTTTCCCAGTTATGAGGTTACTAGAGCGCCTAATTCCCCTTAGCAGTGGAACTCTGAATGAGGTACCTATCCACTCTGTCTCCATTTCTTGACTTCATGTTCTCCAATTAGAAAAACAGTCTGTTGACATCTGCACTGAGAGGTAAAGGCTATTGTTGTTAGGTGCCCTCCAGTCACCTCTGATTCACAGTAGGCCTGCGTAAAACAACAGAACAGTGAGCTGATCTGAAGTCATTGTCACATTGTTCTGCAGCCACTGTCAATCTTGTGGAGTCCTCACCATTTTCCCTCACCACTTGCTTTGTGAAGCCTGATGGCCTCCCCGGGGCTTGCCTCTCTAGATGGCATGTCCAGAGCACATGGGACGAGGTCTCCGCATCCCTCTCTAAGGAGGACTTTGCCTGAACTCCCTCCTAAGCAAGCGGTTTTTCTCCTGGCAGTGACACACTTTCAATGCACTTACCCAGCTCTGTCTTTAAGAATTAGGCAATCTGTGATAAAATAATGTCTGTTCACAGACACAAAAATCCAATACAACTATTCAAATTTCTACACAAATCACTAAAGCTAGTAATGCAGAAATTGAAGGATTTTACCAATGTTTTCAGACTGAAACCAAGGTCAACTTAAAATCAAGATACATTGACAATTATTTGTGATTAGTGTGCAAAAGTTAGAAACAAAGAGGAAGGAACAGCAGTGGGAAATATCATCTTGGTGATAGAAACAAAGCTGGAGATCACATGATAGAATTTTACAAGACCAACAACTTGTTCATAGAATATACACTTTTCAACACAAAAGGTGACTGTACACATGGACTTCTTCAACTGGAATAAACAGAAATCAAATTGACTACATCTGTGGGAAGAGACCATAGAGAAGTTCAGTATCAGCTGCTAAAATGAGGCCAGTGGCAAACTGTAGAGCAGACCAACAATTTCTCATATGTAAATTAAGATTGAAGGTGAAGAAAATGGAAACAAGTCAATGAGAGCAACAAAACCCCAGAAAAACAACAAAGTGTAAATATGATGTATTAAACACTAATGACAGCAGACTTGCCAATCTGCAGGATGACATCGAGAGCATCATTCAAGAAGAAAGCAAAAGGTCATTGGAAAACAGGAAATAAAGACTGAAGTGGATGTCAGAAGAGACTCTGAAACTTGCTCTTAGTCAATGTAAGAAATGATGAAGTCAAAGATTTTAATGGAAAGTTTCAAAGGGCAGCTTGAGAAGATAAGTACAATATTATACTAGAATGTGCAAAGACAGAGTTAGATGACCAAGAAAGAGGAACACAGTTGGCACATTGTAAACTGAAAGAACTCAAGAAATAACTCAAAGCTCCACTGACCATACTGAAAGGTTCTCAGGGCAAACTATTGAATGATGTGGGGAGTATCAAAAGAAGATGGAAAGAATCTACAGAATCATGGTACCCAAAAGATCTAGTTGACATTCAACTATTTCAAGAATTAGCATAATATCAAGAACCAATGGTACTAATGGAAGAAGTCCAAGCTTTACTGAAAGCATTTGCCAAAAATGAGGCCGCAGGTATTGATGGAATCACAATGGAAATGTTTCAACAAGCTGATGAAGCACTGGAAGCACTCCCTTGTGTATGCCAGGAAATTTAGAAGACAGTTACCTGCCAACTGACTGAAATAGACCCACATTTATACTGATTCCAAAAAGAGTGACCTAACAGAATATGCAAATTATGAATACTTTTATCAATACCACATCTGATGCAAATACACTGTTTCTGAAGAGCTTCCAACAACAGGTACAACAGTGCACTGACAGGGAGCTGCCAGAGGTGCAGGCTGGATTCAGAAGAGGACGTGGAACAAGAGATATCATGGCTAATGTCAGATGGATTTTGGCTGAAAGCAGAAAATATCAGAAAGAAACATCTTTCTTGTGTTTCATTGACTACGTAAAGGCATTCAGCTGCCTGGATCATAGCGAGCTATGGGTAGCCTTGCGACGAATAGGAATTCAAGAACACTTCACTACGCTCATGCCAAATCTGTATAAGCATAAAAGGAAGTTGTGCAAACAGAGCAAGGGAATAATTCATGGTTGAAAATCAGGAAAGGTGTGTGTCAGGGTTGCACACACTCACCATACTTACTCAACCTGCAAGTTGAGAAAATCATCAGAGAATCTGGGTTATATGAAGAAAATGCAGCATTCACAATTGGGGAAAATTACTAACAACCTGTGATGTGCAGATAACACAGCCATGCTTGCCAAGTGAGAGGAGGACTGGAAGAACTGCTGATGAAGGTTAAGAATTGTAGACTTTGGTATCGAATACAACTCAGTTGAAAGAAAACAAACAGCCTCACAACTGGACCAATAGGTAACATGATGATAAAAGGAGAAAAATTTGAAGTTGTCAAGGATTTGGTCTTGATTGGATCCACAAACAATGCTCATGAAAACAACATCCAAGAGATCATAGATGCATCCATTCCATTGGGTAAATCTACCGCACAAGTCCTCTTTAAAAAGTTGGAAAGCATGCAGGTCACTTTAAGGCATGGTACTTTCAATTGCCTCATACGCATGGGAAAGTTGGACATTGAATGAGGAAGACAAAAGAGCAACTGATGCAGTTGAACCACGATTCTGGTGAAGAAAAAGAAAGTATTGTGGACTGCCAAAAGATCAAACAGATTCATCTTGGGAGCATGATGAACAGTGTGCTTCTTAGTGGCAAGGATAACAAGATTTCAACTCACATATTTTGGACATTCTTTAGGAGAGACCAATCTCTGGAGCAGGGCATGTTGCTTGGTAAAGTAGAGGGGCCGCCAAAAAGAGGCAGGCACTTTATCAGATGGATTGGTAGTGGCTGCCACAAGGGGGTCAAGCCTAAGAACTCTTGTGAGGATGGGGTAGCCCTGGGCAGGGTTTCACTCTGTAGTGTGAGAAGTCACTGTAAGTCAGAACAGCTACACAATCACCATTGTGAATAAGAAAATGATAATGGTTTTATTTTGATAATTATGAGGACTGTTGGAGTTACACACATCCTTTCTTTGAAAACCCTAGAGAAGCGCAGTGGTATGCCTGCTTTGTCTCTACCTTCACTTGAATTTGGAGGAAAAATTAAACCAAGAAACATGACGCTGGATGGTGCAGAGTCCACTCAACTGCAAGGTGAATGTTTGCCCTTCAAATAAAACCCAGTCAGCTACTGCTGGGAAAGCAGCCATCTGTGTAAATTGTGCTGCTCTTCTCTGACACACATGGGAGCACCATGAGTCCAAGGTGACTGCGTGGCAGTCGCTATGGTCTGACAAGCAACAATATGAGTACAACTTTCTGAGTTATGCAACTTCAGAGAAAATTGAGGTGAATACTCTACCTAATATTGATTCACAGACAAAGACCTTCTGAGTGGTGGACTGAGGCCATGCCATGCCTCCCACAGTTGCTCCCAGCAGCCCCATGTCTGATGCATGGGCCAGCTACCAGATTAAGCTCAGCTGATGTGAGGCTTACCAAAGCACGGAGCACAGCCCCGGAAACAGCCTGATAGCGGCAGAGCCATAAATCAATGCTCGGGCTATGCAGGTGCGAGCTAGGGAATTTGATTTTGATTGCTTTTCACTCTAATAGTCAGTAAATAAAGTCATAAAATTAAGGAGCTGGAATAACCTGAAATACTAATGCAAAATTAAGCACTGATATTCTCCACTCCACATCTCTCTCCTTTTCCATATTCAAAACCAGCTTGACAACATCTTGACCAGACTATAAAACACAAAGATGGTCTGAGAATACATCACACTGATTAAAGTGTGTTCCAGCAAAATGTGGGGGGATAAACTCACCATATCACATCAACAAATAAGTATAAGATATGTGTATTTTACAGACTTGATTACCAGCACTTTTGTTCTAAATTTGTTTTGGAATAGTTAAGATAGCTAGTGAGATAACAAAATTTTATATTTTCATGGCAAATGCTTCTCATTCAAATTTGACATATTGTATCAGTTGGGATATTGTCATGATAATCTTTTTGAAAGCTTCTCTATTGGATGCATGTTGTGCAACAATTTCTAGCAGAAATTCCACTGAAGGAAAACTCTTAAACTCCCCTTAGTGTGCAAAGTAAGGCACCTATTGTGTACAAAGCATGGAAAGGCCCGTTCAGTGACCTTACACAAATGTCAAATATCAATGTACGTAACATATGTCAAACATAGTCACAGAAAAATTCATGTCTCTCTTTCATCTTCCTCCGTTGTCTTAAGGAGGCCTATAGGCTTGGTTAAGTAGTCTGGTGGTGCTGTGGGCTAATTGAATTGCTAACCACAAGGTTGGCGTTTCAAACCCATGGGAGAAAGAAGGGCTATCTGTTCCCGCAATGGTTTACCATCTCAGAATCCGTAAAGAACAGCTCTACTCTAATCTAAAGGGGTTTGTTATGAGTCAGACTTGACTCATGGGCAGTGGGTTCGATTAGTTATTTGATTTTAATGGTTGATGTTGGGTGCCGGTGGAGTTGGTGCCAACCCATAGTGACCCTACACACAACAGATTAAAACACTGCCTGGTCCTGCACCCTCCTCACAACTGTTCCTATGCCTGAGACCACTGACACAGCCACTGTGTCCCCCAATTCCTTGAGGGGCTTCCCTGCCTTCTCTGCCCCTCCACTTCACCAAACATGATGTTCTTCTACAGGGACTGGTCTCTCCTGGCAGTATGTCCTAAGTATATAAAACAAAATTTAATAAACTTAACTTTGAGTTGCACTCTGGCCTTACTTCTTCCAATACAGGTGGGTTTGTCCTATGAGCAGTCAGTGGTACTTTTGATATTCTTCTCCAGAACCACAATTAAATGCATACTTTTGGGGGGAGTAGGCCAGGTTTTAAAGGTTGCTGTTGGGATGATAGGAAGTTTTCTTAATAAAAAAAAACCTTTTTTTTTAATGAGGAGGCTCATAAGTCTGGGCTGACTGGGTTGGTTTATAATAAACTGGAGAAGTGTATTCAAGGGAGAATTTTTAATTCAGCCTTTGAAGTTTCACTCTTCTTAAAGTTCCAAGCAATCATAAATCAGAGACAGAAAATGGATCTCTGAAATGATGCAGGGGCAGGAACAGGTCACAGGTCAGAAAATATTCTCAGAGGATACATATATTATATCACATGCATGTAAAAATAATATGCCGAATCTAGGAACCTAATAGTGAATGTTATTTAAACATCAGAAAAACAAAACTAAGAAATCACATATACAAAAATATTCAAATGTATTTCAATGTTTCAATATTATAAGAAGCTAATATAGAGGAAGTCTAACAAACAAAAGAACAAATACAGAGACAACTATGAGAAAAAAAAGAAAATGTTTAAAATAATTTACAAAGGAAAGGGTATGGAACCATATTCAGTGAAAATCTAGTGTGGAAAAATGAAATTTCCCACAGTTCCAGAAAGAGTAAACAGAGGATACTTGTTAGGCAAAACAACCAAGGAAGAATTGCCAGAGGTCAAATCCTCTATCCTGAGAGCCCACTCAATGACTAGAGTCCACATAAAACAAATTAGATAAAGAGGGGAAAATCAAAAGACCAAGGTCATGTGCAACTTTAGAACACGGGTAATAAGGACAATTTCCTACTGACTACCAGAAATGTAGGTTCCAACATTTGTTATACCAAAAAGAATGAACACCAAATGAAATCAGATCCTGTAAGAAAAACACAGGTGACTAGAAGTCAGTGAAGCAATATTTTTAGCATTCTGAAGAAAACTGTACTCAACCTAAAAACAAGCAACACTGCCAATCACCTGTGAAAATAGAACAAAAGTATCAGATCTTCAAATCACAATCTACTCATTAATTTAGTTTTAAATTGTCATTATCTAATATTTGATCAGACCTGTTCTATGAATTATTAGTGAATAAAAAAGACCAATCATTTTGATTTTACCTTTTAGTCTTCAAAGCAAGACCCCTTCCCCCAAAAATCAACTAAAAATTAAATGTACAGGTCTGAAGGCAATAAGAATTATGAAACATAAAGGATTTAGAGTGCTGGATTGTAAAGGTCAATTTCTAATTTTAAGTAAATTGGAAAAATCAGAGTCATTGATAATATTACATTTGCTCAAACATTGTAAAATACTTATATCTTGAAATTAAGAATTGGAGACATCCCAAAGTCCTTATGGGGGGAAAAGGGGAATATCTTGGGACCAGCCATCAAAAAGGCGGGTACAAAAGAAAAGAATAAGCAGTAACTATTGAAAGAAGGTGGAGATGTTATGAGAAAAGTATGTAGGCTCATTTAGTAATATTTAAGGACTGATTGAATAAAATGAGCAATCACGTGTTTTGAGGAAATAAGTGTCAAGGTCTGATTACACTTTCAATCTTTCCTTGCGGCTAAAATAGAATATTGAGTAACGTGATTGCTACAGCAAGAGGAGGAGTAAAGGGATCATTTAGAAAAGAGACTTTTTGTGGTGATGATGGCAAAGGTGAGTGAGGCTTAGTCTAGAGTGATAACATGGAAGTAAGAACATGTGGTTGTGTTATGAATGTGGACTCTGGGTACCATCAGCTGGTTTACGGGGTACAGATAAAATATTAACTACAAAAATATATCAACTATCAAATAATGCCTCCATGCTTTGAGAAAATAGAAGGATGGATTTGCTATAGCTTGAGAAAGCTTAATTAAGTGGCAATATTTAGTTTAAAATTAGAAATTTTATTTTAGCGACATTACATTTTGACAAAAATATTGTGTATATATGCTGCATATTAGTATTATATATGTTGAAAATGAAACATTTGGATTATAACAATGGGATAGCACTTAATAACATAGCATACAAAGAGATCACCAATAAAGTGAATGTAGCTAAAATGAAATGGGCCAAGAATAGAACCCTGAGATATCTGACCTCATATTTTAAGGGTTTACAGTTAGGAAGATGAGCAAAGGAAACATATAGGCAGAAAATCAGAAGTGTGGAGAAGAGCCCAATACTTCAAGAATGAGAAAGTCATTAGTTGTACCAAATGCTGCTGATAGTTTAAATTAAATGAGATTAAACACTGAATTTAGCAATGTAGAGGTGTATTAGACAGGGTTCTCTAGAGAGACAAAACCAGATTGCTAATAATTTTATATATATATATATATATATATATATATATATACTTATAAAGATAGATATATAACACAAGAAATGAACTGTTAAATTATATACAGATAGGTATATAATATAAAAATGAAAAGTTAAATTACAAAGCAGTACAAATGGCTCAGTGCAACTCACTCCTGTGAGAGAGTTGTGAGACACTGGCTATCCTTCAAGTCTTGAGGGCTGCCAGGTAGTCCTCTGTAGAGAGAGCTAGGCTATCCCAGCACAGGCAACAAACAGTAAAGTAGGTCACCAACTGTCAGCCAGGTCACCAACTGTCAGTCCCCAGCTCAAGAGATGTAAATTCCAATCGTGTGGTCTTAAACGGACCTCAACTTACAGTGACACAGTCCACAGGCTGGGCATCCCAAAAGTAGTGAAGCCTGTAAAGTGAGGCACAGAACAAGCAAGGCAGCTGCACACTGGTCCAATGATCAAAGAGCAAGAAAGAAGAAAGGCAAGGCTCACCAATCCATTTATCTCTCCACCCTTAAATTAATACTACTTGTGTTTATCGGCCAGGCTGGCACAATAAACTATCTCAATCCACTCTTTGCCAACCTGGCACCTGTACACAATTCTTTAGCCATATATAATTATATAATTTCCAGAGATTGATGAAATCACACTCATACTTATCATCAGTCATCTCTCATACATATAAATGAAAACACACTGAGTCCAATTGCATCTGATATATCATACCTGAACAAAGGAAAGATATGCAATAAGCATATAAAAAGAAAATACATTGACAATTACAAACCTCACTTTTGCAATTGATCATGTGGTCATAATTGATAGGTAGAACTACCTTCAACTGCTACCCATTCTGTATTACCTTTGCCCTCAGCAAGCAACTCAGCTGGCTGTGGTTTTTGGCCTGGTGGGGTGACCCAGACCTTCATTCCTGAGGGGTCTGAGTCATTATAAGTCCTGTCAGGATTGGGTTGCTGCAACTTACCATTTACTTTAATCACAGGGCATGGTAACACTAAGAGTCGGCCTATGGGATCTCCTGGATTCCAGACATAATCTTCTTTACCTCCATTATGTAGCACCAGTCCAATTTCTCCTTGGTAATCAGTAACAATCACACCACTCAGTACAGTGACACTCTTCCTGACCTGTTGATCCAAAGGCATGAGAAGCCCAAAGTGGTCAGGGGGCATTATCAGCTGCCAGTTCAGTGGAATCTGTGCTGTGTTTCCAGGTGGGAGAGTTCTTTCTTTCGGGACCAGGACCTCCACTGAGGAACACAGGGTTGCTGGGACAGGAAGCAAAAATGCTTCAAGTGGATCACTAGGAGTAATAGGGAGTGGTGCCACTCCAGCTTCCACCCCTTGGTTCCTGGACCCATGAATTCTGGCTGTTGGAGACACAGCGCCATATATTGACCGCTGGTTTAGAGTATATACAGCTTCCTGGAGAAGATTGCCCCAGCCCCGCAAGTTGTTCCCACCTAGTTGGCGCCGTAATTGTGTCTTTAGGAGCCCATTCCATCATTCTATCAAGCCGGCAGCTTCAGGATGATGAGGAACATGATACGACCAGTGGATTCCATGGGAATGGGCCCATTGCCACACTGTATTTGCTGTAAAGTGAGTTCCTTGATCTGAAGCAATGCTATGTGGGATGCCATGCCGGTGGATGAGGCATTCTGTAAGTCCACGAATAGTAGTTTTGGCAGAAGCATAGCATCCTACAAATGCGCCTGTATAGTGCTTAAGATAAATACAGGAAACTTACTTATTTACTTCTCTTTCTTAGGAAGCTTTTGAAGAATATCATTTATCAAAATGAAGTTGTAAACAAAGTGACAGTGACGGCAGATATCCAAGACAGATGCAGGTAGAAGATGATAATAGAAATGAGAAAGTATTTAATCCACAGAAATGTCTGTGGATTAAATTTAGAGATTGTAGAGAACCATCAGAATAATTTGGATGAGGAAGGAGAATAAAGTTTTCCAATAGAATAGTTACATTGTGGCATAAAATACACCATGCGGACTATCCCTTCCACAGGACCTTGGGCATTGGCTATCAATGTGCATCCAATATGAAGACATGAGTCAGGAAGCACAGGGAAAAGGGAGTGTGCCCCAAAGAAGGCCACCTTTCGGCACGTCCAGGAGGAAGAGAGGGTTTCCTGAAAGACCTGGCATGTCTCCACTGGAAGGCTCTGGAACAAATGCTGAGCACTCTTTCTCCTGTGGAGGAGCCAGTGCTTTCAAAGAGCTGTCCAGCAGCCCAGTGTAACCATCACCACTTCTGAATTTGGCCTTAATGTCTGGCAGCTCCCTGTCCATGTATCGCTGAAACCATTGTTTAATGACGTGCAGGAAAATTTTATTTGCCTGCGATATAATTTTATAATTTATAAATTCTATAATTTATGCATCATGTCAATTTCTGGAGCCTTGTTTTTAGAGTAATATCTTGAGTGCAGCTTGGAAGGAAGCAACCTCTTCCTTCGTTGCCATCTTCTTTAGCTGGTTCATGCATTATTTATTATGTTGCCAATAGACCATTGCAGTACTACGCCTCGAGGCTTGAATTAGCCCCTGTTCTTTCACTTGAAGTTCTGCTGAGTGTGTTCCTTCTCAGCTTTCTAACTCTAGATCTTTGCCTATTTTGTTATATAGTTTACATGGTCTCCTCAAGCTGCCCTTTCACATTTCCTGTTCAGCTCTTTGTCTTTATCCTTCTATTTGCCTTAGCTACTCTGATTAAGACCAACTTCCAGAGTCTCTTCTGACACCCACATTGATATTTTTTTTCTTTCCTGTATTTTAATGACATTTTGCTTTCTTCGTAGATGGAGTTCTTGATAGCATCACACATATCATTCAATTTTCTCTTATTCTTGTTAAATTCATCAAATCTGTTCTTCAGATATTCTTCAAATCCAGGTGGGAAATCCTCAAGATAGTATTTTGGCTCTCATGAATGTGTCTTAATTTTATTCAACTTCAACTTGGACTTGCATGTGAACAACTGGTGATCAGCCCCAGGCTGTGTTTGAGATGCTGATGTACAGGTTCTTACACATCTCTTCGTACAGATGTAATCAGTTTAATTGCTGTTTATTCCATATGGAGAAGTTCATACTCTTTGTGTTGTCAAAAAAATCGCATTTGCTATGAAGTCATTGGTCTTGAAAAATTCTATTATATAATCTCCAGCTTCATTTATATCACCAAGGCCATATATTCCAGCTACTCTTCTTTCTTCTTTTCCCAACTTTTGCATTCCAATTGCCAATAATTAAAAATTAATCTTAAGTGCACTTTTGATCAATTTCCAAATCAAGATATTGGTGAAATTCTTCAATTTCTTGATGAGTAGCATTAGTAAAATGATCTTCGACAATGAATACACCAATCCTCTTCTATTTGTTATTGCCAGCAGAGTAAACCATGTAATTGACTGATACAAATTGGTCAATACCAATCTTTTCAGCTTACTAATGACTAGATTATTGACCTTTATGTCTTACATTTTATTTCTTTCACTTCATACTTCCTACATTACAAGTTTCAATTATTAACTGATGTTTACAGCTGTTTCTTTTCATTTTGAGTCCTGCCCCATCAGCAAATACAGGTCTCACAGGCTTTACTTCATTCATACCATGGTTAACTCTATTTTCAGAAGACAGTTGTGCCTCCGTGAGATTTTGAGTGCCTCCCACTGAAGGGCTCATCTTCTGGCATTAGCTTCGACAATCTTGTTCCACTACTCATAAAGTTTACAGTATCTGATAATATTCCACTGCTGTTCACAAGGTTTCCCATAGCTAATTCTGTGACCAATATGACATCCTATGCCTTTTTGGAAGTCTGTTCTTTGGTTGGAACCTGTTCTCTTTGGGTGACCCTACAGGTATTTGACATGCAAACCTTATCCAGCATCCTAGCAACACACAAGACAACCCACCAAGAGAGACTGCAAGCTAAGTGGTAGATACAACTATGAGTGGATTCTGATTGGCTGTGCAGGTCACTGTTCTCTCTCTTCTTGGCATTGTGAGTGACTGTGTCCAAACTGAAATGCACTGGGATCAGTCATTTCGAATCAGGCAGTCCTCTGGTTTATTATGGAGGGAATGAAATACTTAAGGTGTCACATTCATCCTCAAAATGAACATATTGAGATCTAGCTGGAAATTAAGTGCTGTCTGTAATAGCATAATATTCTTACATCTACCAGGACCACCAGTTAATAAGACTTCTATTCAGACTTAGCCACTACCCACTAAAGTTAATGAAGAATAAATTGAAGAATTCTATAGCATAAAATTGATCAATATATATTCAAAAATGCATTGATAATTATGGGTAGTCAGAATCCAAAATTTAAACTCAATATGGATCTAGAGTTGGAAGTATGGGCTTGGTGATAGGAATGATATCTGCACTATTGATCTTTATGCATTCCATTTTGTTTGAAAATTTCCAGTTTTCCTAGATTCATACTTTGTACATTCCATGTACTTATTATCAATGGATTGAAGCAAACTTCCTAAAATAACTCCATTTTGTTGACTGCTAGATGACCAGCCCAATTCCCCCTGTCATCTCAGGAAGCCCTTCTGGTGATTGATTTCAGAATGTATTCATATGTACCCAGATTTAGGATGTTGTAACTAATCTTGCTATTTTTTAATTGTTCCTTTTGATGTTATAATCAAAATGTTGTGATTACTCTTCTCGTTCTTTAATATTGTTCCTTTTTGATGTTGTGACCAGGATATTATATCAATCTTACTATTCTTAGTTTGTTAACAAGGATGTTATAATCAATCCTGCTACTGCGGTTTTCCAGATGTGCACTGAAACACTTGCTTGTTCTAAAGAATGTTAACATTAATTTGGCTATTTTTTCTTCTGTCATTCACACTCGCTTCATAGGAAAGCCTCTGATAAATTAGCCAAATAATTTTTGTGGTTTCTGTCTTTATAAGCTCACTGATAATTTCACTCGGGTCTGCAGTCTAGGGAAGTACTTTTAGCTTTTCTGCAGGCCAGCTAGCTGAATAAAGACTCTTCTAAATTTTCAAGACATTATAGTGGCTGTCATTGATTTGAACTTGCAACAGATATTTTCAATTATTTCTTCTCAGTTTGTGTTCTTCCTTATCAGCATATGATATTCCTAAAAGTTATATTATTAAATTACGTTGGACTCACTTTGAGAAGTTAGCTGGTTTTCAATCATATTTTGTGTTTTTCAAACTGAGGGGCTCATTAAATAATGAGCTGCTGCTATTTATAACATTTCCAGTAGCTAACATTTCAGAAGTGGTCTGATTTTTTCTTCCTAGTCTGTCACAGGAAGCCCCTCTGAAGCCTGTGCTGCATGGCATTTGAAATATTGGTGGCCTAGCTTCAAACATCGCAGTAACATACAAGCCATCATAGAAAGACAAACTTTAAGGTGAATGATGATGACACACCCATCTAGACACACTCAAAACTCCTAAGTAATCTTCATTTTGAAGGAATTTCTCTGTCCTATAAATACTTCTATTTCTTCTTTTTATGATTATATCATAATATTATTAATCATATGTTTAATATTGCTAAGTTATATGCCCATTCTAGAATTTAGAAATCAAGCTTCATTCAAAATATTTCCTCTGACTGGATTATGCACTGGATTTTGAAGTGCAAGGTCAGCATTTGGAGTAACCCACTATTTCATGGGAGAAATAAAAACTCGGGGACTTGGAAACACATAGGGAATTTCTCTTCTGCCCTACAAGCTATGAGTCAGAATTGACTCAATGGCAGTGAATTTGGTTTTGAGTTTTTCACCCACTCCCTTATGTCTATTGTATCTTCTCTTGTTATTAATAATAATTACTAGGTACTTGACATGTTTTGCTTCTATTTCACTTTCTTTTAAGTCAGTGTTTCCCATAGTGGATGGTGCCATCCCTCAAGGTGTGCTGGGCTGATCCAGGGACACCAAGATAAGCCTGGATTATGAAATAGAACACGGAAGGTTTTCATTTCCAGCACGGAACTGGGTAATTCCTTCTTTCTTCTTTCTTTTCACCGCCTCGCACCCCCTCCCCCCAGCCCACCCTCGCGCAGCTCCTTCCAAAGCAAGGCTGCTATTGGGCCTGGTCAGCTGTGAGCGGTAGCTTGCAGAACCACACCTGACGCCATCCTGCACTGAGTCTTTCTTTCTTCCCTGAAAAGAGGGTGGTAGGGGAAATAATTTTGGTGACTTTGGCTCTAAAGCCTAAACTTCCATGATTTTCTAAATATCCTTCCTCTACTATTTCCTGTTCTTTATTACTATTTTGATGGTCCCTTCTGATGACATTGAGATTATAGCTGCTTATTCTGACAGCACTTACCTTAGCTAACAGAACGAGGTTCATCTCACTTTGAATTTTCTGTGTTGTCTCTCTCACGAACTTGTCTCAGTTTCCCTGAATAGCTTCCCCCTTGTTCTAAAACTTGACTCTCTACAATTTCTAATTCTATGCCCTCATGATTCCTTATCAAAGATTTGAAGAGGATGAAGATCATTTTAATTTCCAAATACATTAATCCCAAACAGATATCAACCCTGAATTTCAGATTTAAACATTTATCTGTGCTAGAAAATTTCACTTGGATATATCAAAAGTATATCAAACTCAATCTAATCTACCCAATGAAAAACAACTTATCACATACACAGTCCTTCTCGGGGCTCAATTTCACTTAGCATCTGGCCTGCTCTGGCATCTCAGACCAAAATTAGAGAGTCACTTTTAAATTCTATAATTATTACCTTCACATCATAACAATTACCAAATTTTATTAATTGTTGTTCTTCCATAGTTATAAATCTATGCATGCATTGTTGTTCTTTGGTAGCATCTAGTCAGTTTCAATCCAGAGCAAACCTATGCATGCACAACACAACAAAATACGGCATGACCCGGTGTCATTCTCACAAGTTTTCCTATGCCTACACCCATTGATACCATTTTGTTAGGTTCATACTTCCAACATTCCAAGTTCTATCTATTATTAGGTTTTTGCAGCTTTTTTCTTCTAATTTTGTGTTATGCCCCATCAGCAAATGAAGGTTTTATGGTTCTACTCCTACCGGCTTTCTCCATTCACATCGTTAAGGTAGACTTTGTTTGAGAAGGTAGCCCTGCTTTAGCCATATTTTGAGTGCTTTATGACCTGATTGGCTCATCTATTGCACTGGATCTAGGAAATTTCCCCTTTTATTCAATTGGACTTCCGTGTCTGACAATTTTTGGATACTATGCATAATTCCACTGAAGTGGACAGCCATTTTTTCCTCATAGTCTGGAAACTTGTTCACCTTGAATGGCCCTAGTGGTATTTGCAATGCCAAAGATGTAGTTTCCAGCATCCCAGCGATGCAGAGGTCACCACAGTATGACAAACTGACAGACAAGAAGGGAAGTAGGTGCATACCCATTGATATACTAGGGATTTCCAAAAACAAACCAACAAACAAATGGAATTGTGCTGGGCAGAGCAGGGCTCTTGTAATACGCATTTTTCCTGCTAGGTGAGCATCATGCAACTCACTCTGCGCTCATGCACCGAGTAATGTCGACTGGGAAGGTTGTCTCTGGCCACAGTGAATTTTTTCATAAAAGCATTTTTGCTCTACCTAGGTTTTTGTGATGACTGATTTCAGAAAACAGCATGTTTCTGTGAAATTTTGTTTCCTGCTGGGGAAAAATGCCATGGAAACTGTTGTGATATTGAACACATCTTACAAGGACAGCACTATGGGGAAAACTCAAGTGTATGAGTGTAGTTCTCTCAATGGTGAAATCTTGATTGATGACAAGTCTCATTCTGGATGTCAGTCAACTTCCTGAATGGATGAAAATGTCAACTTGTAGAGCCTTTGGAGTTCGTTCCACCAGCCAGGTCAGACTGTTAATCAAGCTTTCTATTTAGAGGTTCTGAAAAGGTTGCACAATATTGTGTGACAAAAAAGGCCTGTTTTGTGGCAGATGGGTGGACTGGTTTTGCCACCAGGGCAATGCACCTGCTCATGCAGCCATCTCAGTGTGCCAGTTAGTGGCAAAAACAGCATGCCTCCCTGCCCCCACACCTTACTCACCCTCTTACACACCTCTGCACCTCAGTCATACAACTTGATTGTTTCCATGAATGAAGAGTGACATGAACATACAGTGATTTGATGACATAGAAAAGGGTGAGAAAAAAATGAGGGAGATGCTGTCAGCTATCCAAACAGATGAGTGTGAAAAATGTTTCCAAGAATGGAATAGTAGATTTGACAAGTGTATTAAGTGTAATGGAGAGTATTTTGAAAGTGATAAGGTTTTTGTGTAAAAAAATTAATATATAGCTTTGTAAAAAATTCCAGGTTTTTTTTGGGGGGGGCGGTATCCCTTGTATATAGATTCGGCAGAGAATATTTTATGGCTGTATTTACATTTGCTGCAAATATATTCATGTATGTGGTGGAGCACAAACATCTCAGACATAACCAAACAGGTTAAGGAACTGAGTCCCTGGGCCTAGGGGATCAGGATTGTAGTCTTGGGGACACCAAGTTTACTTGGCATAACATGCATAGTTCACAACATCCTGCATCCTACTTTGGTGAATAGTGACTGGGGTCTTAAAAGCTCCCAAGTAGGCATCCATAGGCCTTCCATTGTCTGAAGAAGTGTGATAAAAATTGAAAAATAAATACCTGGAAGCAATTAGTTCAATGGACTAAGTTTCAGCAACTCTGAGACCATAAAAAAACCAAATGGTGTCCCTCTAACTATCACTAACAGCAGTTTTGAAAAGGATCACACAGGTAGGCCCTGTATATAGGGTGGGAGAAATGTCTAAAACAGATAAGAATCATCAAAGAGACTGGGCTGCCTGGTAGGAGAGAGACTGATGGAATCCCTGATACTATGACCTCAGTCACCCGTCAGCTCTGATATAAATTCATCTGGTCCCTTGTCCCTGGGAGAAAGATGAGACTTTTACTCCCATAAAGAGTTACATTCTAACAAACTCATAGGGGCAGAGTTAGCTTTCTTTTCCTTTTTTTTTAAACATTTGCCATGTGGCTTTTATTGATAGGATGGGGGCAATGTGATGGAATATATGATTCATCAAGCAAAATGAAATCGTTTGTACCTCAAATGAGTAGCCTATTCAAATGTTGTCTTTCCTTTTGTCCACACAATACCCAAGATAGCATTGATATAGATATAAACGTAAGAAGTAAATATATATATGCCATTTTATTTGTAAAATACAAAACCATCTTCATTTTATCTACATTGACAAAAATCAAATATGAGGTAGGAGTACAGAATAGGAAAGTTATTTAAATTTAGGTAATTGCCTAAATCAAAAGTAAGTATTTCATTATTTTATAAGGGTTTTTTGAAGATACATTACTTTGTAGTTTTTCATAGCAAATATATTAAGATAAATCATAGCAGTAATGCTTGCTTCGGCAGCACATATACTAAAATTGGAAGGATACAGAGAAGATTAGCATGGCCCCTGCGCAAGGATGACACGCAAATCCGTGAAGCATTCCATATTTTTAGGAGAAAAAGCAGCTCTCCCACCCAGCCCACTTTGGACCCCGGAAGTATTGCGTGCGGGAGTGCATCTGTGAAGTGGAGGGGCAGGTGCCCTGCCCAGCCCTGGCGCCATTACCTAAGATGAGGTGGAAGTACAAAGGAGCTTTTAAAGCTAGCGCCCAGGACTGAGGCTTGGCCTATGGGACTGAGGGAGTTGGGCCTGACCGTATGGCCTGTCTCTGGAAACTCTGGACATTAATCAACAACAAAAAGGACCTTTTGAATACCTGTGAAAAAAGATGTTGGGGAGAGGGGGAGAAGGGGCTACAGCTGAGTTGCTGAATGAATACCCTTGTCCTATTGTACCAATAAAATGTTTTTCCTCAAAAAAAAAATCATAGCAGTATCTTTTCTGAGCTTCCATATGCCATGTTCCAAATTAATTCCATTTTTTAGGGCGACTACAACTGATCTCATTTTTAATGTTTAAGGCACTTCAAGTCAATACATGGATAAGTGCATACTTAAATGTGTGTTCCCATCTTGCGTTTGGATCTACTAAATTGGATCAACTATATATAATTTTATAAAATTCTAGAGACCTGTCCCTGGCGCCTCTCCATAAAATCCTAATCCCGGCTTCAATGCTGATATTGCATTGTTTCGTTCTGTCCTTTCCTTCTTTTTAAATGCTACCCTTTCGTAAGGGGCATTATGAGTCTGAATCTATTCAACAATTTAAGATTACAAGGGCAGCACTGACCCAAGGACAAAGCTTGGTAGATTAGGGAGAAAATGAGGGGGAAACAGTAAATGCAGGGAGAAAGTGGGAAAGTCGTGGAATATTTAAAGGAGTCAAAACAAAATGTGGATGACTTATTGAATATAAATGTGATTATTTGCTCTGTATACTTTAGCTAATTCATAACTGAAGTTGAAAAAAATCAGTGAATGAGTTTAGCAAGCTTGTAAAATTCAAATTCCATGTCAAATTTCTACAGCAATCCCATTTGACAAAATTGAAGAATTGTACATTGAAATATAAGAAACATTGCTTATAACAGTAATAAAAGTTAAACTAATTAGCGAAAATGTGACCAAGTATTAGTTGAACTTGTATGTGCATGTCAATAAAAATTCTGAGAGAAATTAAAGATACTTTTTATGGACCAGGACACAATCTATTTCTCCCAAAATGAGCTAAGTCTTATTGAAAAAATAGATATGAAAATAACCAGTGAGGGTCCTGAAGAACAATTAACCTTACAAAACTCCACCTTGCTTTCAGTTTCCGTGCATCAGCGCTTGCCATTTGGAAACTGGCAAAGCTGACTCCATTAGCTTCATTTTTTATATCCAAAGAGTAGTGATTTGCATCTGAAGTCCTTAAAATATTTTTCAATAGATGCATGAGAATTTATGAGCTATCTATGATTTTTATTGTTTATTTTCATTTGTTCAATATATAACATTAAGATGAGATCAGAGCAATTAAGTACAAAGTAAAATAGAACTGAAAACTCTTCATCTGAACTGAATCCATATTTCTGTATCTTGGATGTAATCAAAACAATGACTCTTATGTTGCATATGTTTTTCTATATAATTGATCTTGATCAAAATTTTTATGTTGCTTTGTTTTTGATGTGGTGATTTGATTTCTGCTTCTATCCACTCTTTCCATAACATGATCCAAGATTCTGCTTCTGATTACACTGTGAAATTGCAGCCCAGTGTTATTTTTCGAAGGAGGATTTTTAACTTCATTGAAAATTTATGTTTCCCCATTATAATACTGATTGTGATAACCACGTAGATATGTAGGACTGGGGATCAAGCCATAATATAATAGTTTCTCTTGTGAACTGGTTGTTTACAATTGTTTAAACATTTTCTAATATAAAACTGTTCCATATTTCAGCTAAACATACTTTAATAAAACCACTTCCTTTTGTATCAAGTTAAATGTTTCCATATACAAATATCTCCAGTGAAAACTCTTCAATTATCTGATATATATTATTCAGCAAAAAAGAAAAATCTATGCATAAACAATCTTTGTTCTATAAATTCCTATGATCATGTAAAGAAAGACCAATTAATCTAACAAATATTTATTCAGCACCTACTTTACACTAGACACCAGAAACTGAATGCACGTAAAATCCCCAGTCACTAGACCATGGGTTAGAATGCAAGGAGACAGAAGTAAATGAAAGTGTAAGCCGTTTGTAAGCAATTTCCTTATAAGGAAACAAGGAATACAAAGGAAAGAAAGCACGCTCGTGGGCTATGAGATTCAAAGAAAAGAAAGCACACTCGTGGGCTATGAGATTGCTAAGGGTGAGACACTACTGTTTCTTAGCGTTTCCACAGAGACCTGAGTGGTAAAAAGTCACTGCTGTTGAAATGATAGAAACAGCTTTGTGATTCTCTGTGTTACCCTTTTGTTAATCCATGGATGCTAAAAGATGTAGGACTCAGACGTGCTCACTACCTCGAGGATCATGCAAGGCTTGACAATGTATCATTCTATCACACGTAAGACAACTATGATTTGGAGGTGGCTTTACATCCTGTAACAAGAACATCAACAACAACAGAATAATTCAGACACCTAGGAACAGTTTATTATTTACAACAACAGCACCACCACAGGCTCTGTGGGTTAGTTCCCGGAGACACAGGGAAGGAACACGCAATGGTCTATAAAGTAGGATAAGAACTCAAAGTGCCTTAGCCTAGGTTTCTCAGAGAAGTAAATCAAGGAAAGCTTATATACATACATATAAAGATATACTGATGTCAAGGAAATTGCTCATGCAGTTTTCCAGGCTTGGCAGTTTTAAGTCCCTATGTCAGATATCAGTCTGGAGGCTTCTTCGGACACATATTGCTACAGGGGCTGAAGAACCCATGACTGAAAATTCAGATGTTAGGTTTCTAGTTGCAGAGGCTGACAAATCCAAGATCAGCAGGTAAAATGGCAGGGTAACCAGACAAACCAAGCCGTGGAACAGCAGACCCCAAGCTCAAATTCAAAAGGGATTGGCGATCAGCTGATGACGATCCAGATGCAGGATCCAGATTCCGCAAAAGCAGAGAGAATTGACCAGAATATCCATATCTATGGAAAACATGCCACATCCCTGAGCAAACTCCCTTTCAGCTGATTGACTGCTCATAGCAGATCTCGTCACAGAGATGTTTGCATAATATGAGATCACATCATGAGGGTTAAGTGCAGACTAATAACTGCCAACCCACCGAAAATCATAGTCCAGCCAAATTGATGCCCGCCCTTAACCTTCACACTTAGGGAACCTGTTTCATGTTTAATTGGTAGTAAATATGATCACCCTTGTCTCCGTCTTCTAAGTGTCCACTGTATAAACATCTTCAGAAAGATTTTCTACACCAATAAGCAGTCTCTAGCTCAAAAGATGTATAGAAATGTGTGACACCATGATGAATGGACTCCGTGTATATTCACCCCTATTTTAAAACATTCCTGAATTTTGAATAATTGTTACACAAGTATGCTACTCTGTCAATATTCCTGATTGATCTCACTTATAGTTTAAAACCAAAGCCTTTCATTCGGATCCATATAACATTTGATTAGGACTACTCCAAACAGCAGTATCAGGCCAAAATCTACAGTATTGAGTTCAACTGTGACACTCAGCGGTGCAGATCTAATCAGAGGAACAAATTCTACAAATCATCAGATCTACCTTAAAGATCTAGATGGGTTTCTTTTAAAATGTCTGTGCTGACCTTTATGTTTGACCTGAAGTATTTATTTAGATATGTACAGAGGAATCTGTTAGTGATTGCATAGACTCTGCCTTCAGCTACACGAAAGAGCATGAAAATTCTATCATCTATGACATTCCTTGCCAATGATTTGAGGCCAATCTTTCAAGGCTGAGGCAATATCATGGAACACTGCAAACAAAATGAGAGACATGCTTTTTAACATCCTTTCTGATGGAATGATTTCCATCATGAGGTGATTGTCTGCGGGGTGTGAGTAAACAATGAATCAGTTATCCCTCCAGGAAGCTCCCCCATGCAGCCATTTGAGGGCTACTCACTTGCTTGTTGTGTTAACTTAAACACATAAGTTTCTTCTAAGGTATAAGTCACTATGCTTTTGGTTGGAAGGTAATCAATACCTGGGTTCTACATAAACATAACTGAAGCTCCTGAAAAGAAAATATTTGATAAAATTTGAGGGACACCCCCAGTGGGATTTACGTCAATCAGAGGACAGAGAATAAAGTTGTCTAAAAATGGTCTCCAAAAAAAAAAGTCTCCTGATGAGTTCTTAAGCTTTATGCTTCCAATTAAAGTTCAAATACCTGAGTTTTCAGTTTCTGGTTTTCAGAACAATGGAATGAGAACTCTCAATTCGACCTGTCGCGTGAGTGTCCTTAGCTCGACTTCGCAATGATAGAAACAGGGATATGGAACCATCCAGAGATGTCAAAGATGGTTTGAAGGTGAGGGGCAGGAGCGGGAGTCACCTTCTGATATTTTTAATAGACTAAGCGAGGTTAAATGAAAGGTAAATCCAATAATAGGCAGAGGTGCTTGGTAGGGTATTGCAGACTCAGAAATTATTTACATTTTAGGCATATGATAGTGTGAGGGGGCTTCTTCAGCACATTTCCTTTGTGAGAAATATTCCAGGGATATTTATGAAAAACATGGGTCATTAATGTCTTCGAGATCACGAGTCTGAGATTTCCTGCCTCTGGTGCTGGAATTGCTCTTCTTTCTCCATTTCACAAAATGTGTCCTGTTCCGGTAGGTAAAACAATACTTCTGGCCCCTCAACTCCTACCCCAACACACATCCCCTACCACCATAACAGGAGGTCTCACCTCACCCCTAAGCATTTTGCCTGGAAAAGTACAGTGAAGAAGGAAAAAGACATTCTCATAAACCTCAGAGGAGCCGCTATTGGCACATACACCCACCCCCACACACCCTTCATGCAGGGTGCAAAGAGAGATTTAGCACGCAGTGGGATAGGGAGATGAACCAAATGGCCATTATGGATTATCTAGTAGACTTCATCTCAGGTCCTTTGAAATTGGTATCAGGAGAGGCCAGTCTCGGGTAAAGAATATCATACTTGGTAAAGTAGAGGGTCAAAAAGAAGAAGAAGATCTTAGCCAAAATAGATTAGCAGGGTAGCTGCAATGATGACATAAAAGTTCTCTGGGTGAAGCTCTGTTGTTCATAGGGGAGCTCTGATTGGAACCAACTGACTGGAGAGCACCTTTCCAAACCAGCAAGAAACTCGCTAGTTCAATGGCGAAGCCTGACAAGTGGCCTGGAATTGCATGTGATGCTCATCTCGCACCTGGGCAAGTTGCCACACTTAGAGCTGACAATGTCTAGGTACAATGCACCTTTAAAATAACATTATGCACTTGACATGTAGTGAAGGTGTTTTTAACAGAGTATTTCCTATTCCTTCCTCTTATTCCTTGTGATATGACTTTTATTCCTGTCACACATCAACATGTGATCATTTAAAAATGCAATGTTTCTTTTATTTCCTTGTGGAGGTCCTGCTTAGGAAGATGAAAATAAGAAAGAGTAAAATTTTAATTTGCTTTCAATTACTACTTCTGTGGTGATATCTTTCATTTTTGAGTGTTAAAATTTCTGGCATATATCATTTTCTTCTTAAAATATTTTAACTTTTTTTAGGTGAAATCTTCCAGTAATGAATCCTCGTAGATTTTGTTTCGTTTAGAATGTCTTTAATGTTTATTCCATCCTAATGATAAACTTAAATAGATATAAAATTCTAGTGTGGTAGATTTTCTCTTTCACTATTTTGCATGTCCCATTCCACTCTCTTTTGGCTTGCCATGTTTTCTAACAAGAAAGCCGTCATATCCAGGCTGCCCACTTTTGAGATATTAGCCATGCAAAACCTTATGAATAGCAGCAGGCTATTGCCAAATATGCTGGAAAACTTCTGAAGAGTGGCACAGCATTACCAGACATAGTGCCGGCATATGAGCCCCTTAGGTGGAAGGCCGAAAAATAACACTGAGGAAGGACAACACCCTCAAAGTAAAGTCAACCACAGTAATGGAGGTGGCGGGAAATGTTGAGGACCTCCATTGGCAAACGGGGCAATGACAAGAAAAGAAGCAGTTGCAAGCTTCTAGGAATAATTGGAACATGTAATATACAAAGTTTTAAACATTTCTTGTCAAAACGAAATGGAATACATGAAGACTGATTTCCTATTGAGCTGAAATAAACCATTATTAGCTATTTTGAATCAGAAATTCATATGATTTACTATGCTGCAAATGATACGAACAAGAAATAGTTTTGCATTCATTGTCAAAAAGGACCTTTCAAAAATCAATCTAGAAGTACAGTGCTATCTGTGACCGGATTACCCTATATACTTGAGTAGAAGCCGAGTTTTTCAGCACATTTTTAATGCATTTTTAATTGTAAAATGAGGTGACTCAGCTGATATTAGGGTCAGCTTATACTCGAGTATACACAGTATATCTATCTGCCTTCAAACACTCAATACAACTGTTATTCATAGTTATGAACCAACCACAAAAAACGGTGAGGAATAAATTGAATAATTTTCCAACATCTTCAGTCTGAAATTGATCACACATGCAATCAAGATGCAGCGATAATTTTTGGCAATTGGAATGTGAAAGTTGTCTTGGTGATAGAAATGAAGCTGAAGATCTCCAGATAAAGTTGTGCAAGCCTTAACTACGTCATTTCAAATACTTTACTCAACAACATAACATATGACTGCACATGTGGATTTCACGAGATGGACTTTACAAGGATCAAACTGAGGATAGATGTGGAATTAGGTGATGGTGAAGCTTAATTTCAGCAACCAAAATGAGACTAGGATCGACACTGGAACAGATAGTTGTGCATTTGTACGTTCTGGTTAAAGTTAAAGGAAATTAAAACTGGGCCAAAAGCCAAAATATGACCTTGGCTATATCAAATTTGAAATTCCAGAACAGATTTGACACATTGAACACAGAGACAGAAGATCTGGAACACTGTGGATGGCATTGAGAATGTCAGACATGAAGAAGCAAGTGTAATCAAAAGAGAATAAAGAGACAAAAGACCAAAGTGAAGAAGAAATACTGAAACTTGCTCCTGAACAGAAAACATATAACGCAAATGGAAGAAATGATGAAATAAAAGAGCTAAAGAGAAAATTTCAAAGGGAAGCTTGAGAACCATATACAAAATATTAATAATAAAATGTGCAGAAATCTAGAATTAGAAAACCAAAAAGGAAGAACATGGTGTTCAACATATATCAGCTGAAAGCACCAAAGGAAAAATTCAATAATGAATAATAAAGCAGTGTATGTTTTATACTTCTTTTCTATTGAAGTCTTTGCATTGTTATTGTTTTATTCTTATATGTGTTTCTGTATATGATATCTAGGATAGGCAAATCTAGAGACAGAGGTGAACTAATGATTTCTTGGGGTGTGGCAGGGGAGACTGGGGGAAATGGGAAGCTAATAACCATGAGGACAAGAAAAAAGAAAATGTTCTAAAATTGATTTTGGTGATGATTGTATAATCTCATTTTAATACAATTGAACTGCTGAATTGTATGATATGTAAATTTTATGGCAATAAAATTGGTTTTTTAAAAATATTGAACTGACTAAAAGAAAACAAACAGTAAAATGGACAGGAATGGTGACTTATAAGAACTTTGCATAGCAGGCCTGATGTTGGGATGCCACTGGCAGGAAAAATAGTGAATTTTATCTGGAAATCAGCTAGAATATCCAATTATTAAATCCATAATATTTTTAAGTGTTTGCTCATTACTCAAGAAGCTCTCATGTGGAGATAATTTATTTCTAGGAATTGATGAATTCAGGGACAGAACTTCCTTACAATGGCTTGAGTTGATCAAAGGGAGATGATAAAGTCAAAAATCTTAATAAATTGATTTTTGAGGAAATCTTTTAAATGCTACACAAGCCTGCAGATGGTAGAGAGTAGTATCTGACTAACAGTTAAGTTCTGAGTAGCTACTGCAGTGAATGCTTACAATTACCAGGACTCCCGGCCTGAGATGGTAACTAACACGTACCATGGGGCTCCACAGTATTCATCACAGGAGACCAGCCGAGAGGGAAACCCACACAGCTGGCTCACAGGAGGAGCAGCACAGATCCACTAGGTTTGAGGAGCTGTGGGTTTGGGCTGACCACTGTGGAGGCCAGCTCAGGTTTAACCTTAGCCCCACTGCAGCCTCAGACAGAGCTGGGCTTCTTTGGCCAGCGCAAGGCCTTTACTTCAACAGAGCCAAAGCTTGCTGCTGCCCCGGGCAGGGTTTAAACCCCTCCAGGCCAGGCAAGTAGGTATCAGCTCTATCTTTACTTTTGCTTCTCTGTCTTCTCTCTTTCCCCCACAGTCTCAACAGGTTGTTTGTTTGTTTGTTTGATTTTTCTTCCCCCTCTCTCTCCCCTATCCTCTCTCACTCCAATGCTGACCTCCAGGATCCTCCCCTTAGCCTAGGGCAATTATGCTCAGCCTCCAACCAGCTGGGGGAGCTCCACCCTCTACAGGGTAATATATGGATAGGGAAAGCCCATCCACCTTCCTCTGGGGTAAACTCAGGCATAAAAAGGCAGAGGCTAGCAAACTGGTTTAGAAAACACAACCTATCAATCTGTTTCCTACTGCAGACAAAGCTCAAGATAACTGACAAAAATAGGCTGAGAATCAAAGGCTGGCGAAAAATATACCAAGCAAATGGAAATTCAAAAGAATTAGGGGTTGCAATCCTAATCTCAGAAAAAATTGATATCAAGGTGCAAGCCATAACAGGAGATAATGAGGGGCACTATATAATGCTCAAGGGAACATTAGACGAGTAATCAGTGAGTATAATAAGTATATATGCACTCAATGAGTGACCCCCACAATTTGTCAATCTAACACTCCAAAACATGAAAAAAGAAATTACATGCTAAACAATGATAGGTGATTTTAATACACCACTCTACAAGAAATATAGATCACAGGGAAAGAAGCTTAACAAGGAACCTACAGATCTAAACATTATGATTAGACGACTTGACCTGATGGATATTTTCAGAGCTCTCTACACAAATGTAAATAAATTCACATTATTTTCATGTCTACATGGCACATACTCAAAAAGAGACCACATGCTGGGACACAAGTTGAATCTGTATAAATTTAAGCACATAGAGATCATACAGACTTCTATCTCTGACTACTATGCCATAAGGCTGGAAATCACCAAAAGGATGATTAAGAAAACAAGGGCAAACAACTGGAGTATGAATACCTCTCTATTGCAAAAGAAGTGGGTACTGGCCCAGATCAGCAATGTAATCAGAAAGTTTCTAGAAACCAATAAGAATGAAAATACGACATACCACAACCTTTGGGGTACAGCAAAGGCAGTTATCAGAAGAAGCAGCAATATATGCACACATGAAAAAGGAACAGAGACTTATGATTGATATGCTGACAAAACTTACAGAAATTAGAGCAGAGTCAACAGAACAATCCTACTTATAGCAAAAGAAAATAAATTTTAAAAATCAGGGCTGAGATTCATGAGGGAATACAAGAAAACTGAAAAAAAATTAATGCAGCTAAACATTGATTCTTTGAAAGAGTTAACAGAATCAACTAACCCCAATGAAATCAAAAGGATAATTGCACAGTACTATGAAGGCCTGTACTCCAATGAATTCAACAACTTGGAAGACATGAACAAATACTTGGAAAAACAATACCTCCCTAGACTATTCCAGATGGACGTCAAGAACCTCAACAGGCCCATAGCAATAGAAAAGGGGTTCTCAACCTTCCTAATGCCATGACTCTTTAATACAGTTCCTCATGTTGTGATGACCCCTAACCATAAAATTATTTCTGTTGCTACTTCACCACTGTCACTTTGCTACTGTTATGAATAGTATTGTAACTATCTGATATGCAGGATATATTTTCATTGTTACATAAAGAATATAATTAAAACATAGTGATTAATCACAGAAACAATATGTGATTATATATTGTGAAATATTTATTTCTAATTACAAATAATTAAATTTTGTCTTGAAGCATGGGGTAGCATGGGTAACAGTCTTCATGCTGGGTACTCTTATGTAAGTGTATCTTCACGTGGGCAGACGGACCCAGAGATGGATAGAGGAGCGGTGTCTTACTTCCTAGGACCATCAGAAATATGTGTTTTGTTTTCAATGGTCTTAGGCGACCCCTGTGAAAGAGGTCTCAACCTACAGGTTGAGAACCACTGCAATAAAAGAACTAGACAAGGTTATCAAGGGATTACCCACAAAAAAAATTCCCTAAGACCAGACGGCTTCACAGGAGAATTCTACCAAGCATTCAAGGAAGAACTGACACTAATCCTATACAAATTCTTCCAGAACATAGGAAAAGACGGCAAACTCCCAAATTTTCCTATGAAGCTAATATAACTCTGATACCTAAACCAGGCAAGGATCCCACCAGAATCAAGAACTATAGATCAAAATCCCTAATGAACATCGATGCAAAAATCCTTAACAAAATACTGTCCAGTAGAATACAAAAGAGTATAAAACAAATAATTCACCATGACCAAGTAGGATTCATACCAGGGATGCAGGAATGGTTCAACATAGTAAAAACCATTAGTATTATTCTCCACATGGACATGGAAAATATAAGAATCACATAATAACATCGATAGCTGCAGAAAAAGCATTCGACCACATCCAAGAAAAACTCCTGTTTAAGACACTCAAGAAGATAGGAATGGAAGGAAAATTCCTCAATATAACACAAGCTATACATGAAAAAGCAACAGTCAATGTGGTAGTCAATGGAGAAAAGACAAAAACAATCCCTCTGAAAAGGGTGACCAGACAAGGATGCCTCTTGTCCCCACTCTTATCTAATATCGCACTGGAGGTCCTAGTTAACAGTACAAGGCAAAGAAAAGACATCAAACATTTTCATCTGGGGAAGGAATTGTTGAAACTCTCGTTATTTGCAAATGATATGATTTTATATCTGGAAAATCGCAAAACTTCCACAAGGGGAGTCCTGGAAGCAATGGGGGAATGTGGCAGAGTGGCAGGATACAAGAACCACAAACAGAAGTCTATCAGACTCCTATACACATTGGGCAAGACCCCAGAAGAAGGGATCAAGAAGGTGCACCCTTCACAATAGCCAAGCACTATTTGAAATATCTAGGGCTATCCCTGACAAAAACAACAAAAGATTTGTATGAGGAAAACTATAGAACACTATTACAAGAAACCAAGAGTGACCTCAACAAATGGAAGAATATCCCATCCTCTTGGATTGGAAGACGCGATATACTAGACTATCGTCATTTGTGTCAGTTCCTCTAGTTCTAATGACCACAATCTGCCAACTTCCTGCCATGGAATCAGTTCTGACGAATGGTGACCCTATGAGGCGCAGTAGAACTTCCCTGGGGTTCAGAGGCTGTGACTCTTACGGGAGTAAAAAGCCTCATTTCTCCCTCAGAGAGACCTGTGGTTTGGAACTTCCGACCTCAGAGTTAGCAGCCCAGAGCAGAACCACACGCTACCAGGACTCCTATCTCTCTTTGGAGAAAAGGAAAGACATTCTAGAAAACATTCAGGTTCCATGTATAATGAAAACCTGTGAAGGAGCCATCTAGACCCCTTTTGATGCAAATTGGTCTACCTGGTCCCTTGAAAGGAGTGGTTTTCAGTGTAGAAGGAACTGGAATATTTTATAAAATGCCTGTGCTTTTCTCCAAAGAGAGTTATGAGCTCTGTCTTCTGAAGTACTTTGTTTGATAAAGATCCTAGAAATTATGGTCTGAAACAAAGTGGAGTGCCCACTGATAAAATACACAGAAACACATGATACATGTGAAGCATTGTCTTCCAAAAAGCATTTCTTTCTGACAGCCCAATAGGCTCCAACACCTAAGGTGAAATCCTAGGACAAAATTGTCATGGTTTGAAGGTAGAAAGAACAATTTTGCTAGAGTTTAAATGGTAAGTTAAAGGAAATGAGGGGGGATTCACTTCATTTAATACATTTTAGGATCCTATGGTCAATCATAAAGAACAGAAGAAATTTAATTTTCTTTTTATTTTGTAATGAGTAAGAGTTGAAATAATTTTATTCCATCATAAAAAATTGCATTTAAATATAGATTAAATCCATGTATTATATATTCTATTCAAATAAAAACTGGGTTATTCTTTTGTCTGTTAGTTAATAGGAAAAATAGTAGAGCAAAAATTGCAATCAGAATAGCATTCTAGGACTTGAGTTTAATGGCATGGTAATAAATGATATATATTTTTTAATTTCAGAAGATTAATAAGGTAGATGGAGGATTCCAATGTTACAGAATAGAGGGTATCTATACCTCACAGCACTGATCACAAATATTATTTGTAATGAAGTAATTAAATCATTAATTCTTCAATTTTATTTTGGGGTACATTTCAATAAAATGAGGGGATACATTTTCTCGGTGATATTTTTAGTAACAATATTAACCGTGGTACTTCATTGGTAAATATTCATAATGTAACACAACCCTAAACAAATTATATTGCAATTGAGTTCATTTAATCAATACTATTCAACTTTCTAGTCAAATTTTTCTTTTCTTCTAAGACAAAATTTGATGCATATACTGATTTGAGATTGAAGGCACCAATTCCTATACATATGTGTTTTTCCAGAAAGAAAACCTGGTTTTGTTTCAATGTGGCTGCATACCTAGGCCCCGGGGTAGCAGACGCCCTAAGAAAGACTTAGAAGGGCAACCAACCTTGAGAGCAGAAGTAAAGACTATTTTTGTACTGCAAAAGTCTGGGTCTTATGTTTATTTGTAAAATTCTGGCAGCTATTTTGGGATGTTTCTGAGTTGCAATAAGAAACATTATGCCCATGAATTTGAAAAAGAGGAGAAAATTCAAAATAAGAAAAATTATTTTAGCGTATGGATTTTTTAAAATTTAAATTCATTATCAAACATATTTTGATATTCTTGTGTGGGTTTTGTGTAGGGGGATGTGTCTCTCCTTGCTGCCTGTTTCAGGAAGATGCTTGAGGGGGGGGGGGAAGAGCTCTTAAAAAGATTCTATGCTAGTTTTCCAAAGTGAATTTTTAAACTTACAAGAAAGTTTATGACAGCGAAAATGTGATTTCACACTGACTTAAGAGAAGCTAGTCATGGGACAGTGAGGTTGTTGGGTTGACTGGACTTTAAGGAGATGGGCTAGGAGCTCACATACCCTTCAGAGCCCTGCTGCTCTGTTCTGAATCTGATGAATCATGCATCTGTGGCTTTGTGCAAATCACTGCTCCTATTAAAAGTTGACTTATTTTCAGCAAAATTTTGCTTGCATGTAATATTAATGATCTTGTTTGATATTCTATGTATTTTTCAGAATTTCCTTCTTTGCAATGAACACAAATATGAATCTCTTTCATTTGGTTGATGAAATATTTTGGCATAGAAATGAATACCTGAGCACTTCCACAGTTGCATCCATTGATTAAAATATTTCAGTTGGGATTCTGTTAATGTCCTGTTTCCCACCAATTCCTGCAGTGTACATCAGAGTTATATTTATAATATCATTTATTCTTAATCATATGCAACCTCCTGAAATGGATGAAAGTAAATTCTTTTTGGCTCAGCGACTCAATGCATTCCTTTGATCTTTTTGTAAAGTTCCCTGAATCATTTAATATTCAATTCATTGATGGTCTTCCTCTTCTTTGCTGATCCTTTACTAGAGCAAGCATGATGCTCTTCTCCCAGGTTTGGTCATTCCTGATAACATGCCCAAAATATGAGAGAAGCACTCTCCACCTCAGTCCTTCTAAGGAGCACTCTGGTTATATTTCTTCCAGTTGTGTTGCTGTCAATTAGAGTTGTCTGGTCAATTCTGACTTTAATCCACCCGAAGTACAACCTCCAAGCCCTAGTGGCTTAGAAGTTCCCAGTTGGGCTGCCACCAGGCCACTCCATGGGAGAAATACAGGGTTATCTACTCCCATAGACATGTACAGTCTCAGAAAACCACAGGGCCAGCTCTACCCTGGCCTCTAGATTAGCTATGAATCAATACTGACTCAATGGCAGTGAGTTTGGTTTTTAGGGGGTATGTACAACACAACAAAACACTGCCAAGTCCTGTGACATCCTCACAAGTGTTCTTACGTTTAAGCCCCAAATTACAGTCACTATGTCAATCTGTTTTGTTCAATATTTTCTTCTTTTTCCATGGCACCCCACCCCACCAAGCAGGATGTCTTTTCTAGGGACTACTTTCTCCTGAGAACATATCCAAACTACTACTGGAAACAAATGTCTCTTCATCCTTGCCTCTAAGGAGGATTCTGACTGCACTTTTTCCAATAACAGATTTATTTTGTTTGTTTTTTGTTTAACTATTGTATTTTCATTATTATTATCCAGTGCTATAAAGCAAATGCATTGATTCTTCTTCAGTTTTTATTCAATATACAACTTTCACATGCATAAGAGGAAACTGAAAATGCCCGACTTGGGTCAAGCACACTTTAGTCCGCAAAGTAACACACTTGCTTTGGAACATTTTAATGAGGTCTTGTGCACAAGATTTGCCATGAAATATTTGTTGTTCAATTTATCTTGACTGCTGTTTCCATGGGTCTTGGTTGTGCATTTAAGCAAGACAAAAGCTTCGAGAGCTTCAAACTGTTCTCCATTTATCATGATATTACCCATGGGTCCAGATGAACGTGAAGATTTTGCTCTTCTTTACGTGGGGGTGTACGTAATCCATACTGAAGGCTACAATCCTTGCTCTTCATCAGCAAGCACCCCAAGTCTTCCTCAATTTCAATAAACAAGGTTGTATCACCTGTATGTTTTCTACAATCCAGAGGATGAATTCTTCTTCATATAATCCAGCTTCTCTAATGATTTGATCTCCAGGTAGATTAAATTAGTGTGGAGAGAGGATAAAACCCTGACAAGCACAACTTTGCTCTTTTCACGTGACTAGCTCTTGATCCATGTATAGGTTCCACATAAGCACAATGAAGAGATTTAGGTTTCCTATTCTTCTCAAGGCTACCCATGGTCTGTTATGCTCCACATAATTGAATGTTTTTACAAAGTTAATGAAATATACAGATTTCTGATATTCTAAGCTTTCAGTGATGATTTATCTGATATCTGCTATTATATCCCTTGTCCATGTCCTCTTCTGAATCAAGACTGAACCTCCCACAGCTCTGTGTTAAAGTACTACTGTAACCATTTTTGGATGATCTTTAGCAAAATTTACATTTTATGTGATGTCAATGATGTCGTTCTATACTTTGAGCAGTCTGTTGGGTCCCTTTGGGGGTGGGTGGGTACAAATACGGATCGCTCATACTCAGTTGGTCAAGTAGCTGCCTTCCAAATTCTGGCATAGGCGAAGAAGTGCGTCTAATGCTTCATCAGTTGGTTGAAATATCTCAATTGCTGTCCCATTAATTCTTGAGGCCTTGTTTTGGGCTAATGATTTCAGTGCAGCTTAAAAATCTTCCCCATATCGTTGATTCTTGCTCATATGCTACCTCCTTAAATGGTGGAATGTAGACTAGCTCTTTTTAGTAAAGACTCTGCGTCCTTTTCATATTCTCTTGATGCTTCCTGCATCACTCAATATTTTGCTCAGAGAATCTTTCAATATTGCAATTTGAGGCTTGAATTATTTCTTGAGTTCTTAAGTTTAACATATGCTAAATGTATTCTTCCTTTTTGGTTTTCTATCTCTAGGATTTTGCACATTTTCATTAATAATATTTAGCTTTTGCTTCTGAAGCTACCCTTTGTAATTTTCTCTTAAGATCTTTGAATTCATCATTTCTTCCATGGGCCTTTGTTGTTCTATTAGGACCACATTTAAGGGTCTCTTCTGATATCCATGCTGATCTTTGTTTTTCTCCTGTATTTTTAGTGACCTGCTTTCTTCATGCATGATGTCCTTGATGACCTACCACAGGTCTTCATATCTGCTGACATTTATGTTCAATGCATCCAATCTGGTCTTGAGATGTTTTCAAAATTCAGACAGGATAGCTTCAAGGTCATATGTTGACTCTCATAGACTTGTATTAATTTTCTCCAGGTTCAACCTGAACTTACACATGAGCAATTGATATTATGTTCTACAGTCAGCCCCTGGCCTGTTGATGTTCCCTGTTGATATTGAGTTTCTCCATTGGTTTTTCCCATAGATGTCGTCAACTTGATTTGTATCTTTTCCATCTGGAGACGTCCACCTGTATCATCACCCTTCGTGTGTTAAAAAAAGGTATTTGTGATGAAAAGGTCTTTCATCTAATATAGATGTGTTTGTATTTCTGACGGTCTATGATATATTTAATATTCATTGCCAAAGCCATAATTCAAACGTACTGATTCTTGTTTGCTTTTTCTCATTCATTACCAGCTTTCACATATGTATGAAGCAAATGTAAAATACAATAACATGAGTTAATTTCACCTTAGACGCTAAAGTGCTCTTATTGACTTTATATGTGTGTGTGTGTGTGTGTGTGTGTGTGTGTGTGTGTAGATTTACCCACTGATTTAATATCACTAATAGAACACAAAACACTCCAGCGGAAAAAAAGAATCTTCCTCCAATCCTGACACCACATGTCTTTATGTAGTGCAGCTTCTTATATTATTTGATTAGCATGCAGAGGGAAAGAGTATGGGGAAAGTATACAATCCCAATGCACACCCTTGCTGTGTTAAATCACTCAAGATCTCCTGCTCTTTTAGAATAACTAGCATGTAGGTACAACTTCTCCATATATTTACAGCTTCCAAAAGAGTACAACTAAGTGTTCTGAAATGCCCATTCTTTGAATTGTTATCCATTATTTGTTAGGACACACACAGTCAAATACTTTTGTATAGTCAATAAAACCCAAGCACTTTGCCAATAATGCTGGAGTGAAATGATATCTTCCTGTTGTACTGATTTGCATTTCTCCAATGGTTTACTGAAACACCATATTGGACAATAGACAACCTATGAATTTTATGGAAAATATCAACATCTCAACAACAAAAAGATGAATAATCCATATCAAAAACAGAGAAAGAAAATGATCAGACCTTTCATCAAAGACATTCCGACAGCCTAGAATGCATGAAAAAAAATCTTCTTTTCATTGGGCGTTAGAAAGATGCAAATCAACACAACAATGATATATAACTTAACTCAGCATTAACAGCAGAGTTTTGAAAAGCAGAAACCCACAAATGCTTATGAAGTTTTAGAGAGACAGAAACTCTCATATGTTGAAGGTAGGGATGTAAATGGTGCCACTAGTGTGACAATGAAAGGCATTTCCCTAAGAACTGGAAAGAGAAGTATCATGTGGTGGTGGTGGTGGTGAGATGCCATCTAGCTGGTTCCAATCCATAGCAACGCTTTGCACAACAGATACAAGCACTGCGCTGTCCTACTCCATCTTCATAATTGTTCATACGCCCAAGGCCATTGTTGAAGCCACAATAGCAATCCCTCTCATTGAGGGCCTTCTTTTCTTTAGCTGACCCTCCACTTTACCAAAAATGGTGTCCTTCTCCAAGTACTGGTCTGTCCTGAAAACATGTCTAAAGTATATAAGATGAAGTCAGAAGTCCTGCCATTCTTGCCTCTCAGGAGCACTTTGGCTGTACTTCTTCCAAGAGAGGTGTATAGGTCCTTTTTGCAGTCCATGGTACTTTCAATATTCTTCATCAGCACAATTAAAAAATATTGATTCTTCATTGGTCTTTTTTTATCAATGTTCAATTTTCACATACATATGACACAACTGAAAAAACCATGGCTTAGTTCAAGTACAAATTAGTCCTCAAAGTAACATGCTTGATTTTCAATACTCTAAAGAGACCTGGTTCAGCAGATTTACCTCTTGCAACTCAATTTTGATCTCTTGACTGATGCTTCCATGAACCTTGACTTTAGATCTAAGTAAGACTACAACCTTCACACCTTTAAAATTTTCTCCACTGATCATAATATTTCCTATTGGTCAGTTGTGATAATTTGGATCTTCCTTACAGTGAATTGTAATCCCTATTGAAGGCTGCAATTCTTGATCTTCATCAACAAGTGCTTAAAGTCCTCCTTCCTTCCAGTAATTAAGTTTGAGTCACCTGCATATCACACATTGCTAATAAGTCTTCCTTCAATCCTGACGCCACGTTCTTCTTCATAGAATCCAGCTTCTCTGATTACTTGCTTAGCATACAGACTGAATAAGTATGGTGAGAGGATATTATTCATACATACACCTTTGCTGATTTTAAACCATGAAATAGTGCCTTGTTCTTTTTATACAACTGCCGCTTGATCCATGTATACCTGTCTTAGAAGAAGTACAGTCAGAGTGTTCTTCAGAGGCAAAGATGGCAAGACTTCATCTTACATATTTTAGACATGTTCTCAAGAGAGATATCATGGTCTATAAAGTGAAGGGTCAGAGAAGGACATCATGATCCATAAAGCGAAGGGTCAGAGAAAATGAAGAAACCCCCTCACCTCAGTGACAGGGATTGACCCAATGGCTGCAAACAACGGTTCAGGCAGAGGAACAATTGTTTGGATGGCCCAGGAACATGCAGTAGTTCGTTCTGTGGTACATAGAGTCACTGTGGGTCGGAACCAGCTTGATGGCACCCAACAACGCCTAGGACATTGATCTTCAAATACTTGATTGCATTTTGACAACTTCCAATTTTCAATATTTATATTTAGAACTTAACACATTCTAAATAGCAATGGAAGTGGAAGTTGTTTCTTCTAATTGTGAGTCATGCCACACTAACAAAGGAATATTCCAAAAAGCTTTATCCATTCATGTCCTTAAGTTTAAGTCTACTCTGAAGAAGTAGATTCTTTTCCAATTGTATTTTGAATACTTTCCGACCTGAGGGGCTCATTTTCAGCACTATCACACACAATGTTGCACTACTGTTCCTGAAATTTCTCAGTGGTCACTGTGTTTCAAGAAGCACATCTCCAGGCCCTTCTCCAAGTCCTTCTCATCCTAGATCTGCGCTGAAACCTGTCTGCCCTGCGTGCTCCTGGTGGTATTTGGAACCCTGGCAGTGTGGTATTCAGCAGCATAACAACACACAGCCACTACAATACAACAAACTGAGAGGCAAGTGGTAGTAGCATAGAGTCATATTTTTGAAACCTCATTGTTTAAAATTCCACTGAACTTTTAGTTGGCAAGGAATCCTCAGTAAGAAGGAAGCACGCTAAAATAAGAGTTCAGGAGACTAAATCCTGATCTCGAGAAAGCTTCACTCTCTATGAGTCACTTTGTTTGCAATGACTAAAGCCAAAATATGAAAGCTCCAATTGTCACTATAATAAATTACAAATTGATGAATTGCTTTAAAACTCTGTGGACAGAATCCAAAGGATATGATTCAAATGAAAACATTCACAAATTCTCCTCTTTCTGTGTACCTCATTAGTCATTAATTTAGTCAAAGTTCAACCAAAAGCAGCTTCTGTTTAGGTTCCTCTCCCCACCCCTATCCAGTCCCACCAAGGCAGCTCATTGTGAAAGTAACAAATACTAAACCTGTGTCCTTCCTTGACATTGCCATTCCTTCTTCTCCATCTTCTGAAGAAATATTGATGCTGCCAGTCGGCAGGGTGCTTTCTAATAACTACTACATGGAGTTGAAAATATGCAGCCAGTGCCCCTCTTCAGTTCTCAGAACAGTCCTGGCAACAAGATGTTACTTCTCCATGATGGTTCCCTTTCTCTTTTTTCTCCAGTGAAGAAGTTTAAAATAATTTGTTCTTCATAGTATGCTCGCCTAGTATCTGTGTGTAAAGATGGGCTAGACTGCAGTACTCCAAATGTAACTGCTTAGGCAGGAAGCAGCTGGTTGGTGCAAATTTGGGGTCACAATGCTTCCTGTACATTGCACTTTATGCTCCCGAACATGTACTGGGTTTCATTCCCAAGATCACTTCAGCCCATTGTGGGCCTTTACAATGTAATAGTCAAATGCATTGGAAAAGTCAGATCCTTATTACAGGGGGAGGCAGCAAGGATGACAGCAAGGATTGTCAAGTCAGATATGCAAGTTTTCTCAAGACCAAACATTGAAGCAACATGGTCCAAGTGAGCAAGCTTTTCTTCTGAGGCTCAACAATCAAAGAAACTTTGTTCTCCTTCCAAAGATCTTCCAAGACCTGGACACATGTTTGACTAACGTTCCCAGAACAGAGACTTGGCGCAGAGATAGATGTAGAAAAGTAATATGAGACAGTAGAAATGGGATCAAGAGGATAATCTGGAAAATCCTTTAAAAGAACCATTTCTGATATGTCTTGACTTTCCATATCTATTGGGTGAACATTTTCATATTTGAAACCTTAATTTTAAGTATCAACATATTTCTTTCCCTGAAATGCTTTCTTCTGGCCCAAACACAGGTGCCCCTTGATGTTCGAGATGACCAGAAGTGCAAGTAATGTGTTTTGGAGGTTCCGGGGATGGTAAATACTTGTAGGATTTTTCATGTTTATGTGTCCTATGCATAGTCCTTCAATCTATACTATGCTTTCCCTGTGTTCAAGAGAGAGGCTGTAGTCGAAGTTTACACCAGTATTCATTTATCTGATGGTGCTGTAATGTTGAGACAAGCATGAACTGGCTGTCTGACTATAGCCTGCTGTTGTTACTGCCCTTGACTTAGTTATGCACACGCCGGCCCATGTGCACATGAAGTGCTTCCTGGTCTGGCCTCACGCTCACAATACCAGTCATGTTGTCGTTACTGTACCCATCCGTCGCTTTCAGGGTCCTCCTCTTCACCGACACTCTGCCAAACATAATATCCTTTACCAGGGATAGACCCCACCAGATAGCCTATTCAATGGCGGCAAGACAAAACCTTGCCAGCACTGCTTCTGAGGAGTATCCTAGCTGTTCTTCTTCCAAGAGAGATTTGTTCATTCTTCTGGCAGCCTGTGCCATATTATTAAGGATTTTTTTCCTAACCCCATAATTCAACTGCACTGATTAGTCTCCACTCGTCCTCCCTCACTGGCCAGCTCTCACATGCGTATGGAATCATGGAGAGTGCCATGGTGTAGGGCTGGTCTACCCGAACCTTCAAAGTTCCTCCTTTGATTTTTAATATTTTGAAGAAGTCGTTTGCAATATATTTGCCCAAAGTAATATATCATTTTAAATCTTAACTAATGTTTCCATGAGCACAGATTGTGGATCCAACTGAAATGAAACCCTTGAAAATTTCACATTTTCTCTGTTTATCAGATGATATTTATTGGTCTAGTCGTGGTCATTTTTGTTATCTTTAGATGAGGGCTCATCCATATTGAAGGTTGGACTCTGATCTTGATGAATTGGTATGTCAGGTGCTCTCTGCTTCCAGTGGGCAAAATCGTGCCCCATGCCTCTCACGGCTTTGTACAGGTCGTCCTCTAGTTCGAATGTCGTGTTCTTTGTGATAGCGGCCACTTTCTTGGACTACTTGTTCAGCAGACAGATTAAGAAACACAGAGAAAGAATTCAACCCGACAAACATCTTTCCCTATTTTACACTGTGCAGTAGCTCTTTGTTCTGGTCAAGGCTGCCTCCTGATCTACATATATGTAAGCCCCACAGAGCACTATGGGGATGGTCTGGAATTCCCTTTCTTTGCTATGATACCCATAATTTGTTAGGATTCACACAGTTAAATGAATTTACATAATCAATAAAATACAGTTAAACATCTTCTGGTGTTCTCTGATTTCAGCCAAGACCCAACTGACATTGCAATGATCACCCCATCCCTCCTTGTTATGATTAGTGCTCATGTAAACTCAACACACCGTGCTCGGTTGAAGGTGAGGGTGGAACCTAGCCAGTCAAGCAGGTTACAGCAAGGGGATACATCCTTTGAGGTTTGGTGTTTGGTGTAAGTGAGAGGACCTGGTCAGCGAGGAGCCTCTTTGCCCCTTTGGACCGTCTGCTGTATCTGCCTCATGCACCTAGTTCCTCGGTCTGTTGTGTCACCTCGCAATAACAGAAGCCATCAACTGACTAGGACATTGAATTTACTCAGGGGACCTCAGATTCATTTACCTCGGCATCTGACAGCCTGTGGCCCTCCTGCTTCCTGATTGTGAGCTTCTGAAGCTACATGGGTGCGCGAAGCCTTAAGCTTACATTAACCTACAGACTTGAACCAGACTGTACTAACCCACTTCTACAACTGTGTGAGCCACTTCTTGATATAAATCTCTGTGTCTCTCTCTCTCTGTCTCTCTCTCTCTCACACACACACACATCACTGGCTTTGCTTCTCTGGCAAACCCAACCCACTAAATCACACACATTTTCTGAATTCAGCTTGGATTTCTAGCGGTTCCTTGTTAATGCACTGCTGTAACCATTTTTAAAATGTCTTCCGCAAGATTTTACTTCTTTGATACGAATAATATTGGATGATAATTTCAACATTCTCTTGGGTCACCTTTCTTTGGAATGGGCACAAATAAGGATGCTCTGCAGCTGTTGATTTTGATAGCTGTCTTTGAATTTCTCAACAAAGTGGAGAAAGTGCATTCCACCATCTATCATTTTGCTGAAACATCTCAAAAGGAATCCCCTCAATTCCTGGAAGCTGGAGGATCCTAGTGGACTGATGCTTTTGGAGGTGGTATCTGGTTGATCCCAGACTTCGTGCACAATGAAACAAGTGCTGTCGGTTCTGCAACCCCTCATGATTGGCTGTGAACTAGACACAGTGGGTTCCTTGACAGCTTTTTTGGAGTTCAATCACCACCGTCATTTTTTTTGCAGATGTGGCTCTTGTTAGGTGCCATCCACCTGGTTCTGACTCATAGTGACTTTCTGTATCACAGAACAAACGTGCCTGCTCCTGCATTGGTATCACAATTGTTGTTATTTTCAAGCCCACTGTCTGGCACCAGGTCAGTTGCCCCTCACTGGCTCTCCTCTGTTTCAGTGACTCTGCAATACTGAGCATACTGTCTTATGCCAGGACCATATCTCTCCTGAGAACATGGCCAAAGAATATGAGATGAAGTATCCATATCACTGCCTCTCAGGAGCGTTCTGGGGGGCTTCCTCCAAGACAGATTTGTTCTTCTGGCAGTCTGTGGTCCCTTCCGTGGCCTTCACTCACGTGATCATTCCAGTGGATCACTTCTCCTCAGTCTTCCTTATTATTGACAACCCAGTGTCTGCTTTCTGTTATTTGACAGGAGCGTGTGTCACCAAGGAATCTAAAGCAGCTTCAGTTTCACTTTTCCTCTTTGCTAACCACTCAGACTGTGTTAAGTCTGATGGCTCAGGAAGCTGGAGGGTGTTTAAGGCTGTGACTTTCTCTCTCTCTCTCTCTCTCTCTCTTTCTTAACTTCTTATATTTTCACTTTCCTCTGTGAATTATAACACACACACAGAGAAACATACTATACGTAGTGACATGGTCCTTCTTGTCAAAAGAGGGACGGTCTCCCATCAACCCCCCAGTCAATATTGTCCTTTTCCTTTTTGTTTTCACTCTTTCTATCCACCTCCTTCCTTCTTCCCTGTCCCTTCCCTCAACTCCTGCCCCTGAGGGCCCTGGTCACATCAAAGCCTTCAAAGTCTTTTCCTTTGGTGTGAAAACCATCTTCCTTCACATAATGATGTCATAAAATATTTATCTTTATGAGCTTAATTAACTTAGCTAATCATAATGTCCACCAGTTTTGTTCTTGTCATGAGGTGATTAACAAACCCATTATTGTTTTTCAGAGTTACATAATGTTTCATGTATCAGTTTGTTTATCTATTCTGACACAGACAGAATTTTTTTATTGTTTCCCTCTTTTTGCTTTGATAGAAATTGCTGCAATAAACACGGGTATGCATATATCTGTTCAGATTGTGGTCTTTGTGTCTTTACAGTCAATGGCAAGTAGAGAGTTTGCAGGATCATATGCATTTGTATCTGCATTTGGTTAGAGAGCACAGTGCTCCTTTCCACAATGGCGAGACAAGCCTGCAGTCACAACAGCAATGCACAAGCATTCTAGTCTCCCCACGTCTTCTCAAGTGTTTGTTATTGCTGTTGTTGGGGGTTTTGTTTTTTTCTTTTTTTTTCTTTGCTGTAAGTGTGCTGGCGTGAGACATCATCTCATTGTTTTAATTTATATTTTTCTGATGGCTAATGAAATCAAGAATTTCCTCATATTATTTTTGGCTGCCTGGATGTCATCTTTGGTAAGTTATCTATTCCTGTCTGCTGTCCATTTTCAGATTGGGTTATTTGTATTTTTTCTGATTAAGGTATTACAGTTTCCAATAGAATTTAGACATATGCCCTTTATATATATCATTTTAATGTTTCCCAATCTATAAGTGATTTTTTTACTCTGGATGAAATTATTTGAGGTACAGAAATACCATACTTTGCAAGGTTCCAGTCCTCTAGTCTGTCTTCTGCCCTGTGGGTGCTTGTCCTCATGTTTGGCAGTGTATTTATGCCTTGGATTAGGACTTTTAAGTTTGTCCCAATTTTTTTCTATTGATGATCCTTATGCTTCTAAGGTTTATATTTAGATGTTAGTTCATCTTCAGTTTGTTTTTGCACATGGTGTAATCTATCATCAGTCCTATTTCATTCTTCTAAAAAATAAATCCTATTATTGCGGCTCTTCGAGCTCTTATAACAATGCATATATCAGTTGTATCAAGCATATTTATACATATGTTGTCATCATCATTTTCAAAACATTACTTTTTACTTGAGCCCTTGGTATCAGCTCCTATTTTTGTCCCTCCCTCTATCACCCTCCAACCTTCGTGAACCCTTGATAAATTATAAATTATTATTTCATATCTTGCCCAGTCCACTGTCTCCCATCACCCACGTTTCTGTTGTTCATCCCCCTCAGAGTGGGTGTGGGTATTATAGATTGATCATTGTGATTGGTTCCCCCTCTCTCCCCCTTCTCCCTCTACCTTACCCCTACCCTCATGGTATTGCGAGTCCCATTAATGTTCCTGAGGGAGTTCATTCTTCTTCAAGTAGATATCCATAATTGTTCAACTTTTTCATGTATATGAAGTGTTTGAAAAATGCCATAGCTTTGGCCACCCGCACTTAGTCCCCAAAGTTCCATCTTGCTCTTCTGCATATCCAAGTAGCCTTTACAGCATTTTTGCCCAATGGCATATGCTATTTGATTTCTGCACCTCTGCTTCTATGAGGATTGATTGTGGACAAAAGCAAAATGAAAAATTTTACAGCGTCAAGCTTTTCTCCACTTACATGACTTAATTCCACTGAGCGCCACTGAACGCTGTGAGGATCAAAGAGAATCACAAGTGTCTCAGGCCAGGTTGACTAGAGACAAATCTGAGACACTCATTCAGGTGGAAGAAAGCATTTTGTATCAAGAAGCAATTCTGTACCGAGGAAACATCCCAGCCCAGTCCAACTCAAGTCCATAAATAAGTCCAGTACTAGCTCATGAGTCCCCCTTCAGACTCACGCAGCCACATGCAATGATAGAGAATGCAGGGATTTCACAGTCGGTGAGTGCACAGTCATGTGGCTCCAAAGGCAGTGGCAGCATTAGGTCTGAGTGGCCCGCAAGTAGGAAGGGGAAATAGGGGGAAAGGGGAAGGTTCCCAGGACCCTCCTCATGAGAAGGTAAGGCTCACAATGAGGCCCCATCAGGCTGAGGCCCGACTGGCAGGTTGAATAGCATCCCTACGCTTTTCTATATCTTCAAGCTGACAAGAAATTATGTAACTGCCACAACAAGTACCCACCGCAAGGTGGGGAGCCACTCTGCATAGGTCTGTGGGCTGGACTCAAACCTTGGCCTCCAGCACCAAGGAGTGAAGTCTACTACTGGACCATGTAGCAATTCAGTTGGATCTTTAAATTTACACAGAAGGTTTAATAGATCCAGGTGTCTCCCAAATAAATAGGTAGTAACAAATTTGATGAAATTCTGTGAGTGAGGTAGTTGTCTAATGGAAGGCCTCATGGCCACGGTGCCATGGGAAAGAGCCCAAGTCTTAGCACAGATTTTCGATCTATTGAAAGGTGTCTGCCTGACACTCCCCTGGCTGGTACTCTGAGTCCCAAGCAGAACCCCACTGGGACCTTTCCCCGTTGTGTTTGCGACACTGGTGCAGGGCCTCTTGCTTGGAAGGTATTCAAATGTCTGCTCTTCCCAAATGCCGCTGACTCTCTGTCAGAAAAGGTCCCTTAAATTCCCTACGTCCTAGCTCTTCCTTGTATAAGAAGGGATTTTGGTTGAGGGGAATATTTTTACGTTGTTTTCAACTTTTAATTTTGGGGAATGTTTCCTGTATGTGTAACACACTTATTTCTAAAGGAATGATTCAATTAATTTTTGCCATTACTGAATCAGGTACTGTGGATAAAATGTCGCCTCCCAAAAATATGAGCTATAAGTCCTGACTCCTGTACCAAGTCATGGGATCACTGAGTCAAAATCGTCTTGAAGGCAATGATGCCACAACCCCCCCACCCACTGGTTATACCAAGGGTTAATTATAATCCTGATGGCAAAGAGAGTTTTCCTGTTGTGTTAATAAGCGTAGAATAGTGCCGAACTTTTTAAAAATTGATCTCTATTGCTGTTTACAAGAGAATATTAATCAAGGTTTGAGAAAGGAGCCTGGGGGCACTGTGGGTTAGTCAAGTGCACGGTTCGGCTCCAAGGGATAAAGATGAGGCTGTCCACTCCTCTCACAAGCTCCAGTCTCCGCCTTACAGAAGGGGTTGCCAAGACTTAGAATCAACTGTGTGGCAGTTGGGTTGTGCATGGAAGCAAGCAGAAATAGGGAAAGCAGATGTCGTGTCACATGAGGATCCCCATGGAGCCAAGGGATAGGAGCGGAGAAGAAAGGAGGACCTTTCCTGAGAAGGGGGAGAGAGGGACGGGTGGCACACTGAATTTGTTCTTGTAGCCTCCTGGCTGTGAATGCATACATCTCTGTTGATTGTGCCCATCACTGGGGGCATTTCTGTTCCAGCAGCACTAGGTGAGTAAGAGAGGGGGGTTTAAGTTGTTGGCTTGTTTCGTTGCTTTTACAAGACCCTCGGTTGTGAGCATCCCTACGTGGCACGAATGATTTACTTCTGACAGAGCACCCACCCTGCACTTACAGTAACAGTGCTAATAAAGTGCAATGTTGATTTGATGTCTTTCCCTGTGCATATTCTATGTTCAAGTATTGAGAATGCCCAGAAATTGAATATAGATGTTTGATCTCTTTACTGCTGGGTTTCAACCAGTTCTAAGGTTTTTATATAATAACTTTTTTTAACATTAAAAATAACTGCAAACTTCCTGCCGTTGAGTCAATGCTGACAGACAGCAGCCTGTAGTTTTCAGAGATAGTAACTGTTGGCAGGAGGAGAAAGCCCAGTTGTTCTCCCACAGAGCTGCTGGTGGTTTTGAACTGCTGACCATGAGGATCACAGGCCAACTGGTAACCGCTGCACCACCAAGGCACCTTTTTAATATTACATGAAATAAGATGTTATGATGTGTATACTATTTTCTTACAGGCCACTGGTTGAGCAATTTGAAGGGGGAAAAAAGAACATATTTGAGGGAAAATTAACAAAAAAATTTGGGTATAATATGCCATAATAATTATGGTAAAGAACTTATTTCAAATAATTTTGTACAATTTAAAAAATAATTATTATCATGTTTATAACCATGCTGCCCTCCACCTAAGTATTTTCCCCATGTATCTCAAGTCTTCTCCTTGTGCAAGACATCAATCTCTGTCAGGGACACAGGCATCTGTGAGCTTGATATGATTATTCTATTTAATAAATGAGAAAATACTGATACAAACTATAGAGCAATCTAAAAGCTTTAGTGTGATACACTCACTTTCCTCAAACCACATTAAAAATCAGATTGAGACTAGCTCAGAAGCATCAAAGCCCACATGGAAGAAGCACACAAGCTTGTGTGACCACAAGGTATAAAAGGGACCAGGTATCAGACATCAAAGAACAAAATATCATATCAGTGGGTGCCCACCTTCCCTATGTGAACACTGAAGACAGAGGTGTGCATAAGCAAATATGGTGAAGAAAGCTAATGGTGCCCAGCTATCAAAAGATATAGTGTCTGGGGTCTTAAAGGCTTGAAGAAAAACAAGCAGCCATCTAGCTCAGAAGCAACAAAGCCCACAAGAAAGAAGCACACCAACCTGTGTGACCATGAGGGGTCGAAGGGATCAGGTATCAGGCATCAAAGAACAAAAAATCATATCATTGTAAATGAGGGTGAGTGCCGAGTGGAGACCCAAGGCCCATCTGTAGGCAACTGGACACCCCCTTACTGAAGGGCTATAGGGAGGAGACAAGCCAGTTAGGTTGCAGGGTAGCAACAATGAAATATACAACTTTCCTCTACTACTTAAATGCTTCCTCCCCCACCCCCCCCACTATCATTATCCAAATTCTACCTTACAAATCTGACTAGACCAGAGGATGTACACTGGTACAGATAGGAACTGGAAACACAGGGACTCCAGGACAGTTGACCCCTTCAGGACCAGTGGTGAGAGTGGCGATGCCTGGAGAGTGGAGGGAATGTGGGGTGGAAAGGGGGAACCGATTACAAGGATTTACATATATCCTCCTTCTTGGGGGATGTACAATGGAAAAGTAGGTGAAGGGAGATGTCAGACAGTGTAAGATATGAAAAATAAAAATAATTTATAAATTATGAAGGGTTCATGAGGTAGGGGGGAGTGGGGAAGAAGGGGGGAAATGAGGAACTGATATAAAGGGCTCAAGTAGAAAGCAAATGTTTTGAGAATGAAGGCAACAAATGTACAAATGTTCTTGACACAATGGATGGATGTATGTATTGTGATAAGAAGTATACGAGCCCCCAATAAAATGATTTTTAAAAACCACAAAAAACAAACAAAGAATCAGATGGAGAAGTTCATTTCAAACTCCCACTCTTAATGGTCCTGTTCCTATACCAGGAACTTTTGTTGAAGATTCTGAAAATGCCTTGTCCTCCCTCTAGGCAAAAGCAGTTTCTTCCTTTGTTTCCAAAGGATGGTCTATGGACCTCTGCTTTAAGGTGACACTTATCAGGCAGTGATGATCTACTTTGACCTTAGTCAACTGAGACTTTAAGGGCAAGGCAAGGCTTTATTGGGGTTTGTTTTGTCATTTAACAGTATTGCATATTAGGAGCTCTCAATGCTGCCTAATCCTCAACGAGCTCTCATTGTTGAATCATCCTCATTATTTAATAACCATTTAAAAATCACAATTACATTTTTGAAGGATTATGGAAAAGAATATTGTGGATTTGATTCTATAGCATAAATAAATGTGATCTAGCTAAGCCAGGTACTAGAATTTACTCTGTAAATCAACTCTCTATTCTATAACAGAATAAATTCTGTCCATGAGTCATAAGGAGGTAGGGCCTAAAGCTCTGCCTTGTTTTGAAGTGACTTTTGTTCTGTTATGAAATGCTTTTACTAAGAAATTAGTTATTGTTTAAAAATACTCCTTCAAATACTTAGCAGAAATTGAACTAATAATTCTGTCTAACCTCTAACTACTGCCACAAAATGACTAATTGTGAGCATATTAATATTTCATAAGCGATTTAAATAACACCTTGAACATGTTTGCTGGTGGAAAGTATTTTAAACTGAGATTTTACAATAAGAAATATGAAGTTATAAGGAAGGGCTGATTCAACCAAGGTGCAGTATAGCACTGAGGAAACGCAAATCATTCCTCTGGTTCCTGAAGGCCCCCCCCTGCCCCTACCCCATTACCATGACCAAGTTCTACCTTACAAATTTGGCTAGACCAGAGAATACACATTGGTACAGATAAGAGCTCTTGACACATGGAATTCAGGACAAATAAAACCCTCAGGAACAGTAGTGGGAGTAGCGATATCATGAAGGTAGGGGAGTGGTTGGAGAGGGGGAAGGGAGAGAAAGGGGAACATATCACAAGGTTGGATATATAATGCACACACCCCCAAGGGGACGAATAAGATATGTGGGTAAAGAGAGACAATGGACAGTGTAAGATTCAAAATAATAATAAAAACATAATTGATCAAGAACAGTATTCAAAAGTGTGAGAGGGTGGGTGAGGGAGGGCTAAAAAGAGGAGCTTATGTCAAGGGCTCAAGTAGAAAGAAAATGTTTTGGAAATTATGATGGAAACTTATGTACCAATACGCTTGATCCAAGGCATGTATGGAATGTTATAAGAGCTGTAAGAAACTACGATAAAATGATTTTGTAAAATGCATATAGATGACATTTTTCTTCATACTATGGTCTAATGTGTTTATTTTCCCAAATTTCAAGAAAATATGAATAAATGTAAAACAAAACCATTAACAAAATGTATTATAAACTTTGTTTAGTGAAATAACCCAAATCTAGAGGCATGATAATAATCTTTGAAAATACATATCAGATATATATAGATACTGTAGCTATAGATACCAAACAGTAGAACGTCTGACTTTGACACTAATCCATCCTAGAAGGTACATGGAAATGCGATTCAGTCGAGTTCCAAATCAATTTTCTCCATAAGAAATAATTGAAAATGGATTAATCCATTCTTAACCACCAAGGTTTTATCTTACCCTTGCCTTTTTATATGAAACATTACACAGAAATTTCAAAGTAAATAAGTTCAGAGTTAAATAATATAATTTAAATAAGAAACAAAACATTAAAAAGGTTTTTAACAAGTACCGTATGAGCCCTACCTTGAGACTGATGAGGATCTGGACCTGTGGACACGGAGGTGGAGAGGAGGGATGCAGAGAGAGTCCTTGTTTGGAAGGGGAATCTCCACCCATGAAATCAACTGGGAGCTGCTTCTCAGGAGTTTTTCCTTGTTTGCCTTTTTCACTAGGACCTGGTGGCTTCCTCTTTAAAAAAAAATCGGTCTCATGTGGTCTGCTCTTGGCGTTTCCTTAAATGTTTTCTAAAAGGGTTTACTAATTATCAAAAAAAATCATAGCACGGTTAACTAGTTCCTTATCGTGACGATTCTTTTCAGAAACTCTTAAGACCCATGTTTTTTATCTAAAAACAAGACAAAATACAAAAAGCCACAAAAAATTACAGCAAAACGCTTGGCGCACAGCCGCAAAAGGTTTAATCAGTGCGCACTAACAACGCCAACTGACCCACGTGCCCGAAACACCAACTGCTTTTATTTACAAACACCACGTGCGTTGGGTCGGATGCTGATGTGTTTCTTGAGCGCAGATGCAACATTTTCTGGACATTTTGCGTCGAAATCCGATTGCATCGAGTACTGATGCGGTCGAGAGCTGGGCTCTACTGTATTGATATGAACGCTGCATCTATGCATGTATATTTGTGATACAGAGGCCTTGTAGCTCACCAAGTTGCGCCAAAATCAAGAATATGATAATTCCTTGTAATGGTGGTTTCTGATTATTATCAGGCATGATTTGTTGGTATCTGAAGGGACTCCGGTAAAAATGAATAATGTTAAAATCTCACGTGGGCTATGATGAGTGAATTCTGAGACACTTGTTTCAGATCACCTTAATTTACCACTTACTTCACCGCCCACCGGCCGCATACGGGCCTCATTGAGTTAGAAGCTGTGTTGATGAGTTCTAGGTCAAGTCAGTGACCTTGAGCTCCCAGGAGGACCCAGGGTTCCCTTTGGGAAGGCTGACGCTACATTGGCTCCTTCAAAGCAAAGCGGCTGAGGGCGGTGACGCGCTGCCCTTCCCGTTGGTTTCTGGGCACTTACCCGGGCCCTCACCAGGACTCCTCTATCCTAATTTTAGATTTTGTTTTTCACCCTTCTAGAGGCAGGAGCTAATACCTACCCCTTACTCTGGGAAACATAGTTACTTCTTTTTTTTTTTTTTGAAAATGAAGCACACAAGCAAACTCACACGTTATTAGTCTAGAACTCATGGGAGGCCTGGTGGAGCAGTGGTTAGTGTCGTGCTGTGATCCTCCTGCTCTGCGATGCAAGACCGGGCTTTCTGCTCTTGGGAACAGTGACCGACCGTCTCAGAAACCAGCAGGAGGGTCGCCTGGACTCAGTGGCAGGGAGGTTGGGATACCAAGAGTTGGGGAGTGGGAGAAAGAAGGTGGGCCAACAGTTCTCCTGCTGAAGGCTGTTGGTGGTACCATCAAGCCAGCACCCAGGCACATAGTCACCCAGAATGAAGTTCTCCCTGGTCTTGCTCATTTTCATGAGGATTCCCAATTGTCCTAATGTGTGAACTATTTTTTTTAATTTCTAGCCTGTAAACTCTTAGAATAAACCACTTTACATATTCCATTCATAGGGAAATATTCTAATTTTTCTATATGATTTACTCAAAACTGATAAACATCACATCTATTTTGATTTATTTGTACAGATTAGAACATTTTATTTGTCCAGATACCTATTATTAGATAATTCAATTAAATTGATACCCACATATGGATTTTAAACTTTGTGGAATCACCCCACAGAGATTGACTAGCAGACAATATAAACTTATTTATCATTTCCATTTGTCAAGATTGTATTTCCTTTGAAAAACAACTACAATTGAACTATAATAGAAAAAATAGAGTTGAAGAGAGTCTGAAAGGGAACTAATATTTGTTCTGGACACACTAAATTCCAAGTTCTTTCCACAGATTATCATCTTTAATCATAATAAGTTCATAAAAGTTGTATGTGATTATTATCTACATCACTACAAACATTTATTACCTTCAATTTATAAAGTAAATTTGACTAACTTTCCAAGTCTCATACATCCAAGATCAGCCATGAATCCACTTATAGGTAGTATATGTGGTCAAGCCAGAAAATTAACTTAACCGTGACTTTTAACCATGTGCTAAACAATATGGCTTTTACTATAAATTTTCCCCTTTAGAGAATAGATACCATCACTTCTGGTCCTGCCTTGATATAGAAAGGGCATGAATCATGCTGAACACGTCTGGAAGCTTCCACGAGATGTGACATTGACTGAGAGTATGACAGTGTAGGCAGAACAACATCCCTTCCAGTCCCATGTCCATGTCCACATCTCCTGAATCTGTGGATATATGATTTAACAGATATGCTTAAGGGTTTGAATCTTAGGATTCAATCTTCATGAGTTACTTGGGTGAACCTCATCTAATCACATAAACCCTTAAAAACAGAGACATTTCTATAAACGGATATATTTTTCTATAAAAAGATATAGCAAAAGAGAAGTAAGGGAGACTTCAAGTGTGAGAAAAATGTAATACGCTATTGCTGGCTCTAAGACGCAGGGGGTCTACTTACCTGAACGGAGGCCTTTAGGAGTTAAGGATACCTGTTCAGGTACAGAGGCCTTTAGGAGTTAAAGATACCTACCAACTGAGGGACTAAAAAGACATAGAGAATGAAGTCCTAAAGTAAGGTGACCAGATCTTAACATTAGTAAAGTGGGACACTAGCGGGACACCATTGATAATCACTAATATCCTGGCGAAACAGCCACATGGCAGCCCCAAACTGCATACCCTAGCTTGTCATGCATTCCTTCCTCCCCCCCCACCACCCCTCAACTCTGCCTATATTCATGCTGCCATAGCAACAGACCTCCAGCACCCACATCCAAACCACACCCAGCCTTTTGTCTCTGTCTCTCCTCTCACCACAAGTCTAAATGTTAAATCGCTATTGTTTCTGAATAAATTTCAGCGCACGATATGCTGTGTACTAGACACAGGTACTAATATTTTTTCCCACAGTCATAATAGAAGGAAAACTCAAGACCCAGTGAGTGTTAGAAGAAAGTTATTTTTCTTCCCCAGGTACAGATCCCTTGGACTACATCCACATTACCCTTTCAAATGTTTGGATCCCTCTTTAAAACACTTTATTTATTAGGATCTTGAATAAGATCTGGTGATAGTTTGCAGGAAACTGTCATGGGGGCTGAGTTATCTTATTTGTCATTAAATGTGCTGGTACTGTGTGTCATTGGGTTAATTCTGACTCACTGGAATCCTGTGTGACAGAGGGGAGCCAACCTGGTAGGTTTCCTGGACTGAAATTTTTTATGAATGATGATCACCAGGTGTTTGAATTCTGATGAATTAAAGCCACCGGCTCATAGTTAAGTGATTAAACACTGCACCTCCAAGCTTTGGCTATTCCTAAGGAATTATTGTGCGTATATAGAACTGCCTTCCTCATAGTTGATGGACAACAAATTCCTGATGAATAAATTAATGTACTATGTATGAGTCCCTGGCCTTTAAAACACTTATATCTAATTTTCTTAAATCATATGGACACAAAAATATATGATCTTGACTGCAGTTTGAAGGCTACCATTTATATGATGAGATCCACACATTATAACAAAATTATTTAAAGAAAAGATAGCAAAGGTCTTTAGCTATAAAATCTTCTAAAGAACTCAAAAGTGAGTAATTTCTGGGCAAATGTTATGAATTTAAAGAAGCATGTGCAGTAGCTATTAGTAAGCATGGGGACATCACCCACCTGTTGATCGGTGTTTTATAAACATGAAAATTTAGCTCATGCCAGAACTTTATTTGTTCAAAATGAGTATTTCATTTTTATGTGTATTTTGAGAAGAAGAATGAGGCTTTCTATGCCCATAAAGAGCTACATTCTCAGAAGACCACAGGGCAGTTCTATCGTGTACCATGGGGTCACTATGAGTTGAAATTTACCTGATGGCAGTGAGTTCTGGTTTTGTTTGTTTGCTTTATGCTGATAACAGTTAAATATTCATCATTAAATATTTATTCAGTATCAATTTTTAAGACCAGCATATGCACATTTCAAAACAATTTCCTATTTTGAACCTATTTTTTTCATAAGGATTTTTACTCATATATAACCCTTTATGTAAATATCACTGTGGATTAAATATCTAATAATTGTATAAATGAATTAAGCCATGATTCATACCAAAATCTATATTTGAAAATCAGCTTCGGGATTATACTCATTGATTTCTCAACTTTGCAGTTATTCCATTTCCAGGTTCAGTCTTCTGCTCCAATAATCTTTGTTGAAACAATCAAAGGAAGAAAATCCTAAGTTATTTGTAAACTGAAGAATAACATTTGGGCAAAATTTCCTTTGTCCTCTTCAGCCAACTATGTGGTGTAATATAATCGATCAAGTACGTATTTCTGAAACCATCTTTTGGCATCTGTACTGTGAAAAGAAATGCTTGACTATCTGGCATTAATAAATCAGACAGTAATATAGCCATTTGGCCTTGTTTTTTATCTACCGTTTCAAAGAAGTAACTACAAGAAACTAGCAAGAAATTGAAATGCTGGTACCGGCTGCCAGCTGGGATTGATTAGAGGGTACGGTCTAATTCTGTATTTTTTTCTAGTACAACAGTTTAACCAGCTGAGTCACCTATTGCCTTCTGCTAATTGTCAGTGAACAATTATTTAATATTATTTTTGCTTTAGTCTTTGAACATATATATTTACAAATTATATTTTATAAAGTGTTATATTGTCAATTTTATATTGGTATTGAATAGAAAATTATTATTGAAATTGAAATAAGATATATTTTAGCAATGACTTATTCACAAAGATTACACATATATGCTAAGAATGTGCACAAACATGATAATACAAAGGACAAAAATATTATATCGATTTTTCCATAGAATTTACACAGCAGTAAGGGAGACACATGCAATAATTATAATGTAAAGAGTGTCAAAATAATATAATGTGATGGAGAACCCTAAAAGTAAGCAACAAAGTACCAATACTACTCAGTATCTGAAGTGAGGCACTCTACCGTCTATTAAAAGAGATTTCACAGATAGTCACTAGTGATTAGATGACTCAGGTTAGTCCGATCAGAGCTAACATGTGAATTGATCATCTGTTTCAAGAGCTAGTATGTGAAAAAGCCACGATGCTGAGAGAAGTCCAAGCAGCCCTGAAGGCACTGGTGGAAACGCGTTTCCAGGAATTCACACCAATCGACAGGTTTCGACAGGCTGGAAGGCACTGGAAGCACTCACTCATCGGGGCCACAATATTTGGGGGGAAGTTATCTAAACAACCAAGTGGAAGAGATGCATATCGGTGCCCATCTGAAGAAACGTGAAACAACAAGCCAAAGGAGGAACTTCAAAGCCCTCATAGAGAGCTTGATGTGCATTATCTGGGATCGGGTGGTTCGCGGTGCCATTTATAACTCATCCTTGGCCATCCAGAAGTGGCTGGGACAGCAGTAGCGGGAACACACCGGGTTTCAGTAGAAAAGTCGCTATTTCTCGGTGCAGTAGAGTGAGGAGGGCTGTGTGATTGCAACCATCCAGATAGGAACGCCAACAGGAACACCGGATTGCAACAGAAACCAAGGTTTTTTTCTGAACCCAACACATTAAACGGCCGCAGCTGGGAGCAGACTCCCAGGAATGAGGTGCTAAGAGGTAACCTAAGGGGCTAATGGAAAATAGAATCTCTCATAGTAGCAGAGCTGCAGGTAGGGGATTTTAAGTAATACACAGAAGGTTTATGAGGAACACAAAGTGGCTCAAATGTGAAAGACTTCTCTCTGGACAATGATATCAAACTTGTAACCAAATCATTTGTGTACGATGTTTTCCATTCCTTACCATTGTCCTAAGCTCTCATGTTGCTGGAGAAAACATGGTGAGAAAGAAGAGAAACAATGTAAGAAAATCCTGGATAAAACCAAAAATAAGAACATACCTTTGCCCATCCAAGGTAGGCAGCTGAAAGTCTAGAAACTTGAATTAACTGATAAAGCAAGAAACACTTTAGTGTTAGGTTGGCCCAGACGTATTTATGTATTTTACCAAAAACAGGAGGGAGGGCAGGACTTTTGTTTTTCCTGAATATTAATTTTAATTGAAAAAATGCACAAAGTAAATATATATATTTCAGAGATCATGTCTAAAGGTTAGAGAAAATGACAACAAAATAGCTTCCAGGGGAAAGGCAAAGACCCTTCTGATGGATCCAGCTAATGCTCTGTGATGACCTGATGTGCTTCTGCTTGAAAAGCAGATGTGCTTCTGCTTCAGTCTCTTGCCTTTCAAGAACTGGAATGTGGATTGTGATGACCCAGTTTACTCAAACCAATTAAATCCGTATTCTAGGGGACACTGGAGCAAAGATATAGATGATATGCAGGCCTCTGTGGTTGTGCTTACTTAACATCATGTCAGTTCTGACCCTGGAGACCCGTTTGTGGCCCCTACGTGCAGGCGTGGGTCTCCCCCACTTTGAGTTAAGATTCCAGTCACTCTCCATCCATCCTCACCTTTTCTCCCCTTGCCGGAGTCTGACAAGCTAACAGAACCAACAAAACGTGTGCTTTTTAAACAAAGTTTTTACTGTATACAAATAACTTACTTCTTCTCCCTCTCAGTTTCCTCACGGACTGCCATCAAGTCAATGCCCACTCAGAGGGGCTTTCGAGGACAGACCAGGACTGCCAGGTGCGTTTCCAATACCACACCATTGTAAGGGAGTGGAAAGCCTCATCTTTCTTCCTTGGAGGCGCTGGGGAGCTTGAACTTAAACTGACGACCTTGTGGCTAGCAGTTGCACCAGTAATCCACTAAGTTACCAAAGCTATTAGCCTCAGAAAGTAAAGGGGGAAAAAAGCTGTCTTCTGAAATAGTTCAAAACCACTGGGCAAATACCATGTGGATCTGGGTACTAGGTTCACAGTGTTGTCGTGTACTAAAAACACTCCCTGCTAGTAATTTGAAGACACTGATATAAAGAATGCTCACTGGCATTGTGCATAATCGAAAGAACTTGTAATTAGCATGGAAAATGAGAAACATATTTGGAAAAGGTTAAGACTAAAAGATAGAATTCACAAGTAAAAAAACACTTCAAGAATAATATCTATTATATTTTGAAAAAGAAGCCAATTATTATGTATGGAAGTGAGAGTAACTGCAATTTGAACACCAAAGGGGGTAAGTAGCCTACTATACATAGGAGAAATAATTCGTAAATATATGTATAGATCTGAAGGGATTACACAGACGTTAGCACAGAGCGACAAAAGGATTCAAACAATGGAAGAGGCATAAACAATAGAGTGACCTATATCGATTGCAACATTCAGAAGGAGGGATTAGATATGGAGAGGGAGGCAACATTAAAATGAATTTTTCAAACTCAATCAAGTTCATTTAATAATGTAGATATAAGTATGCATTAAGAATGATTGAAGAAAAATTAAAGCACAAGAAGCTATGTCTTAGTCAAAGTGGAATAACACAGACAACGAGGTCTTGAAAGCACTATGGTGAAAGGATAAATTTTCTAAATATTGTGATTAGACTAATAGGTAAATTCGTTCTTTTTTGAAATCATTTTTGGGGGCTCTTACAGCTCTTATCACAACCCATACATATATCCTTTTTGTCAAACACATCTGTACATATGTTGTCATCATCTTTTCCCAAACATTTTCTTTCTACTTGAGCCCCCACATCAGCTCCTCATTTTCTCCCCTCGCTCCCCGCTTCCCTCCCCCATGCCCCCTTGAAAATTTATAAATTATTCTCTTTTTTTCTTTTCATGTCTTAGACTTACTGCTATCTCAAGTTACCCACTTTTCTGCTGTCTGTCCCCTTGGATGGGGCCATACGTTGATCATTGAGATCAGTACCCCCTTACTCCCCCCACCCTGCAAAACTTACCCGCCTAGTATTGCTGCTCCCTTATTGACCCTGAGGGGTTTATTGGTTGGATGCCCTGTGTTATGAGTAACCGTGTCTGATCTAGCCGGATTTTTCAGATAGAACTGGGGTCGTAGAAGTGGCAGCGGGGGGCGGGAGGGGGGAGCACTAAAGAACTAGAGGAAGGTTGTGTGTGTTATCAGTTCTATCTGTACTCTGACTGACTCTTCTCTTCCTTGTGGCCATTCTGACAGGGGGTGTCCAATTGACTACTGATGGGTTTTGGGTCTCCACTCTACCCTCCCCCTCATATCCAATGATATGCTTTTGGTTTTTGTTTGTTTGTTTGTTTGGGGTCTTTGATACCTCATACCCGATCCCATCGACACCTCATGATCACACAGACTGGTATGCTTCTTCCATGGGCGCTTTGCTGCTTCTCAGCTAGATGGCTGCTTATTTATCTTCAAGTCTTTAAGACCCCAGATGCTAATTATATGTTTTGATACCCGGGCACCGTCAGCTTTCTTTACCACATTTGCTCATGCACCCATTTTTTTTTCTTCAGTGATTGTGTCAGGGAAGGGGAACATCACAGAGTGCCCTGCTAGTAGAACAAAGTGTTCTTGTGTTGAGAGAATACTTGAGTGGAGGCCCAATGTCCATCTGCTACTGTAATACTTTGTAAATATATATATATATATATATATATATATATATATATATATATATATATATATATATATATATATATAGTAAATATATATATTTACACATACATATATTTGTATACATATATACACATACATATATACATATATTTATTCCCCTGGCATTGTAGATAAATGTATTTATGTATATACATGTCTATATTAGACCTCTATAACTGTTCAATGCCTCCCAGTTCTTTCCTCTATTTCCTTTTACTTTCCTCCTGTCCCACTATCATGTCTGGCCATCATTTGAGTTTTTGTAATCCCTCTCGAGCACCCCCAAGCATCCTATACCCTCCTCGCCATCAACTTTAGATCACTTATTTTTCTCTTGTCCCTGGATTTATTGGCACCTCCCCCTTGTTCCCCATCTTTCCCTCGCCTGTGTCCTCCCCAGAGCCATAGGTCCCCTGGTTCTCTCCTCCAGATTGTTCATCCTGCCTATCTTATCCAGTTAGACATTCATAGACAATAATATGCAGAAAAATAAAGCAAAACATAACAAAAAAGAAGACAAAAAAATAAATCAACAACAGCTATTACAACAAAACAAAGAAAGAAATAAAAAAGATAAGAAAAACCAACAGCAAAAGCCTAAAAACCCTCACACAGTTCCAGGTCTGACCTTTATGAGTGTTTTCCAGTCGAGCATGCTGGGGTGCCATGCCCTGGACCCCAAGCCCACTTTTGGCATTCTTCAGGGACTTCATTGCTTTGCTCCCCTTGCTGCTCTACTGTACACTCTTAGTGCTCACCCCCATGTGGTGAATTCTTAATGGCGGCAATACAATAGTACGCTATACAATAGTATATTCAAAGTAGACTAAGTTAAGTTTATAGGGTTATTTTGTGTTATAGAAACAAACTATAATATTCAAATGAACTTTTAAAATATGAGAAGAAATTTAAATTAAATAAATGTAAATTAATTTAAAGGAGTTTTTAGACAAAATAAATATTCATAGTGCTTATATTTTAGTAATAAAATTCTAAAAGATATATTTTATGAAGAAAAATTTATCTTTTTAAACCAAAAATTAATGGGGAAAGGTGAAATGTACATTTATAATATAAAATAATGAGATTTTATTTTTGTGGTTAATCTCTTTATTAGAATATAAAACTAAAATCCTATAATAAATCTATAATTATAGAATGAAACAGAATTTAGCCTTGAGGTGGAAAAGGGCAAATAGAATAAATGCAATATGAGTTGTAAAGATTTACATTGCTCCAGAAAGGAATAATGTTATTGAGTGAGTCTAATAATTTAATTATAAAATTATTACAGAAAAAATAACATCAAAAGAGCCATATTAATGCAAAGTGAGATAAGAAAAGGAGGAAATACAGGAAAATGATAAAATTAAGACAAAATATAGTAAAAACATACTAATATATCAGTTATTGCAGTCAATATAAATACATTAAACTTTCCAATGTAAAACATAATTTATCTGACTAAATAAAATCCAGTTATACTATTTACAAAGACATAGTGTCTGAAAATTTAAATTAATGGAAAAGCTGATTGCAAAAATATGGAAAATAGTTAGGCACTACTCATTTGATACTTATGTTCCCATATAATTCAAGTTTGATACTTTTACTAACATATAATTATTTTAAGGATCACAACTAGACCCATCAGTTTATACAAATGATCAAATTCGCACATTCGTTGTCATAACAAACATTTAAACATCAATCCTGGATGATAACGCTGTCACTGGGAGGCTAATCCTCAAAGATCTACAGGAAGATGAGTGAGTGTAAATGTCATCCAGCACCACGCATCACAACTGCCAAGATGAACACATTGCAGGTATCTTTGACCAATTTCTGCAGTCTAAAATTGATCAAACGTGCAACAAAGATACACTGATAATTACTTGTGTTAAGAGTGCAAAATGAAAGAACATGATTGGGAAATACAGCTAAGTTACATAGATGACACAGGAGATCTTATCATAGATTTTTACAAGTCAATAACCCATTCGTTGCAAATACCTTTTTCAGCCACACAAATAGTGATCAGAAACATGGACTCTGCCAGATGGAATACCAGGAACCAAGTAGATGACATTTTAGAAAATGGCAATGAGGAAGCTTACTAACAGCAACCAGAACAAGGGTGGTGACTGACTTTAGAACAGATCATCAATCACTCATATCAAAATTCAAGGTGAAGTTGAAGCAAATTAAGAGAAGCTCACAGAAGCAAAATATGATCTTGGTTCAGAGACCACATCAAAAAAGATTTGACATACTGAACAATAATGAGTGAAAATCGGATGTTGTTGCCACCGAGTCTGCTCGCAGCCCATGTTATCCTCTGCAAACAGCAGAAAGCAGGACAAGATGCTGCGCCAGCCTCACAATTGTCCCTGTGTCTGCTCCCAGTGAAGCCGCCACTGTGTCAAGTCTCTTGCCGAGGGCCTTTCTCCTTTGTGCCACCTCTACACTTGACCAAACAGTATGTCCTTCTCCAGAGACTGGTCTCCTGGCCATATGTCCAAAGGACGTAAGACGAAGTCTTGCCATCAGGAACTTTGTTCACGAGGAGTGTCAAAGGTCATTAGATAGACATAAAAGAAAGAAAGTACCAAAATAGATACCAGAAGAGACTCTGAAATTTGCTCTTGAACATATAGCAGCTAAGGCAAATTGCAGGAATGAAAAGAAAATTGAGAAATTTAATGAAAAAACATTTAAAAGCATAATTCAATTAAAAAGCATACAAATTAACAGAACTTGTTTGTCACTTGTCACCTTGTTGTGGTGCTTCTGTGAGGCTATGATGCTGGAATCCGTCATTGGAATACGAAATGCCATCCAAGTCACCCAAAGTGAACCAAGTTTCAGAGGGATCTTAATCCATGTGTGGACCACGACAATGGATTCTGATAACCCCTTGTTATTTATAGTCCTTTTCATTCATCTAAATTATCTCCATCATACATATGCATGAACCTGTTTATGGGATATATTTGTTTATTCATCATCCTTTTCTGCATTGCCTTAAGGATCAGAGGAACATTTATTTACAACCTGAAATATGTGCATGCCACAACCTCACTTGCTGAAAAGTCAGGAGGACTAGAAGCACTTGCTGAAGAAGAACAAGTATTGCAGCCTTTAGTATGGATTACAATCCAATCTAAAGAAAACTAAACCAATAGGCAATATGATGATAAATGGAGAAAAGATCAAAACAGTTCAGGGATATTTCTTGCTTCGACCTACAATCCATTCTCATGAAACCAGCAGTCAAAAGCGATCGAAAGAAGGGGAAAGAACAACAGAAATAATGGGGGAAGGGAGACAGTGGTAGGTGTGAGATAGGAAAATAATAACAATTTATAATCCCTCAAGGGCACATGGGGGAGGAGGGAGAGGAGCTGATACCAAGGGCTCAATAGAAAGTTGACTTGGAGGTAAACAAGTGGCCATCTGGCTCAGAAGCAACAAAGCCCACAGGGAAGAAGCACACCAGTCTGTGTGATCAAGAGGTGTCAAAGGGATCAGGTATCAGACATCAAAGAACAAAAGATCATACCATTGTGTGCTCACCTTCCCAATAAGGTCGCTGAAGACAAATAGGTGCATAAGCAAATGTGGTGAAGCAAGCTGATGGTGCCCGGCTATCAAAACATATAGCATCTGGGATCTTAAAGGCATAAAGGTAAACAAGTGGCTATCTAGCTCAGAAGCAACAAAACCCACATGAAAGAAGCACACCAGCCTGTGTGACCACGAGGTGCCGAAGGGATCAGGTATAAAGCCATGGTATTTTCAATCACCTCATCTGCATATGAAAGTGGTACTTTTAATAATGAAAAGTGAAGAATTGATGCACTTGGAGTATGGTGCTAATGAAAAATACTGAAAGTATCATAAATTGCCAAACAAACCCACAAATCTGTCTTGGAAGAAGTACAACCAGAATACTCCTTAGAAGCAAGACTTTATCTCTGGTACTTGGAAAGGTTATCAGAAAAGACCAGTCCCTAGTGACAGTCATTATGATTGGTCAACTAGAGGGGAAGCAACAAGAAACAGAGGCCCCTGCATGAAATGAATTGACACAGTGCCTGCCGCCGTGGACTTCCATACCAGGACCATTGCGAGGAGGGTGAAGGACCAGGGGTACTGCTCTCAGTTGCACAGAGGGGGTCTGGACGTTGGGACCAACTGGAGGCCACCTAGCAACATTACTATTGCATATGTAAATAAATAACACCTTTTCTTACGAGAATTCAAGACACACTTCTGTACACAAGTAGAAAAAGATTACTTGGCAATTTCATAGATTTGGAGAATATACTTGTGTTAGACAGGGTTCTCTAGAGAAACAAAATCAGAATGCTAATAATATATATATATATTTCTTATGTTATTCATCTATCTGTATGCATACAGAAGATGAATAACATAAGAAATAAACAGTTAATTACATTATAAAGCAGTGCAAATGGCTTAGTGCAACTCACTCCCATGAGACAGTTGTGAGACACTGGTAGTCCTTCAAGTCTTGAGGGCCGCCAGGTAGTCCTCTGTAGAGCAATTCAGGCTATCAGGGCACAGGCAGCAACCTGCAAGGCAGATCACCAACAGTCAGCCAGATGACAGGGTCTGATAGTCCCCAGCTCAAGAGATATAAATTCCAATGATGTGGCAAAACAGGTCTTTAAGGAACCTCAAATTGCAGTGACACAGTCCACAGGTTAGGTGTCCCACAGGTAGCGGGCAAAGAACAAGCAAGGCAGCCTCACAGTGGTCAGATAATCAAAGAGCAAGAGGCAAGAAAGGCGAGGCTTGCTGAGCCATTTATCTCTCTTCCCATCAATTAATCCCACATGTGTTCATCGGCAAGGTTAGCACAATAAACTACCTCAATACTGCACTAAAATAATGTCATACAAAAGCAATTATCCTTATAAATGTGTGTTGGAGGTACAGGGAATCCAGGGTGGATGATACCTTCAGGACCAAGGGCGTGAGGGACGATGCTGGGAGAGTGGAGGGTGAGTGGGTTGGAAAGGGGGAACTGATTACAAGGAGCCACATGTGACCTCTTCCCTGGGAGAGGGACAGCAGAGAAGGGGGGAAGGGAGACCCCGAATAGGGCAAGATATGACAAAATAACGAGGTATAAATTACCAAGGGCATATGAGGGAGGGGGGAAAGGGGAGGGAGGGGGGAAAAAAAAGAGGACCTGATGCAAGGGGCTTAAGTGGAGAGCAAATGCCTTGAGAATGATTGGGGCAGGGAATGTATGGATGTGCTTTATACAATTGATGTATGTATATGTATGGATTGTGGTAAGAGTTGTTGGAGTCCCTAATAAAATGTAAAAGAAGAAAAGAGAAAAAAAATGATTAGGGCAAAGACTGTACAGATGTGCTTTATACAATTGATGTATGTATATGTATGAACTGTGAAAAGAATTGTATCAGCCCCAATAAATTGTTAAAAAAAAAATGTGTGGATTGTAATATTTTCGTCAATTGACTACACCTGTGCTAAGACACAATGAGGAAGCTCAATATCAGTAGTTAAAACCAGGCCAGGGGCCAATTGTGGAACAGACCTTCAATTCCTCATATGAAAGTTCAGAATAAAGCTGAAGAAAATGAAAATAAATGTACAAGAGTAAACATCTGACTTGAGTCTCTCCCACTCGAATTGTGAAAACATGTCAGGAACAGATTTAATGCAGTGAACACTAACTCTAGAAGAGTTGATGAACTGTGGAAGGACATCAAGACCACCATTCATGAAGAATGCAAAAGGACATTAGAGACAGGAAAGAAAGAAAATATCAAAGTGGATGTCAGAAGAGACTCTGAAACCTGCTCTTAATTGTAGATTAGCTGGTGCAAATGGAAGAAAGGATGATGTCAAGGAGCTGACATCATCAATAGATTTCAAAGGGATGCTTGAGAGGACAAAGCCAAATGTTATAACAAAATGTACAAGGACCTAGAGTGAGACAACCAAAAGGGAAAAACATTCTGAGCACATCTGAAACTAAAAAACTCAATAAAAACTTCAAGACTCAAATTGCAGTGCTGAAAGATTCTATGGGGAAATCACTGAATGATGCAGGAAGCATCAAGAGACGGTGGAAAGAATACAGAGTCACTTATCAAAAGGACTAGACAACAGTCTACTATTTCAGGAGTTAGCACAGGAGTAAGAATCAGTGGTGCAGAAGGAAGTTCAAACTTCACTGACTGCATTAGCCACAAACAGGGACCGAGGAATTGACGGAATACCCATGTAGATTTCCAAAAGTCGAAGCAGCACTGGAAGCATCTACTCACCTATTCCAGGAAATCTGAAGAGAGTTCCTTGTCCAACTCACTGGAAGAGATCCTTATGTGTGCTCATCCCATAGAACGGTGACCCAAGCGAATGCTAAAACTATAGAACAATATCATCGATATAGGACATAAGTAACATTTTTCTTAAGACCATAAACCAACGGATGCAACAATCTATTGACAGGGAACTGCCAGCTATTCAGGGCAGATTCAGAAGTGGTCGTGGAACAATGGATATCATTGCTGATATCAAATTGATCTTGGCTTAATGCAGAGAATCCCAGAAAGATATTTACTTGTGTTTCATTGACGATATAAAGTATTTGACTGTGTGGACCATAATAAACTGTGGATAACTTTGAGAGATTTGAGAGAAATGAGAATTCCAGAACCCTTCATGGTGTTCATTCTGAACTGTAGGTGGATCAAAGGTAGTTGTTAAAAAATAGGACAAGGAAATACAGCGTGGTTGAAACTCAGGAAAGGTGTACTTTAAGGTTGCATCCTCTTGCCATGCTTGTTCAATGTGCTGAACAAATGATCGGGAAGCTGGGTTGGTTGAAGAAGGATGTGACATCAGTATCTGAGGGAGCATTATGACCAACCTGCCCTATGTGTCTGGCACAACTCTGCTGGCTGAAAATGAGGAGGCTGGAAGGTAGATCCAAATGCTCTCCACTGGAGCACTGGGCACATCATGGTAAATGGAGAAGTAGTCAAAGTTGCCCAGGACTTTTGTCTTACTTGGATCCGCAATTGATGCTCGTGGAGCAGCAATCTTAAGACATCAAAAGATGCATTACATTATGTTAATCTGGTGCACAAGACATCTTTAGACTATTGAAAAGTCAAAATTTTATTTTGAGGACTAAGTGTGCCCGACCCAAGCCATGGTATTCTCCATTGCCTCATATGCATGTGAAAGTTGGACATGGACTAAGGAAGACTGTAGAAGAAGAATAGATGTATTTGAATTGTGGTGCTGGAGAAAACTATTCAAAGTACCATGGATTGCTAAAAGGAAAATCAATTTGTATGGGAGAAGTAAGGCCAAAATACTCCTTAAAATCAAGAATGGCAAGACTTCATCTTACATACATCAGAAATACTGTCAGGAGAGACCGGCCAGTCCCTGGAGAAAAGCACCATGTTTGGAAAAGTGGAGGAGCAACAAGAAAGAGGAAGGCTCTCAATGAGATGGATGGACACGGTGGCTGCATCAATGGACCAGGCACACAAACAATGTTGCGGATGACATGGGACCCTGTAGTGTTTCCTTCTATTGGGCTCTGAGTGGAAGGCCACTTTATGGTTCCCAACAACAACACTGTAGTACTGAAGAGTACTGGGAGTACAGGGACTGCCCCAACCCTACAAATGTGTCTTGGAATAAGTACAGCCAGAATACTCCTTAAAGCATGTGTGGAGAGGGTTGTCTCATGTACTTTGGACATGTCAGGAGAGACCAGACAATGGAGAATGTCATCATGTTTGGAAGGGCAGCACAAGAGACAAGACTCTTGACAAGACATTGACTGTAAAAATGGGTTTCAACACAAGAATCATTGTGAAGATTGAGCAGAATGGGGCAGTGTTTCCTTCTGTTGTACATTGGATTGCCATGAGTCAGAACCAACTGGACGCACCTGGCACCACCATCACCACCAATGGTAGAATTATTTTACAATTAGACGCGTGGAATGGATTCAATTCTTCTATTGAAACAAATTCAATTACTGTATTGGGCACTTAACACAGTGTTCTCCAGAATTTATTAATATTTAAGGGATAACAAATCATTAAATATCAAGTTCACAGATAAAACTAATGGACCTCCATGAGAACCTTGCAAGAATAAGACCTCTGACATTGGTGAAACTCATGGAGACATAGTTCCTGATTAATGGTTGCTGGAAATTTGAGACAATGCCTTTTACATTTTAATGCACCAAGGTGCTTCCATTGTTACCTGTTTTTTTATAATAAGGACAGAAATTGTGTCAGGGAGACAAGCCACAAATATAACAGTGACACAAAAGGAATTACTGATCAACTGCCATTAGAAGGCTAGAGACAAATCACATCTGACCTCTATTAATAGTTGCAGTTGTCCGGTAAGGTTTCTTTTCTAGGGATATAGTCTTTGTGCTAAACATAATGATCTTAATTAGTAATCAGCAACCCTTTTGATTAAAATGCAAGTTATTTTTTTAAAAGTTATGTCCAGCAGCTTCTTTAGTTTTAGCTTGGGAAACAATGTTTTTGTTTGTTTGTTTGTTTTCCTTTTCTTTTTTGTTCTTTTATTTTCTCCTCTATTTTTCTGCTCTTTAAGACACTATATACCTACTCATGGCACATGGAAGAAATTATTTTGGCTGAGCCCCATAGCTATAAATTTTAAAGCCTGCTCAATTCAATACATGGGATATCAGAATTAAGGACACAATTATTGTCACTTTAAATAATTAAGTACCTTAATAGATAAAGAATTAAAGGGCTAGGGTCTCTGGTGACAGAGCTGTAAGATAACATAGGGACCAGCTGTTATATTATGAATAGGTTTGAGAGGGTCACTATTTGCAATGAGAAAACTGATGTACAAAAGGAATAACCAAAGTTAGGGCACAGGGGTTCCTGCAGTAAGACATGTCAGGGCCCAGAACTTCATTAAGGGCAGGTCTAAATACATTCCCTAACACAGCCTGCAACATGTGACAGTTTTACACAGAACAATTTACAATTGCTTAAGAGTATACAAGGGAGCATTGACCGTTCAACCAAGTTATTCATAGACCGGATGGAGGATGAGGCTGGGAACTGGAAGAAACTGTTAAGTATGCAGATGGCTGCTTTCTGCAGCTTTTGCCAGGGAACAGGAGGCAACGTGTCAGTTTTATCTCAGGCGGAGAGATAGGCCAGCAGCTACTTCATTAGCTCCCTGGAAGCTAATGTCAACATGGGAGCATGCCAACATGCGTCCATGGCCTTGTTCCATGAGAGGTGATGGTCCTGTCCTATTTGCCTGAAGAACAAACAGCTTTTCCCCTACACATAGTGGATACTCATTGGGCTGTTAATCCTAAAGTTGGCAGTTCGACACCCCCAGTTGCTCTGTGGGAGAAAGATGAGGCCTTCTACTCTCATAACGAGTTACATTCTTAGAAACCCACAAGGACAGTTCTGCTGTGTCCTACAGATATGGTCAACTCCATGGCAGTGAGTTTTGGTTTGGGTTTGAGTGGTAAAAGGCTGTTAAATTAATCAATGGAATGAATGAACAAAACAGAGACATGAATAGCCGTCTATATTTTTTGGAAGCCTTCAAAAGAAGGATACTATAAAATTGTAATTTAGAAGGATTTTCATGGTACAATAAATAATTGGAAACTGCAAACTCACGTTAAAATAAGGTGTCAAGAAGATCATTTTGTCTATAGCAGGCATGAACTAAGGCATTCCTTTTGCCATAGTAAATATCTTCATTTGAGATTTGATATGAGAAAGACCTCCAAAGAAATATTCATTATGGGCAAGTCCCACCATTGCTTGAAGTTGAGTATTTCAGAAGATGTAAGGAGTAACCCATTGAAAATAGTCTCTAAATATGTATTATATGTTATTAGAGGTGTTATCCCCACACCTCATTGACAGGCACTCAAAGAAGCATCAATTACAGCCTGGGAACTACAGAGTTTGGAATAGTTGGGATGTATACTTTAAAAATAGACAACCATTGTTTTCTTCTAGCTTTAAAACTTTAATTCTCCTGTGATACACTTATCACCCATTAGTACGTCTATCAATTTGCATCCTTCCTGAACTGGACATCACCTCAAGAGTTTTTGATGGATTGTAATGAGCAGCTACAATACTCAAACATCAATCAAACAAAGTCATCACCTAATCTCTGGGAAGAAATGGATACTACTTTTCAAAATGTTCCTTAAAAATAAAGGGTTTCTAGATTCTTCTGCCTAGAGTTGATAAGTTATGTTTTCTATCCTCTGTTCTTCAGATGGGTCATAGACAAAAATGGTGAAAATGAGGTTGTACAAGGTACTTTGATTAACTATGGAGCCTGGTGGCATAAGGCTGACTTGAGCTGCAATTGAAAAGACTGGAAATTCAAAACTCCCAGGCACTCAGCAGGAGAAAGACTAGGATTTCCACGCCAGTACACAAGTTTATTCTCAAAATCAAAGGGGCCTGCTCTACCCTTTCCTAGAAAGTTGCTTTGAGTCAGCATCTGCTCCATGGCAGTGAGTTTGTTTGTGGTTTTTTTGGTTTTGTTTTAGTTATTAAATTATCAAAAAGTCAAACTTACGTACTGCCAACTAGTCAAATCTGAATGATAGCGTGCCTTTATAAGGTTTCCAAGACTATGAATCTTTCCTGGAACAAACAGGCTCATCCCCTCCCCTAAAAGCACCAACAAAAATGAATCTCCAAACTTGCCACTAGTGGTTCAATGCTTAACCCATAGTATTACCAGGGCAGCTTGCTATCAATAGAAGTAGATCATTAATAAATCTTGTAAGTGTATAGCCAATGCTTACTAATCTCAGACACAACATTTTTGATCCACTTCTGAAAGCCCTAATCTCAGTATGGTCGTAGAGTTCCTTTCCCCCTTTTGTTCCTGTCTTGCTACCCTTCACAGCAGGGGAAATAGTAGTCTGGCCATCCTGCACTGAAAATCATATTAGAAAACATGAGTACAGTCAGATGTTTCAACAAGGCTATTTAGCTCAAATTTAATTTTATTTGGATTAGAAAATTCACCTCTAATTATTATTAGATTGTTCCTTTAACTTTTGAGTTTGAGGCAACCTATTCTTTTATGACGATCTCTTTATGTTAAGTTCTCACATCAGAATAAAATTGATACCTCTCAATAATGTTTAGTAGATAACACGTGCCTGATGAGTGACTTCGATAGGTTTTGTGTCCTCTCTGAGCTCATTACTTAGCTGCCTGTGTGTTGTACTATGGTGACTTGTGTGCTGCTCTGATATTTGAATCTTTCTCATTGGTTTTTCACACAGTAGCAGGGTCACCCAAAATCAACAAATTTCAGCAGAGTTTCCAGACTAAGACCAAACAACTAAGGACTCTGCTGCCCACTTTGGAGGAAGGAACCTCTGAAAAAGTTCTGCATAGCATCAACATATTTTCAGGAACTGAAGGCTTAATGAATAGAAGCAGAACATTGTCAGAAGTCATACAAAAAGATGAGCCACCAGATCAAAATGCCCTCAAAATCGGACTGAGGAAGAATTGCCATCTCAAAGTAGAGTCAATCATAATGACTTGGACTGAGTAAAGCTTGTTGGAATCAAGACTCTGGGTTCTTCATTTCCTAATGGGGCTATGCTCAAAGTGAGAAGAAACATCAATTAATAATTGGAACACAGAATATGAGAAGTATAAAGGAAAAATGATGTAGAACTACCCCTGTGAGTCTCCAAGACTATAACTGTTGATGGGAGTACAGAGCCCTGTCTTTCTCTGCAGGAGCAGCTTGTGGTTTCAAACCGTCGACCTCGTGGATAGCTGTCTGATGCACAACAATTACATTATCAGGGCTGATGGCCTATTAGGCCCTTGTAATTTATTTGTAGTTGGAACCTACTGTAAATTTTAATTTAAAGAAAGATCATTAAAATCAACTTGTGATTACATGCTGATCTTAAAACAAAACAGTATCAATTAAGAAAGAGAAGACAGGAGCAAGTGCTGACTGCATAGCACCCAAGCAGACACCAGCACAGAGGGGCCATGAAAAGGAATATCCACATATTCTCAGCATAAAGATAAATAGACACATTCATTAAAATAAAAGAGCAAAATCACCTGCCTATAGACTCCCCTTTGTCGATGGCCATTGGCACCAGGTGGAAGAGCACAGCTCCTCAACTCCACTGACCAATTTTTTCTCAGTTCTAGAGCTCGCTAGAATGGCTGCTGACCTACCAGGCCGTGGGGATATAGCACTGCTTGACCACCGTGGGATGGACATAACACAAATAGGTTTGGCTCTCGGCCCAAGCCAAGGGAGCTCCTTTCTGATCCCCTCACAGCCATACCTCCCCAATACCAGGGATAGCATGGCCTACTGAGCCCAGTCAGTATAACTCTGCAGGGCAGCCTGGAGTAGGGTAAATAGTGAATAAGCTAACTCCAAACAAGCCAGGAGAGCTCCAGCCTGCCTGGGAAAAATCAACCCTTTGTCCCCAAGGTACAGCTCTGCATGACCCTACCCAGAAAAAGAAGAAACAAAACAAATCCACACAGAGAACAGTCCAAGAATTTCTGTAAGAAAACTTTCCTCAGTGCCTAAAGGATGAAAAGTTAAATATCAGTAAGTCTAAAGAGCTCCCAAATTCCCAGCATATTGTAGTTAAAATGTCTAACACCAAGGACAAGGGAAAAACTCTAAGAGGAGCCAGAGGAAAAAGAACAATAACATACAAAGGCTGAGCAATTACAATAACGTCAGATTTCTCAGGAGGAACCATGAAGGAAAGAAGATAATGGAGTAACATATAGAGAATACTAAGGGCAAAAACTGTTAACCTGGAATCGTGTGCACAGCAAAATTATCACTCCAATATGATGGAGAAATAAATGTATTCCAAGACAAAAAGACATGAATGGAAATCACAAAAACAAGACTATATAAAAATACTCAATGAAGGACTATCACCAAAAATTCAATAACACCATACAAGCCCCAAACTAACATACAAGACACTTCTTCACAAAAACCAACACAGAGCAACATCCAAAGCAATGAAATATTATAGGAAGAACAAAGAAACTAAACAAACACACATATATGCATGAATATGAACACACCATGCATGAATATAAAGCAAAATTATAGTAATAAAGCCAGCCATATCAATCATCTCACCAAATATTAATGGAATAAATGCACCTGTAAAGACACAGTGAATAGCAGAATGGATAACAACCCAAATTCCATCAATATGCTGTCTCCAAGAGACACGGACAAAAACAAACTGAAATCAGAGGCAACACAATCATTTACCAAGCAGCAACCAAAAGAAAGCAGGCGTATCAATATCAATCTCTGAGAAAACAGACTTCAAGAAAACAACATAAGAGACAAGAATGAACACTATGTAATAAGAAAAGCTTCTCCAAACATAACTATAATAAACATATATGCGCGCAATGAAAGACACTAAAAATACATCAATCAAATCCTCACACAATTGCAAAAAGAATATAGATACCTTGACAATAATAACAGGAGACTTTAATTTTTGCCACTCTCAAGTTAAGACAAAATATCAAGAAAGCAACTTAATAAAGACACAAAAGTGCTCAGCAGTACAATTCACAGAAGACCCAAAAATATCCAATACAACAAAGACAGCCTCTTCAACAAATGGCGTTGGATGAAAATGCGGAAGAATGACCCCCAGAGGGGGTAGTTATATGCAGATCATTGTAATCAGTTCCTCGTTTCTCCCCCACCCTCCCCCCTACCCTCCTGGTATCTCTACTCTCATTATTGGTCCTGAGGGATTTATCTGTCCTGAATTCCCTGTGTTTCCAGCTTGGATTTTTACCAGTGTACATCGTCTGATCTAGCCAGATTTGTAAGGTGGAATTGGGATTATGGTAGTGGTGGAGAGGAAGCATTAAGAACGAGAGGAAAGTTTTATGCCTCATCGGTGCTATCATGCACCCTGACTGGCTCATCTCCTCCCTGCGACCCTTTTGTAAGGGGATGTCCAGTTTCCTACAGATGGACTTTGGGTCTCCATTAAACACTCCCCTCATTCACAATTATATTATTTTTTTGTTCTTTGATGCCTGATACCTGATCCCTTCAACACCTTGTGATCACACAGTCTGGTGTGCTTCTTCCATGTGGGCTTTGTTGTTTCTCAGTTAGATGGCCACTTGTTTATCTTCAGACCTTTAAGACCCCAGGCGCTATACCTTTGGATAGCTAGGCACCATCAGCTTTCTTCAACAGAAAAAAGAGGGTGAAGGAAGACATCAGACAGTACAAGACATGAAAAAATAATTTATAGATTATCAAGGGTTCGTGAAGGAGGGCAGGGCAAAAATGAGGAGCTGATACCAAAGGCTCAAGTAGAAAGAAAATGTTTTGAGAATGATGATGACAACAAATGTGCTTGACACAATGGATATATGTATGGATTGTGGTAAGAGTTGTATGAGCCTCCAATAAAATGATTTATAAAAAAATAAAAGAAAATGCAGAAGACTGAAACAAGGCTTATTATTTCTCTCCATCACAAAAATAAATTCAAGATGGATTAAAGACCTAAATGTAAATCATAGACCTATCATTAATGAAAAAAATGGAACAAACGTAAGGACCCTATTGCAGGACACAGGTAGTCTATGTCTACTGAGTGTAATGAAAGAAGGACACACAGCTGAATACAAGACAGCTGCCTGGGACATGCTAAACTTACATCACTTATGTACATCAAAATATTGTATCAAGTGAGTAAAATGAGAGCCCATAGATTGGGGGAAATTTTTTACTAATAACACATTACATAATGGTATACTTACCAAAATATACAGAACAGCTCAATAAGGAAATAATAAACGACCCAATTAAGAAGTGGGAAAAAGATGTTAACTAACAGTTTACCAAAAATGAAGTAAAAATGACAAACAAACACATGAAACCATGCTCACAATCATTGAGATATTACTTTACACCTGCAAGACTGATCTAATTTTTAAAAGAAAAAATGCTGGAGAGGATGTGGAGAGATTAGAACACATCACACATGTCAATACTTAAAGCAACTGGGACTTGAAATCCCATCCGATTCAACAATACCACTATTAGGCATATATCCCAACGCAAGTGGACCTATGCTCTCCCATGTGTATAGCAGCAGAGTTCACAATAACAAGAAACTGCAAGCAGCCCAAAGGCCCCGCTGTGGAAGAATGGATAAAGAAACTATGCTACATACACACGACGGAATATTACATGTCCTTGAAAAACAGTAATGAAAGCATGAAATACCACCTGACGTAGAAGGACCTGGAAACCAGTATGCTGAGTGAACTGAGTCAACAACAAAAAGACAAATATTGTTTGAACCTACTGCTAAAAGGAGAAAATAGAGACCAATACCCAAACATAGGGGTTGAATATCTGCCTACTTGCCTACCTTCACTGACCCCCTTTACATGCACTTGATAAGAATCAGCTTGACAGCCTGACACCATCATCTTTCTTCACCATATTTGCTTATTCACCGGCTTTGTCTTCAGTGGTTGTGTCGGAAGAGCGAGCATCATAGAATGCCAATTTAATAGGAGAAAGTATTCTTGCACTGAGGGAGTACTTGAGTTGAGGCCCAATGTACTTCTGCCACCTTAATACTAAACCTATAAATACAGGCAGCTGATGGTGCCTGGCTATCAAAAGATATAGCGTCTGGGGTCTTAAAGGCTTGAAGATAAACAAGCAACCATCTAGCTCAGAAGCAACAAAGCCCACATGGAAGAACACACCAGCCTGTGTGATCCCGAGGTTCTGAAGGGATCAGCTATCAGGCATCAAAGAACAAAAATCATATCATTGGGTGCACACCTCCTTGATATGATCGCTGAGGACAAATGGGTGCATAAGCAAATGTGGCAAAGGAAGCTGATGGTGCCCAGCTATCATAAGGTATAGCGCCTGGGGTCTTAAAGGCTTGAAGGTAAACAAGCGGCTATCTAGCTCAGAAGCAACAAAGCCCACATGGAAGAAGCACACCAGACTGTGTGATCATGAGGTGTAAAAGGGATCAGATATAAGGCATCATTAGAACAAAAAAAATCTTACCATAGTGAATAAAGGGGAAAGTACAGAGTGGAGACCCAAAGCCCATTTGTTGGCCACTGGAGATCCCCTTGCAGAGGGGTCTAGAGGAGGAGATGAGTCAGTCAGGGTGTGAAGTAGCACCAATGAAGAATACAGCTTTCCTCTAGTTCCTAAATGCTTCCTCCCCGTGATCCGAATTCTACCTTGCAAGTCTGGCTAGATCAGAGGATGTACACTGGTGCAGATAGGAGCTGAAGGTACAGGGAATCCAGGCAGATGATACCTTCAGGACCAGGGGTGTGAGGGGCGATACTGGGAGGGTAGAGGGACAGTGGGTTTGAAAGGGGGAACTGATTACAAGGATCTACATGTGACCTCCTCCCTGGGGGACAGACAACAGAAAAGGGGGTGAAGGGAGACGCCGGGCAGGGCAAGATATGACAAAATATTGATTTATAAATTATCAAGGGCTCATGAGGGAGGGGGCAGGGGGAGGGAAGGGGAAAAAAGAGGACTTGATGCAAAGGGCTTAAGTGGAGAGCAAATGTTTTGAAAATGATGAGGGCAATGAATGTACAGGTGTGCTTTACACAATTGATGTATGTATGGATTGTGATAAGAGTTGAATGAGCCCCTAATAAAACATTTTTTAAAGAACAAAAGAATCACCTTGAAAGAGGTGACTTCACATCAGTGAGGCCACTCTTTCAAGAAGGGGGAAGAGGAAGGAGACATCCACTGGATGGCATACAATATGGACACCGGCTGCAAAATATCAACAGGCCTTCCACAGGAACGAGAGGAGAACCTGAGTGAAAATCAAGATCAGAGGAGGGAAGTGTCTGCATTCAGGAGGAGGCACTTATGTTGTGGTGGGTAAATGAAGAAGAGCAAACCCTATCAAGAAGGGATGCTGAGCAATAATTGTAGGGAATCTGGGGGGAGAATAACCCAATTCTGTGGTGATGGGTATGCACTTCAATTAAGTTTCTACCCAAGCGTCAATGAACCATGCCATGACCTAAGCACTATGATGACCTTAGAAGCTGGATTTACAGGGAACATAGCATCTCCCAAGGTCACACCAGAAGGATTTGACATGGAAGCTCAACTGAACAAACCAGGCCTACTTCAAAACTACCTGTAACCCTTGAATTTAGGACTGAAATTCCCCGGTGGAGAGCAGGAAGCAATGGGATGACCACCTAAAGACTGTGGAAATGGCAGCCATTGGATCTCGAGTGGGCGCCACTGACCTAACTTAGTGGCCATTCAATGAAATAGGATACAGAACTGCCATACAGTTAGTATTTCAATGGCCCCTTACATTAATATGACAGATGTTAATCTGAGAGGTAAGGATCTAGTCTCATAAGGAATATTACAGGAAATTTTCTCCTAGCACCAACCCCTATGCTCAATGTAAACAGAGCTCAATTAAGAAATCAATCTATACAAAACAACAACTTGTAGACTGCACTCGCAGTTAACTATACTAACGTAACCTCCTCACAGTACCTTAAAACCTGTGCCATTGGGCAGATTATTGATGTTAGAATACAATCACCTAATTCTCCAGGGAGTTGACTGACAATGTTTTTTTAAATTATTTTTTTGATGTTTTGCTGCTGTTGGTTTTTGTTTTTGTCATAATACAATCACTAACATAAGCCAGAGTCATTCAAAATTTGTGCACAAGCAGATGGAGTCTGGGCACCCAGTTAATTCTAGGCCCAATCCAAGAACTAATAGTTCTTGGTCCTGCTTGATACTCACTTTCATGAAGAGATCACTGAGATAGACCCTTATCTCAAATTATGGTGAAGAGAACAGATGATGGATGCCCAACTGCCAATTGGAATAGTGCCTGGGGTCTTCAAGGTTTGTATTCAAACAAGCTGCTATCTAAGTGAGGCATCAGCTAAGTCCACATCATAAGAGGCACACCATCCTGTGCATTCCAAAGATGACAATAACAAAATTCAAATATGCTGAAAGCAAAAGTATTAGAGTTTAAACTGTGAACACTTAATTTGCAGAAAGCTGTGGAGGACAGTGGAAGCCGCCAATCTACTATGGAGTATCTAGTCAGACTAAGGCTCGGCAGATCCCCTCTGGGCACGGATGAGGCGCTGCAACAGCGCTGCTCCCAGGCAGAGATGACTGGGAACTTGACAGGGGGCCACACCAGAGTATAACATGATGGTTTGTCAGTTGGCCTCCCCTTTGACCCAATCTGAATTTGTTCTAGGCTTAAATATTTCTCACTTGTTCCATGACAAAAAACTTCTTTTCTGTTTTTTTACCCCAGTATTGCTGATGGTCTTTTGTTTCTTACTCTTTATTTTTATCTTTATATTAGTATATCTTCCTTTGTCCTTTCTGTTTCATTTGGGTTTGGGTTTGATTGTTTCTATTAGGTTTCCTAGTTTATGAAGCATAGATGAAGTGGATGCTTAGAGAGAATAACTGACACAATGATTCATTGGGGGAGGGGGGTGGGAATGGTAAAGGGAATTGGGGAGCATGCAATGAATGCAGGAGGGGAGAGGGAGCACTAGAACTGATTATGATCATTGGTATACAACTCTTAAAAAGTGACTTAACTAGCGAAGTGTATTATATGTGAAGTTTACAACAAGAAAATTACAAAAATAAATGCAATCAAAGTCAACCCATGGTTACCGTGGATGAGAGAGTTTTTGCGTAGAGGGCATTGAGTTCGCGTTAATTGTGGTGGAGGGATGTGGAAAAAGATATCAATAATGTTGCACAACATGAACAGTATAATCAATGGCACTGAATTATACAGGTAGAAATTGTTAAATTGGAGAAAATTCTTAAATTTTGCTGCATATATCTTTTGCCACAATTCAAAATAATAACAATTGCACTAATAACAATGAGTTCAGGAAAGAAGGAAATGGTCTAAAATTGATCGTGGTAATGATAGTACAACTCTTCTTGATACGACTGAACTACTGAATTGTGTGAGATGTCGATGAAGTGCCAATAAATATGTTTAATAAAAGAAGAAATAGAGTTGAAAGTCATAAAAAATGAATGGAATGAATAAAGATTGATATCCTGGGCATTAATAAGCTGAAATGAACTGGTATTAGTAATTTTGAATCGGAACATCATATGATTTGCTATGGCCGGGAATGACACAATTAAGCGAAATGACTTTTTATGCATTGTTGAAAAGAACATTGCAAAATATTGAAGTACAGTACTGTCTGCAATAGGAGTATATCTATCCACCTTTAAAGAAAATAGTCTATACAACTATTATTCAAGTTAATGAGTCTACCATAAAAGCTAATATACCAACATCTTCAGTCAGAAATTGAGCAAATGTGTAATCAAAAAGCATTGATATTTATTGACATTGTAGTACAAAAGTTGGAAACAGAGAGAAAGGATTAGTAGTTGGAACATATGGACTTGGTGGTAGAAAAAAGATGGAGAGCACAAGATAGATTTTTGCAAAACCAACAACTTGTTCATAACTAATCCTTTTTTCAACAGCATGAGGGGCCACCATACACATGTACTTCTCTAGATTGAATACACGAAAATCAAACTCACTACTTCTGTGGGAAGAGACAATGGGCAATTGCTCAAATATAAATTCAGGTTAAATCTGAAGAAAATGAAAGCAAGCCCACTAGAGCCAACACAAGACCTTTAGTATATCTCACCTGGAGTTCAAAACATCTCAAGAACCGACTTGACTCATTAGACACTAGTGACAGAAGACCTGTTGAGTAGTGGGCAGACAACAAGAGCATCATTAATGACATCAAGAGATTATTAAAAAGCTCAAAAAGAAAGAAAGATCTTTCTGTATTCTGACACACCACTATGCTGGGCTCAAGACTTCCTTGTGACAGCCACACAGAAGTCACAGACCATCCTTGAAGTTGCATGCGGTCTCCAGGCTGTAATCATTAAGGAGGCGGACTCCCACGGTTTTTCTCTACAGAGTGCCAACCTGTAAGCTAGCAGCCAAGCCCAGTGCTCTGGGGACCTTTAATATAGACGATAAATGTGTCTCTAGCTATACAAATAGAAACGATTGTATTCTTTCCTTCCTAATGTGCATGTCGTTTTTATTATTGCAGCTGCAGCATGGAAGGCTGGACCCACGTGACACCCACTGGCATCCCTATCGCCATGGGCAGGAGTCAGTCACGCCTCCACTCGCCCCTTCTTCATTCCAGTCCAGCGGCTCCCACCCTTCCTCATGCAGTGGCCATTTCATACACTTCCTCATGTTGTGGTGACCCCCCAAATGTAACATTGTTTTCGTTGCTGCTTCATAACTGTCATGTTGCTACTGTTATGAATCAGGTGACCCCTGTGAAAGGGTCGTTCAACCCCCAAAGGTCGTGACCCACAGGTTGAGAACGGCTGTTCTATTCTGACACCACCCATTCCTCCCATGGCACTCTACTCTGCTGGATTCTATAATTTTTTCAATGGCCACAAAGAACTCACAGACAACACTCATGTGTAAGGAGGCTTATTAGGAAAGTTAATATGGTCAGGGTGCGAGGTAGTACCGATGAAGAACACAGCTTTCACCCAGATCCTGTTTGCTTCCTCCCCCCAACTACCATGACCCGAATTCTATCTTGCAGGGCTGGATAGGGCAGAGATTGTACACTGGTACATGTGGGGGCTGGAGGCACAGGAAATCCAGGGTGGATGATACCTTCAGGACCAAGGGTGTGAGGGGCGATGCTGGGAGAGTGGAGGGTGAGTGGGTTGGAAAGGGGGAACTGATTACAAGGATCCACATGTGACATCCTCCCTGGGAGATGGACGGCACAGAAGGGGGGGAAGGGAGACTCCGGATAGGGCAAGATATGACAAAATAACAATGTATAAATTACCAAGGGCACAGGAGGGAGGGGGGAGCGGGGAGGGAGGGGGAAAAAAAAGAGAACCTGATGCAAAGGGCTTAAGTGGAGAGCAAATGCTTTGAGAAAGATTGGGGCAGGGAATGTGCAGATGTGCTTTATACAATTGATGTATGTATAAGTATGGATTGTGATAAGAGTTGTATGAGCCCCTAATAAAATGTTTTTTAAAAAAAGAAAGTTAATATGTTACCACAAGATAGGATCAGTGAACAATAAAAATACAGTTTTGGATCCACAAAACCACCTCTCCTCAGACAGAAACCAAGTCTCTTTTCCTCAGCCTCTCTGCTCCCTGATCGCTCGCCTTCTGCCTCTGTGGGCAGGAGACCAGGCAGCATGTCACAGTTTCTCCATAGTTACAGGCCTTATAAAGAGCAGGCACCCCACACTCTCAGAGCTGCTATTGGGTCTCCATGCCTCATACTCTGGTAGATCTTGCCTCCAGGGCCTCGTCCACTTCAGACAGCTCTAGGACATAACTATCCAGTGGTCCTTGCATCTCTCTGTATCCTAGATGGCTTTTATACATGGAGCAATGGCTTTGCTGAAGATGTGTTTGCTTTTTAGTCAACCTTACGCCCAAGGAAAATGAAGGATGGTGTCTGAATTCATGCTTGCTAGTAATCATCTTAAAAGATGTTTCCAAGGAAAAAAGTGTACCCTCTACTAAGGTCAGGAAGCAATCCCACCTTAATCCTGCAAAAGGAGCTCTGGCATCATAGAGGTAATATGTGTTGGGATGAGATGGAAAGGTTAGTATTTCAAAACCACCAGCCACACCTCAGTAGCAAGACAGGGCTTTCCACTTTTTTTTTAAGAGAGAGTTTATTTTATTTTATTATTTTTTAATCTGTTTATTAGGGGTTCATACAATGCTTGTCACAATCCATACATACATCAATTGTGTAAAGCACATCTGTACTTGCATTGCCCTCATCATTCTCAAAACATTTGCTCTCCACCTAAGCCTCTGGCATCAGCTCCTCATTTTCCCCTCCCTCCCCACTGCCCCCTCCATCATGAACCCTTGATAATTTATAAATTATTATTTTGTCATATCTTGCCCTGTTCAAAGTTTCCCCTAACCCACTTTTCTGTTGTTTGTCCCCCAGGAAGGAGGTCACATGTAGAACCTTGTGATTGGTTCCCCCTTTCCAACCCACCCTTCCTCCGCCCTCCCAGTATCGACGGGCTCAGCACTGGGCCTGAAATGAACCAGGGCAGTCTCTGCAACTCACAGCGGTAGTTCTACCCTAGCCAGTACGGTTGCTATGAATCGACCACATTGACTCAGTGGCAGTGCATTTTTAAATTTTGTCACAAAGAACTCCTTCTGAAACGAGATCATAGCCGCAAGAGTCCAGAGTTATGATACAGCATGCAGGGAATTCTGGTTGGAAGGGTCATATGAATTGACTAAATCTCAAGTGTATTGGCTGTGAGCTTGCAAAATATTGAATACGTAGGTGGACAGCGTGACATTTTTTTCATGTAAGGTCATTTTCCCCACTGAGAATGAAACTAACGCTAGGTCTGCATACATGACCTAGATCAGTGTGAGTCAGTTTGTTGTTGTTGTTATTGTTCTTAGTTGCTCAGGACTTTTCCCCCAAGAATTTTATTGGCTTATGACTCACATATCACACCGTTCAATCGTCAAATTACATCAACAAGAGTTGTACAATCATCAACACAATCCGTTTTAGAACATGTTCTTCCTTCCTGTGTTCATCATTATTACGTTCCCATTCCCCCACCACCTCCCCTGGGGACACCCTCCCCCCCCCCCCAAGGAGCTATTAATCCAGTTTTTGTCTCTACAGATTTGCCTCTCCTGGAGGTCATCTCATGAAAGACATTAAGAAAAAAAATTCACAATAATAACAGATAAAAACTTCAATCTAAAAGGAAACAGAAAATATTAAAAACAAGAACAAATTTAAATGAATCCTAAAGGAGAGCAAATGATAGGGTGCTGAATTGTAACCAAATTGCATCTGCAACAATCCACTTTCAGATGCATTCTGCATGCTAATTTGCTGAAGAATTTTATCATGAATAGATTTTTAATTTTGTCAAAGTTTCTTTTTCCAAATTTTTTTCTTATTTATTATGTTTATGGTGCATTACACAGTCTCTGGGTGGTAATAGTTAAATTAAGCTCTTCATCACTAAGTACCCAAAGGCTGGTGCTTTGAATTTATCCAGAAGTATCTCAGAGGACAAATGGTCCCACCCTTGAAGAGCCCAATGGAGCAGTTCTACACACGGCAATACTCTCACCCACTTTTCTGTTACTCATCCCCCTAGGAGGGGGTTCTAGTTTGTTCCTTATGACTGATCCCCCCACCCCCCACCCCCACCATCCCCTAATCCTACTGGTATCTCTATCTCTGGTAGGGGTTTATCTATCCTGGAGTCCCTGTGTTGTCGGTTCTTAGCTGTAGCACTGTGCATACTCCGTTCTAATCCTCTTTGTAAGGCAGAATTGAGTTCATGGTAGTGGGGTGAAGGAAGCACCAAAGAACTAGAGGAAAGCTGTGTGGTTCATCGGTGCTATACTACACCCTCCCTGTGAAGCCTCTGTGAGGGGATACCCAATTGTTTACAGATGGGAATTGGGTCTCCACTCCATGCCCCCTCCCTCCCCAATTCACCTTGGGTATGGTTTTGTCTGGGTCTTAGATGCCTGATACCTGATCCCATCGACGCCTCATTATCACACAGGCTGGCATGCTTCTTCCATGTGGGCATTATTGCTTCTCAGCTAGATGGCCCCTTGTTTATCTTCATGCCTTTAAGAACTCAGATGCTATATCTTTTAATAGCTGGGCATCATCAGCTTTGTTCACCACATTTGCTTATGCACCCTTTTTGTGACATTAATTGTTTTATCTGTTTCTATATTTTGTTTCTGTTCTCAATTTTATGGATGTCTGCTTTGCATTACATCCTACATTCTGCTTGTTTTCTAGAATTTGTCTTGTGTTGCAGTTTCTTTAAATACAAGTTTAGCTGATTGATATGAAATATATTTCTTCATTTTTAAATGTTTAATGCTAAAAGATTGTGTTTATTCATCTGATCTGCAACTGCATGTGAGAGCAATGTGGAGATACTTTGACAGCTCAGGTCAGCAAAGTATCTGTAGCTGCCACTTGCCTTTCCTATAAAATTAAAAAATAAAATAAAAAGATTGTGTTTATGAAATACTTTCTTCTATTCCACAAATGTTGATATATCATGTTTGCAATTTCACACAAATCCAAGTATACCCTAATTTCCCATGTAATTTTTCTCTTTGACATATGAATTATTTAAATTTTCTTGTTTACATTCAATATTGTGCAAATTTATAAAATATTTCTTGTAACTGGTTTCTAGTTCAATTTTATAATGGTCTGAGAACATAATTTAAATTTTTTATTTTAAATACAGTGTCTAGGTTTATTTAATGGCCTGGTTAATATCTTATGTATACTTGAAAAGAACATGTAATTACAGTAATTTTGCATGAGGCATTTTATAAATATCAATTAAGTCGTTTTGTTTGGTAATGCTTTACAGATATTTTACAATCTTAATAATTTTATTTATACTTCCCATAATGTACTGATAGAAGAACATTGAGGTCTTCCATTATAATTCTATATTTATCTATTTCTCCTTCTATTTTTATTAATTTTGTCTGCATAACAGTTTCTTAATATGACTATATATGAAAAAATGTATCTTCTTAGAGAATTGATCCATTAGTTATGTCAACTACATTTTTTCTCTGCTGCATCATATTCTGAATTCTACTCTCCCTGATATTGATATGGTTACATAAGCTTTTTTTTCTTAGTGTTTTCATGGTATCTAATGTTCTGTCCTTTTAGTCTTATAAAATATTAATTCTATCAAATGTTACTTTTATTACATGTTGATTTTAAAGCAACTATAAATTTATAAACAGTTTTCAAAAATGATACAGAGAGATCCTGTGCTTATCCTTTACATAGATCCCTGCAAACATAAGATTCTAAAAACATCGTAGTTCAATACATAATTAAGATATTGATATTGATAAATTAAATTGATCTTTCTTTTATTTCTTTGTTTATACTCATTAGCCAATGATGGTTATGTCAACATAATTTGACTTAGTCTTGAGAAAACTGTTAATGACTTTTTATTATTAATTTAGTAATATATCTTCAGTACATGTTCTTTTCATTACAAGACACTTACTTTGAATTTAAGAGTTTGGATGGAAATCCAGAATGATCCTGAGAACATATAGCACAGCCTCTGAGAAGCTCATTGATTAGGAATCTTTTACAAGTGTAATAGAATTAAGAATAGTGCTATCTCTTCCTGAACATATACAGTTTGTGTTAAAAAGAAATAAAATAAATCACTGAGCAAAACCAGGAAGTGAAATCTGAATCAATGTGTTGGGGGATGTTTAAATAATTGTCACTAGTGTGTGCTGTCAAGCAGAGCTGCCCCAGCGCGTTTCAGGGAGTGAATTCTTCAGGGCGGCACATTGTCAGGGTTTCCTTCAATGGATTTGAAAGTGCATTCCTAGCACTTACCTTTCAGTTAACAGCCCAGTGCTTAATTATTGTACCACAGGGACTCCTTGTAAAATCATCACAAGGCTAATTATGCCATTGTTTTCCAGCACTGATTGTTTCCTCATGTCTATTAAAAATCTCCCTCTCCTCCAACTTCCATTCTTTTTGTGAGCCACTTCCATGATTGCATGTTAATAACTTCCATTCATATTCAAGGTGTATATTATTTATCTAAGTCATGACCATTTTACTTACCACAATAATTGGTTCAGGAGTTGTGTAGTTAAGGAAAGAGAATCAATCTCTCTCTCTCCCCTGCCTACCTGCACCACCCCCCTCTCTCTTTTTCTGAATGAAAGCATATAAAGTTATGGCCGATGGATAATGCTGCTGTCAATTGTAGTACCAGAAGAGGGAACCGTGTTTGACAGGCACTTCAATAAGAAAGAGAGCATCACTGGGAGAATTACAGTATCAATCCAAGTTCTACTCATGTCCTACTCACAAGGTTTTCTCCCATCATATTTGTCTGTCAATAAACAACACAGGCCATTAATTCTTTTGGATTTTTTTCTAAAATCTACATTTACTGCAACTTTAATTCAGGGCCAAAAGTGGAGTCTTATATTTTTAATAATGAGTTGTGAGGGATCCATCCATATAATGACTTGAACATGAGCGGGTTGACCGGTACAGCATTTATATAATGAATTAATTAATTAATTAATCCTCACTTATAAGGAGCATTCTGGCTGTACTTCTTCTAGAACCAAAAAGATAAACAATTCTACCTCCTAAGAGCTACATGGGACAACGGGTGGAAATCTGCTCCTATAAAGATTATAGCCAATGAAACCAATTGGGAACAGTTCAACTTAGCCCAATAGGATTGTTAAATGTAAAAATCCACTCAAGTGGACTTAGAGGAGAGCAACATGGACATTAAAAAGTCTGTGGATGGCTCAGATGGTTTGTGCTTAACCATAACGTAAAGGTGGATGGTTCAAACTATCCAGTGCCACAGTGGAATAAAGGGCTGGGGTCTTCTACCAAAATTGTGGTAGCACGGAAACAGTGGAGTTCCATTTAGTACTCTGAGGAGTTGCTCTAAAATCCACTAAGAGCAGTAGATTCATGCATATCCAATGCATTATCCTTTATCCATCATCCCTGCCACTTTGGTGTACTGTGATGACTTGTATGTTGTTGGGAAACTTGAAGTTACTCCATGGTTACAAAGGCCAAGAGGGTCACCTATGATGGAGAAGTTTCAGCAGAGCATCCACACTAAGCAAGGCTAAGAAGAAAGAATTGAGTGTCAACTTCTGAGCACTTAGCCTTGAAAACATAGCAAAGAGAAGAGAAGTACTGTCTGGGGAAAGTACCAGAATGAGCCCTTCATGTTGTAAGGCATTAAAAATATGACTGGGGAGAGCTGACTCCACAGCATACACCCAATTTTATGATTATTTAATGGATGTTTGATTGTTTCATTATTATTGGCTTATTAATGGTTAGAATTGACCTTAATGCAATGAATGGGGTAAAAGTTTTAGGACTTTAATTGGTTATGTGATACAATTCAAATTGTAGCAGAAGAAACTGTTGCAAACATCTGTTAATAATCAGAAAATTGAATGCACAAAATGTGATTTTAAAAAGTTGGATGTCATAAAAAAATGAAATGGAATACATAACGACCAACAGCCAATGCTTACTGAGCTAAAATGGACTGGCCACAGCCATTTGAATCAAATAGTCATATGGTTCGCTAAATCAGAAATGGCAAATTAAAAAATAATGACATCGCATTTATCATCAACAGGGACATTTAAAAATCTACTTTGAAGTACAATGCTATTCAAGGTACTATCTATATGAGATACTATCTATACGAGGTACTATCTATATGAGGTACTATCTATATGAGGTACTATCATCTATATGAGGTACTATCTATATGAGATACTATCTATATGCAATGCTATCTATATGAGGTGCTATCTATATGAGATGCTATCTATTTGAGGTACTATCTATATGAGATACTATCTATATGAGATACTATCTATTGAGGTACTATCTATATGAGATACTATCTATATGAGGTACTATCTATTGAGGTACTATCTATATGAGGTATTATCTATATGAGGTACTATCTATATGAGATACTATCTATATGAGGTACTATCTATATGAGGTACTATCTATATGAGGTACTATCTATTTGAGGTACTATCTATATGAGGTACTGTATATATGAGATACTATCTATATGTGTACAGGAAGCTCATTTAGCACTTCTATCATGACGACCCATGCACACAGAGACAGTCTAAAATGGACTAGACACGCAGCAAGACGCACGGAGGAGCGCCGCGTGTTAAAACCCAGCAGTCGGAAGTCAAGAGAAAGGGTCAGTAGCTGCGCTCACACTGACTGTGCTCAGAGTGCTGTGCATTTGGAAAGTTGACCCCTGATGCAAGGTTTCACCTTTGACCCGAGGAGGGATGATTGACAATGTTGTACTCTTTTCAGTTATGTGAGTTTTTGATTTCTGCCTTTAGCTTGTTATTTTGTTTTGTTTTTTCTTTGTTTGTTGGATTCTTTGGTTGCCTGCTGTTTGGTCTGTTGTTGGTGCTGTTGTGGTCGGTCCTGTGGAAGCCTGATTTTTGTCATGCGATGACTGCCAAGGTCAACTTCAGTTGTGTATATCCCAGGGACAAGCAGATGGATTCTGGTCTCCAAGAAGAGTTGTTTCTGATAACCTGGTCTTGCTCGATACTTGCAATCATGAAATAATTGCTGAAAATAAGGGTGCTACCTCAGTGTGGTGAAGAGATATGATGGTGCCTGGCTATTAATCAGAGTAGTGCCTGGGGCCTTAAAGGCTGTACTCAAACAAGCAGCCATCTAAGAGAGGAGTCCACTAGGTCCACATGGAAGAAGCACACCAGCTTGTGTGGTCCAGAAGACAATAACAAAACTCAATAAGCCAAAGGAGAAATATCAGAGCTAACCGCAAGAACACCTAATTTGCGGAAGGCTGTGGAGGACAGTGGGAGTCCCAAACTCCGACAGAGTATCTAGTCATCTCAGACTGCTGCTCGATCCCCTCCAGCCACAAGGGAATGGAGCAGTCTTACTATCAAACACAGATCGCTGCGACCCCAATTATGCTGGATCAAACCTGAATTTGTTCTAGGTGCTAGGCTCTCTTGCCTGTTCCATGACAAAAATGTCTTCCCTGGTTCTTAAACTATTGATGGTGGGCTTTTCTTTTTCACTCATTGTCTACATGTTTATTTTTATATAGCTGCTACTTTATCCTTACCATGCTATTTCATTCGTGTTCCTTACTGTTTCTGTTGGCTGTGCCACTTTGTGAAGCACAGGAGTGGATGCATAGAGATAGAAATGATGCAAGTATTTGTAGGGGATGTAGGGGCGTGGAGATGGGGAGAGGGAAGGATTTGGGGAGGAAACAATGAAGGTGGAATGGGGGAGGGACCACTAAAACTGAATGTAATTAAACAACATATTTTAAAGATTATTTAGTCGGGGGGGGGGGGAGATGTTCTAACATTGATTGTGGTAATGATTGCACAATGCTTGCTGATATGATTGAATGACTGGATTATATGGTATGTGGATTAAGTGCCAATAAGCCTGCATAAAAAGGAAGTAAGAAATCAAAGGAAACATTACACTTGGCAAATTTGCTTCCCAAGACTTCTTTATTTTCTGAAAGAGCAAAGACGCAGCTCTGTGGAAGTAGGTACCCCTGATGCAAATCATGATCTTTTCCTCCATCACATATGCAGACTGAGTGCCTTCAAAGAAGAAAGTTGATGCATTTGAATTATGGTGTTGGCTAAGAATATTGACAATAGGAACTGCTAGAAGAAAATACAAATCTGTCTTGGGAGAAATGCAAAAAAATGCTCCTTAGAAAGTAGGATGGCGAGACTTGTATTAAGTGCTTTGGAGGTATTATTTGGAGGGACAGTTCCAGGAAAAGGACAACATGCTTGGGTAAGTGGAGGGTGATGGGAAAAGAGGAAGCCCCTCGGTAAGTTCAATTGATATGTGGTCGCAACAATAGGCTCAAATACAACAATTGTGAGGATGGCAAATGACCAGGCAGGCTTTCATTCGGTCGGGCATGCCTAGAGTGCTGGGAGTCAGAACTGATTGGACAGCACCGAACAACAAAAACGTCTTCTTGGTTATATGTTGTAGATATTTTCTTTTTTAGTTCTTTAGACAAAATTTGTGCTGCTTTTGATTTATACAAGTTTTAAATATTTAGGTATTAAATTAATCGTTATTTAGTCAATATAATCTTTTCCATATTGATTAGGAAGGTTTCCCCTACAAATGTTTTATCGTAAAAAATCATCTCTTGTCCACTGTTCTTACCTGTTATGAGATTTACTGCTGACGGGTTCCATTCCAGTGCTACAGAAAGTCCCAGAATAATATAAGACTGACAAAATGTGTCTGTCTGATTTTATATTTGGGAGACAAGGGGGGGGGAAAAGAAAGAAAAAAATCATCTCTTACACTTACATTTAATAATATCAGACTTTTGAATATTTTAATAACTGAAATTTATTTCTATGTGGGGTAAAACAAGAACAAACATTTCCCCCAAATGTTTAAATTACCATTTCAATAAAACCTTTAAAATATATCTTATATTCTGTAACCAAGTCATATTAGTCTTATTTTAATTGAATTTCTTAATCTTGTAAAAATGTATGTGAATTATGCTCATGTTTCTCTCATTTTAAAAATAGTTATTTCACAACTCCTCTTATATTGCATTATATAGTCCCTATAAACCATGTTGTATAATTGTTCTCTTTGTCTTTTCCACATTTAAGGGTCATTATTTTTTCTTAACAATTCTTCACTTAATATATTTTCTGGGGCATTTTTGGTAAGTGCTCTTGCCAGGGGCTTTTTCTTACCTTTTTAAAAATAAGCTTCTGTATAAAAGTAGTGGGTGGTTTTATTTAAGGTTGCATTGTTTGTGTGTGTGTGAATGTGTGTGTTTTGTTTTTTAGCTGAACAATATCATCTTTAATTGTTATTAATTGCTGTCACCATTCATTTATCTGCTCCTAGAAAAGACTTGGCCTTGCCTTCAGGCACCCCTCACTCATCTCTCCAGAAAACTGGAAAATCTCTTGTCAACCAAAGCTGTAGTAACATGTTTCTTTGCTTTTTTTTTCCTAAAAAAAAAAAATAATAATGATTCTTGTTTCCTATCAGCTTGGTAGAACATATTGATCTGCTTTCAATCAGCAACACAAAATGCCTGCCCTTCTGGGACTCCCTAGTGACAGCCATTTGAGTAAGCTGTCAGGCAGTTCCTGTCACAAACCCATCTGAAACAACTGGTGATTGAAAGGCTTCATCTGCGAGTGATGCTAACTACTACCTTTTCAGGATTCTCTGGGCTTTATTCATAAATTACGCCAGACTAGCAATAACTACATCCCAGGACAGATCCTGTTTACTGCCCCTCACCGCAGCCACACAAATGCACTGTCACTCTCTCCAGGGTCAGGACGGCCTTTGCTTAATTACTCAGAGCTTATGTTACACGCTGACCTTCACTGGAGGCCCATATAAGAAAGACACTAACAGAATTTCAGAGCATTTGTAAAGAAAGCACCAGTTGTAGAGACTTATTCTATTATAATCTGAATGTCACTTCTGTAAAAATTGTACATGATATGCTTATCTCAGTACGTTGAGACCGACTAGAAACCGTTTAGCTCTCCTAGGTAACAGAATGTCTTCTTAATTATTATTTAATAAATGATAAATGCAATGTGACTCGTGGCATGTCCTTATTTGCCTCGGCTGGAAGGTCAATACTCCATATGCTTACACCATGTGCATTTATCATAATTTTCTCACTTTTACTCCTTTGTTATGACTCTTTACTTTGGAGTTGTAATCATACCCATTTTTCTATGATGTTTTAATAAAAAGTCAGGTATACAGAATAATAATAAAGGAAATGAAAATGAGGAAAAACAACTTCAGCATTTATAAAGTTATGAAAAGAGAAAATAAGTACTTTTGGGGGGTTATCTAAGTTTGTGGGATTCCAAAGCATAAGATATGTTTGAAAAAATATAATGCCATCTTTTAAAATGGGGTTTAAAAATACAGCTCTTTAAAACTATATTCCATTTTGTCTGTGGTTTTTGTGTGGTGGCCAGGGGGAAGTGACTGGGAGGAGGTGGGGAGAGACCAGTTCTTGAATTCTGTAGTGATATACCAGAAATAAGACTAGAACAACACAATATACTATTTTATCTCGGTGGGACCTATTTCTAGCGATGTTCTGTGCTCTTATACATGCTTTTAAAAGTTCACTCAGTTATAAAAATAAGTAAATATGCAGAAGGTTTCCACAATATTCTTTTCACTACTGGCTCCCAGGATCCCTGGTGGGATGTGCAGAAATGTTCCGTGGCTACTTGATCGTTGCGGTTTGGCCCCACTCAGCAACTCCGGGAGGAAGCCTTCGCGCTTTGCTCTCAGTCCATGCTGATTACAACCTAGGTGACCCAATGGGGCAGCTCCGCTCTGTCACCTTAGGTCACCATCAGGCAAAACCTGCCTTGACAGCACTTAACATGTTCCTGTTACCAAGAATACTTCGTTCGTCACGGACGCTCTGTGATGCTCGTTTAGCCAAGCAGGGCGTTTTCCTGAGAGAGCTACCTTGAGAGAGGCGGGGCATCCTCGCACGGATGCTTTCCATCACAGTTCACTCAGGAATTGGGCTTGTGTGACAACAGAGACGTGTCGCGGTATGCTAGTCCAGCAACTCGCTCTTCCCAAACGCGGGTTTGTTCTTTCAGCACTACACCGTCGAGCCAATGTTCTTCCCCAGCAATACCAGTCAAATGCATAATTTCTTCTTTGTTCTTCTTAAGTTATTGTGCAGTTTTTGTATGAATAGGAGGTTACTGAAATGTCATGAATTAGAACAGATATACATTAATCTTCAAATTTGCAACTTTGGTTTTTAACATTTAAATGGTAAATCTCTTGGAATAGATGTGTCTAATGCAGTAAGTCATTTGATTTCCTGACTACTGCATGAGTTTGATTGTGGATCAGCTAAAATAAAATCCTTGCCAACATGAATCTTTTCTCTGTTTATGGTGATGTTTCTTATTGGTCCGGTTGTGAAAATTTGGGGTATAGTTATATTGAGTTCTAATCTACAGTCAAGGTTGTAGTTTTTGATATTCATCAGTAGTGCTTCAAATTATCTTCAATTCCGGCAAGGAAGGTTGTGTCATCTGCATATTTCCCATTGTTAATGAGTATTCTTACGATCCCAATGTCAGGTTCTTCTTCGCACAGTCCAGTTTCTTGGGTTACTTGCTCCACGTGCACATGGAATAAGTACCGTGAAAGGACGGAGGCTTGATGCACCTTTCACTACTTTGAAGGCACATGTGAAGCCTCGTTCTGTTCGAACAGCTGCCTATTGGTCTGTGTGTAGGTTGTACGTGAGCACAAGTGCTCCAGTATTCCCATTCTTCTCCGTGTGAGCCACGCTTTGATATGCACATTATCAAACATTTCTATCATCCATAAAATACAAATAACTATCTCTCTCTGGGTCACCCATGTCTCTGTACCATCCATAAAGCACCAATAACAAATAACTGTGTGTGGTCTACATCCAGCTGAGATCTATTTGAAATCAGCAAGGATATACTTCCTTCTGCATCCAGGTTGAATTTCTGTCAGTTGATATGGTGCTACAACTTATTTTAAAGTATTTTCAGCAAAATTTTACTGTGTGTGATATTAATGATATTGTTTGATAATTTCCATATTATGTTGCATCAACTTCTTTTTAGCATGCACCCATATGGATCTCTTCCAGTTAATTGACTAGATACTGGACAGCCAAGCTTCTTGGAAAAGACTGGTGACCGCTTCCAACGTTGCACCTGTTGAAACATTTCATTTGGTGTTGTGTCCATGCCTGGATCTTTGCCACCCACCAATAACGTTTGTGTAGTTTGGACTTATTCCTGTAACACTGTTGGCTCTTGATCATATGCCACTCTCAAAAATGGGAATTTCAACCAATTCTTTTGAAACACTGACTGTGCATTCCTTCCATCTTCCTTGTACAGAATAGTTTATCCACGAAATCCTTCAATATCCCAACTCAAGGTTTGCTTTGTTTTTTTACTCCCAGTTCTTCAAACTTGAGACATGGTAAGCATGATCTTCCCTGTTAGCTTTCTAACCACATGTCTGTATACATTTCATTATCATTCGTTACTGTGCCTCCACAGGTGCAGTCACTGAATTAAACTGCTTTCAACAAGTCAAAGGAGTGTTCTCGTTGCCATCAAGTGAGTTTTGACTCACAGAGACCTCGTAAGGCAGAGCAAAACACCACTTTGGATTCCCAACACTATAACCTTGACAGGAGAAGCACGCCTCGACTTCCTTTTGCAAAGCTGCTGGCAGCTCCCAACTGCTGGCCCTGTGCAGGCTCGGCTCATTTGTTCTGAATTGGGAGTGGAAGCGAAAGCAGGAGGAACTAAGTTACATGAGAAAATGACTAACAAGCTTCACTTGAAGCACTAAAACTTCATCTATTGCCTTGCTGCTCACGTCTCAAGAGTCAGAATAGAAGCGCTAGGCATTAAAAAAGTTAAAGTGAATCTTCATCAAAGGTCATAACCTGCAAATAAAGCCTTCCAGGAAAAAAAAATCAAACTTCTATTTATTTCCATAATAGTTAGTCTCAAATGCATGTTTTTAAAAATGAATCTCAATCCAGCCTATGTTATCATCAACCATTGCTTGTGTGTCCATTGGAGACCAAATGTTTATTACATAGTACTCTGCGAGAGGAAAATTCTTTACAGAATAAATAAATATTCCCCAAATTAATGAAATCTCTATTGAGTCAGTTCAAAATGTACAATATGCCTACAACCCAGGGCTTAGTGACTAAATGATCTTAGTACACACGAGGCAGACATTCATTGTGACCACAGACATTTCTAGATGGTGTTAAAAACAAAAGGAATCAAATAGTTAAAAGGCCTGGGAGAGAACTCGAGAAAGAGAGACCAAGACACCAGCTATGAGCATCGGCATCCATCATGTCTCTCCTCTACACCTTTGTCAAAAAGACAAAAAGAGCAGCCCATTCCTGCTCTATAGAGAGTTGAATGGTAAGATAAACTCAAAGTTTTAACTTTTTCTTTACTTTTTGGGGGGAGGGGGTTTGTTTCACAATGCAAAATTTTCCTATACTTTCAATATTTTAAAATAAATTTGTGTTAAAAACCAGACCCAGTGGTTTTCTGTTCAGTGTGCTGATTCATCTTAAGGAAAACAGACCGATGACATATATTTTCCTTAAAATTGTAGAGCTTATGAGGAAATGCATTTTAGATGTTTTTTTGTTTTATTTTTCTTCCTAAATATGTTAATGGCCATTTAAATTGCTAGTAAGCACCATGTCCATTCAGGCAAACATACCTAAGAACCTTCATGCTATTAATGCCCAGGAAGAAAATCTCATCAGAAGAAACGGCCCAGGGAGTGCCATGATTGTCTTAATCCAGAGATCAGCAGCAGTCTCCCTTCTGACTCTCCCCCTTGGTCCGCTTGAATTATCCTCTGTGGGAAAGAGCCTAGCAATTCCTTTATCTCGGTGTTACAAAGACGTAGCTCTGGAAATGGTTTCCTCATTTCACTGTAGCAAAAAAAAAAAATCTAATTGACAAATCTGCCAAATTTATCTCCCAAAAGATACCAGCTTGCCTCAATTCTTTGTTAACACTTGAACTTCATGTTACTGATTTAAAAATAGGAGGATCAGGAAAAAGGGAAACAGATTCAAAAGTATACAACCTTGATAAAGCACCACTGGGGGAGATTAGGGCTGGAATCAAGAGAACAATCGCTGCTTTGTCCTTCATCACCTGTCAGACCTCAAGAGGGGAATATGAATGTGTTTATGTAAGAAACGATCCCCTGGGTCTAGTTCTTTTCCACAAACCCTGTGATCCACAAGGGAAAGTCAGCTCCCCGTCAGCATCCCTGCCTTCTTGTCTCATTCCAGGAAAGTCCCCATCCTTGCTGCGCAGTCTGCAAGAATCCCGTTCTAAATGAAGGGTGAATGGAGAATGCCCAAATGAACAAATTATAAATGAATTAGTACACAGCCATAGTTGAGGTGATTTCAAGTAGTTTTTAAATGTATGAAACATTAGAAAGCAATTCTCTTTAAATAAAATACATTTAAAAATGGAAGCACCTGAGCAAATAAAGGGAGGTGGGTTGCATGTGTCCGTCGATCGGTTTGGCCTCTATTTAAAATGTGACACAAAGACAATAGCCAACATCTTAAAGGCTTCTGCTGGTGCCTAAATGGGATTTCCCCAGGAAGCCCTGAAGCTGCATTCTAATGCATTCCTTTCATTTGCCAAAGGTGCGAACAGTGTCCCGCCTCTCCACTGCGTCCATTATTTAATCAGTGTGGCAGCCGAGCAGGCCCACCCAGCTCCACATCAATCTCTGCCAGCGTCTGCTGACGTTTACATTCAGCCTCCCTGACAACGCATGCCCCCCCCCAGAAGGATATTAAAATGGATAAATAATTTTGTGGAAGATGGGGGTTCCTTTAGATTGTCAGAGACATGTTTGCAAATCTTGCTCCTTGCATCTGATACAATGCTTGTTATTGTATCAGGAATGCTGCAAAGCACAACATTGTCCTTGCTTTGAAAAGATTAGCTGACTGGAGGATCCATGTGACAAAAAAAAAAAAAAGATAGTAGAAGATTAGGAAATCAAAACTTTTTACTTTTACAATGGAACAATTAGTGTGTGGTTCTGATACAATAGTTGTGATAAACAGTCCAAGGAAGGGTAACTTTGAATTTACTTTTTAAAAAGTGACTTCCAGTTTTTGCTTCACGGGGAGGGAAAAGACCATTTGGAGGCCTGAGAAAATATAGCAATGTCCTGAGAAGGAAAATGATAGTGCTGTCAGCGGACAAAGGAAAATCCTGAAACGCTGGATTTCAATGAGGGCAAAACCACCATGAGTTGGAATCAACCTGATGGCAGCTTATTCCGGATTTAGTGGTTTGGGACTCTTCTACTAGCTGAGCAGATTTTCATTGATAATTTGGTAAGTGCAGTACGGAAGGAGGTGCAAAAATAGCACTCTCTGGGATCTTGCGGACTGGGATACATGTCTGCAAGCTGTGCGACCTTGGAAATGCATGGGGGCTCACAGAGCCGTAGCCCCCTATCTATAAAGCCTACATGGCAGAGACCACCTGTCCATCACAGGCGTTTAGAAAGAATTGAGTACTTTAGTGTTTAGCACCACCAGGTAGTGCCTTTACATTTTTGAAGATTTATTCAGGGTATTCTAAAATATTCTGAAGTTACAAGCAAGACAAAATCTTAGATTAATACAGCAGTTCCCAACCTGTGGGTCACAACCCCTTTTGGGTCAAAAAACCCTTTCACAGCACTAAGTTACAGTTCAGTAATTTAACAGTAGCTAAATTAAAATTATGAAATAGCAATTAAATAATTTTATGGTTGGGGGTCACCACAATGTGAGGAACTGTATTAATGGGTTGTGGCATTAGGAAGGTTGAGAACCAATGGATTAATAAAACAGAGTTTATTTCAAGCTCGATGGGCTACCAAGGTTGGCAGTAGAGTTGGGGAGATGCCACGTGGCACATCAGCCACTAGCTGCATATTCAAGCCTTATGAGAGAGTTGAAAAGAGGGCTTGACTATCTCAGCACAGAAAGGGACAAATCACGCCTGCCCACATCGTTTGGGTAGGATGTCATTGCTTGGCCCTGGTTAGCAGCCAGGGAGTCAAGAAATATCAAGGAGGAAAATGGATCGTTTTGCTGAACCTTCTCTCTAGATCACAGGTTGTCAGAGTAAACCAGCCTCTAACAACCATCGGGTCCGTAGGAGCAATTGTACGGTTATAATATATAAAGATCATAATAAAGTCATAGAAGATAGGGAAGGTAGGAGAGAAGATAAAATGAAGGAGTCAGACACATTTTATGGTGGCATGCTGTCCTCTGGGATGGCCGTGGTCTCAGCAGGCTGGTCGGTGCGGAGAGTGGAAGGAGGAGGAGAGGAGAGGAAAGCTGGTTTTTTTCTGACCAAAGCTTATATATATATGTATATCTTTAGGGGTGTGCAAGCCCCCTGATTACAGGTAAACACATACATCACCACAGGAAGGGGCTCGACAATAGACATACACATCACAGGAAGGGAATGAGCTAGGGTGTAATAGGAAGGGGAGGGAGTAGGGGTACACATGTGACAAGATGGGCAGATCCTAGACTCAAGATGGCAGCTTAACCTTGATCATCCTTGAATGGGTTTGACCTTGTCTCTGGGCTCTCCTTCAGGAGGCAATCCAGAAGGGAGTGGGCCCTACTTAGGGTGGGACAGACTATACAGTCTGATTGCTCTAGCTGGTTGATAACCCCCAGGGAGGAAAACCTCTAAGCAACTTGCACCGACCCCCAAGTGTACCATCATTCACCATGTGATACAAGCAGTGTCCTAGGATTGACATGTATTTGGGGGAGACAACCTGGGGAAAAAACCCTTTTGTATCCCACAGTAGGTGTTATTCTTCAACCAACTATCCCTTTCCATTTCCCACTCCTCATCTTTCAGTTTCTCATATGGTGGTAGCCTGCCTGTTGCTGGGATGCTGGAAGCTAGGCTACCAGTATTACAAATACCAACAGGATCAGTCATAACGGACAAATTACAGTGGACCTTCCTGACTAAAATAGACTCAGAAGAAGGAGTAGACAGTTCACATCTGAAAGGCATCCACTGGGAACCTAAAAATAATAACTCATAGGTTATTAAAAGATAAAAATTGGAAACAAAGAAGAATTAGCAGGTGAAAGATATGACTTTGGTGCTACAAACAATGCTGGAGATTGCATGATAGAATTCTATAAGAACAGTAATTTATTAACTGTCCTTGCAGTTAATAAATGATTGGTCTTACTTAGAAAAAATCTGTTGCAGTGTAAAAGAGGAAGGCTCTTGAGGAGACACACGAGTAGCGTGCTGTTAGCATCTCAGTGCATATCCTTCTCACCACCTCCAGCATCAAAGAATATTGAAGAACACACAGTCACTCTATCACAAGTAACTGATTGAAGTTTATCCATTTCTAGGGATAGCACATGATCAAGACCCAAGAGAACTGAAGGACAATGTCCAGCTTCACGGACGGCATTGAGAACAGCAAGGTTCCCTGGCTCCATGAATCAATGGAAGCGAACTATAGAGCAAACAGCTGCCCCACTAGAAGCTCTCAGAGGCTGATGCAAAGAAACCGGGGAGCCAGCTCCCTGACCAACAGACAAGAAGAGATCCATATTTATGTCCATGGCAGAAGAAGGCTGCCCAAACACACTGTGAAGCATACCAAACAGTATCTTTCCTATTATATGCAAATGCAGGGCAATCATTTAACGTGGCTCTTCTAGAGTGGTCTCCATATTTCCTACCTCTGGGTAAGAGAAGGCGGGGTAGATGCTGACAGGGTTCAGCTCTGAATAATTGCTAGAAGAATCCATGATGATTGTCATCATTCTGGGTGTAAAGTAAGATATCTCAGAAGCAGGAAGGGTAATCTCACTACTAAGAGTGGAGCACATCCTCTGAATACTGAGATCCCTGAACAGTGAATCTCCTTTACCCAGAAAATCCACTTGGATGTCAGAGGAGTGACAGAGGAGCAGCAGCAGCAGAACCTGGAGCCAGAGCATGAGACAGAGCTGCAAGGAGACAGCCCATGGTGTGCTTTCTGACAGACCGCTGGTTTGGGGATTGGGATGTCTCTGGGCACTTAGTTCGGAGAGCTGGGTTTGTTGACCCACAAAGCTGGAACTGGGTAGCTTTGGGATGAAGCTTACCGGAGTGAAGGCTGCCTCTGAGCTCTTCCTCTGAGAAGCTGGGTTTGCAGACCCAAGGATTCGGAACTAAGTGCCAGTGGGTTGAGGTTCTCAGTCAGGTAGTACTTATTAGCCCTAAAGGAGCTTTAGAACATGTCCTGACTCTACAATATCGCCTGAGCACGTCTTACCTGCATTGTAACCTGCTAACTTCCATACCAGACCCCGTCATCGTGGTTACTATCTGTGAGTTCTGTGTGGCTGTGACACAGTCATAGAGCTTAGCTGAAAAACAGAGAGCAGAGAGAAACAACTCAAATAGTAAAGGGGGCTGTGCGAGTCAGAACAGCCAGAAACGTTTTGCTGAGAATAATTCAGAAAAGACTGCAAAAGTGTACAGATAAGTAACTGACAGAAATTTAAGCCAGATTCAGAAGAAGATAAGGAAGGAGCAATAGCATTGTTGATATCAAAGACATCTTGTTTGAAAGCAGAGTATACCAGAAAGATGTTTATCTGAGTTTCAACAACTATGCAAAGGCATTTGTCTATCTGAATCACGATAAATTATGCATAACCTTGCCAAAAAATGGGAATTTCAGAACATGTCATTGTGCTCATGCAGAACCTGTGCAAAAACAGGGAGGAAAGCCAGTCAAACAGAACAACAGGATACTGCATCATTTAAATTTTTGTAAAAAGCCATATGTCAGAGTGGTGTTTATTCAATATATATATTTAATCTGCTTACTGAACAAACAGTCTGAGAAGCCAATGCATCTAAAGAATTAGTTGAAGACTCATTAACAACCCGCAATAGGCAAATAACACAACCTTGCTAGTTGAAAGTAAAGAAGGCCTGAAACACTGATGAAGAGCAAAGAACATGCTCTTCAATAGGGATTACATTGCAACCTTACGCCAACGAAATCCTAACTGGACCAATAAGCAACATCACTATAAAGGGGACAAAAACAAGTTGATTTTAAAATTTCATTTTACTTGGATCCATATCCATAATCAATGCCCATGGAAGTCACAGTCAGAATTTTTTAAAAAAATGAAGCACCATAGTGCATTGTGAAGTTTTGCTGCAAAATAACTTTAAATTGTTAAACACTTTGAAACCTAAAGTATCTTCAATCAGTTAATATGCAAGTGAAAGTTGGACAATGAATAAGGAAGACTACAGAAGAACTAATGCTTTCAAATTATGAGGTTGGTGAAGAATATTAAATACACCATGTGTGTTAGTCCACATTGTCTAGGGAAATCCAATGACACTGATTTATGTATAAGAAAGATCTTTATATCAAGAAGTAATTACATATCAAGAAAGTGTCCCATCCTGGTCCAACTCAATTCCATAAGTCTAATGCTAGTGCATAAGTCCTTCCTTAGCTTCACATAGCAGCATGCCAGTGACACAGAATGGTGAACCAGGAAGCAGCAAGCTCACAGGCCAGTGGGAGCAGAATTGAGTGGATCTAAGGCAGGATGCCCATGGCTCCCCGGGTCAGGGGTTCACATTGTCCCCCCCACCCCACCCCCGTAGGCAGAGAGTTCCAGCAGGCAGGAAGGTGGAAGGGCAGAGAATGAGAGGGGAACATTCCAGTGTCATCTTAAAAAGGACACACCCCTAAGGATGAATCATCAAGGTGTGACTTTATTGACAGATTGGACTCTACTCCTAAGTTTCATAAAAATTCAAGTTGACACAAATCATCTAACTATGAGAAGGACTAGAAAATATGTCTTGGGAAAATATGTCTTGAAATAAATCCACTTAGGAGTCCCTTGTAAAGGAAAGTGGCATGATCTTATTTCATGTCCTGTGTTACACATATCATTAGGGAGGACAGTCCCCGGTGAAGGGCATCCTTTGTGAAGAGGAAGGTTATCTAAAAGAAGGTCTTCAATGAGGCAGATTGACAGAGTGGCTGTGTCAATCAACTCGAATACGTTCACGAGCAGGTGAGTGGCACCTACCCAGGCACTGTTTCGTTCTATTGAAGACAGGGTGCTTGTGAGTCAGAACTGACTGGACTGGGCCTGATAAGCACAAGAACAGAGCTACTTTCACTGTTTCCATATTTCTTAAAGCTTTCCTAAAAATCCAGTCCAGTTGATAGATAATTCATAACACTCAGATTTATGTACAGTGAACGTGTCCCTTCCTGCCCACTCATCACCAGATAACCAATTCACCTAAGCAGTGTTCCATAATTTCAGCGAAAAGCGAGAAAAATATCAACCTTCCCTCTTTGTCTGCAATGTAACTTAGTTTTTGAAAACCATTCGAGTAGCTCAGTGGATAGGAAAGATATCATGTTCACTAGGTTTTTATTATGTGAAAATAGCTGTCAGAATTATCTGACAATATGTGGTATGCCACAGGGCATGGGGACACTCTGCTGAGCATCAAGGAGGAATTCATGTGGTCAGCGCATTTAGGTGATGCGCTTTTTTGCCCTAGGTCTTCCTAGAAGAATCTATAAGACTAGATAGTTGTACAACAATTCTCTAGATATTCAACTTATAATATCCAAGTACAGTTCAGTCAACTTTTAGAAAGTAATTTATGACTGAAATGCACAATACTGACAGGATTCCCTCTTTCGACCAAGTTAGTTCTACCCTATAGGGAACTAAAGATAAATTGCTTTCTTTAATGCAAATTTTATGTTTAATATCTACTGTGTGTCAAACAAATAGCCTTTAGATGAACTGATGTCCCCGAACTCTTTCCTTTTTAATTCAAATACTTTTATTGGGGGCTCTTACATCTTTTATCACAATCCATGCAATCATCCATTGTGCTAAGCACAGTTCTACACATGCTGCCATCGTCATTTTCAAAGCATCTTCTTTCTACTTGAGCCCTTGATATCAGCTCCTCTTTTTTTCTCCTCACTCCCCTGCCCTCCTTCCCTCATGAACCCTTGATAAGTTATAGATTATTGTTTTCATATCTTACATCACCCTCTGTCATCCTTCACCCACTTTTCTGTTGTTCAGACCCCTGGAGGGGGCTATATGTTCACCCTTGTGATCGGTTCCCCTTTCTCCCCCCTCATCCCCCCATCCTCCTAGGATCTCTATTCTCATTGTGGACCCTGAGGGGTTTAACTATCCTGGATTCCCGGTGTGGCGGACTCTTATCTGTAGCAGTGTGCATACTCTGGTGTAATCTGATTTGTAAGGTAGAATTGAGGTCATGATGGTGGGGTAAAGAAAGGAAATTTGTGTGTTTCATCGGTGCTATACTACACCCTGACTGGGCCATCTCTTCCTTGTGACCCTTCTTCGGCGGGGTGTCCAATTTCTACAGATGGGCATTGGGTCTCCACTCCAAACCCCTTCCCCACAATTCACCTTGGGTATGATTTTGTTCTAGGTCTTAGATGTCTTATATCTGGTCCCATTGACACCTCATGATCATACAGACTGGTGTGCTTCTTCCATGTGAGCTTTGTAACTCAGCTAGATGGCCAATTGTTTATCTTCAAGCCTTTAAGACCCCAGACATGATATCTTTTTATAGCCAGGCACCATCAGTTTTATTCACCTTTGCTTATGCACCCGCTTTTTCTTCAGTGATTGTGTCAGGAAGGTGAGCATTCCAGAATGCCAGATTATTAGAACAAAGTGTTCTTGTGTTGAACAAGTACTTGAGTTGGGGCCCAATGTCCATCTGCTACCTTATTTCTTAACATATATATATAAGTACATAGATCTGTTCCCCTCTCCTTAAATATAAATATATTTACAAGTGCACATGCCTGTATTTAGACATCTATAAATGTCCTTTGCATGATGGTTCTTTCCTCTATTTCCTTTTACTTTCTTCTTGCTCCACAATCATATTCAGCCTTCATTAAGCTTTAGTAATTCCTCGCTGCTACATTGCCTTTGACTAAGCCCCACTAGGCATCCTATGCCCTTCTCTCCACTGATTTTAGTTCACTTGCTGTTCCCTTGTCCCCAGTTTGGTTGCCTAACGCCTTCCTTTTTCCCACCTCCCCTTCTCCTGTATTCCCTGGGAATCATTGGTTCCTTTGCTGTCATCTCTTAATTGTTTATCTTGCCTCTCTTGTCTAGACAGACATGCAGATACATTAATAAGTGCAGGCAAAGCCAAACAAAACAACACTAAAAACTCTTTTAAAGCTAAGGCTCCTATTTTTTATAATCAGACTCATTTTAAAGAATGTTTTGCCTTACATATATTTACCATTTAAATTTATGTTTCAACATTCTCTTTAGGACACGAATGTCTTCTTTAAAATAAAATGTTTTCTGGTTATCATGGAAAGACATCGTTTAATTTGCTCAAGAAAATTAAAGTCTGCATTTAGTCAATGAACATTTTCTAATGCTGTTATGTTTCATAACCATTATTGCCACAAGAGAGTCAGAAGTAAATGAGATAAACCTTTTCCTCATGGTACAAACTTTCTTCTCTGGGGAAGATATATTGATAAAAAATAAATATGATACAGGATGATAAATATCAACATATGGGAAACAGAAGAATTATGTATGCTCTGTGAAAAGGGGAAATTTTGTCATGTACTTGAGAAGGGCTCTGGGTGTCTGAGCATTTAGAGTGAGGAAAATGTGATAAAAATTAATTTTCAATCATTCCATTTCACTATAAATAATCATGACATTAATGATGGATCATATTTCATGAAGTAAAAAGAAATCTCTTCATGATTAGCCATCCCCCTGAAAGTCACTAGAAAGCAGCTATGTGGTATCTTTAGAGTAAAGTAGGTTTCATGAGTACCAATTGTCCTAAGAATAAATGAGCAATTCTTGAGGGCCTACCTTTACCTTCAAATTGTCCTTGTTTATTCCTATTGTAAATTATTTATTTTCCATCCGTATCTCACAGCTCTTCATTTCATGTCTTTAGTTCTCCATGCATTTATCTTTCTTCATCCTGTTTGTTTCTATAGCTGCTCTTCTTTTCCAGATGGATTTCCACTTGCACACTCTCCTCTGATCACCTTGCTGTCTAAATTCCTGTAGACTGAGTTTTATCCTGGAATTTCTAAGAATCGTGACTAGAAGCTGGAAGGCACTCCTCTGGTAGCATCAAGCTTTCTAGAACACACATTCAGTTATTAGGGGCAGGGGCCGTTATACCAGACATAATGTGTAGCCCTGTAATGTCGATCCAGGTGCCAGAAAATTGCAGGCCAGGAGGAAAATGGTGTAATCTCTGCTTCCATCTGGCCCATGAATTTCCAGTGGCCTTGCTTATAGATTGTCAGAACTGTTCATTAAGTTTGTTGTGAAACCAAAGGCTTAATATCTGTAATTTAGAGGGTTCAATAGGCAGTTAAATTGAGTGAAACTATTTTTGAATGACTCCTCCAGTTTCAGAGAAATAGCCAACATTGCAGCTCAGAAGAGCTACATTTTGAGGCAGCACCAGAAATTTAAAATTATTTATAGACCCTTTAGAAAAGGGCTTTGCTATGCTAAGTTGAGAAACTTTTTTCCTCTTCATTTTGCACTTCTTTTTAAACAAAAGCACAGTGCTGACAAAAGGAAACATTTCTTATGTAGATAGGTTATCGGCCCAAACCACATAACTTTAAATGGTCCAAAGAGAGCAGAGGTTGATTGTGTTTTCAGTTTTTGTCTTTCTTTGTCTGATTTGTGGTTATCTTAAAATGCACGCACATAGTAAAAATGTGTTTGCTAGCAATGATATGCGCTGAAGTGTGGCTGAATGAATGGTAAAACTGGGATTTCTGTCGGGAAGTCCTTTCATTCCAGTCATTTAAAAGCAATCCCTTCAACATTTTATTACTAATGTGATTATTTATCTACTCTTGGAAATTACAGAGAACATTCTTAAATTCAAAACATAGTACGAACCCGCTGATAGAAGTGATGCCCTTCATCTTCTTTGTTGACATGAAACGGTCATGCCGCTGTCAGGGCGAAACCCCAGAACAAGTTGAGTGCACAAGCACCATTCCTCCGGCAAAGGACACTGAGAAGTGGACCCTGAGAGGCCTGGCCTTCACTGGTGAAGTCCAGAGCCTGACAAGGATGCGTCCAGAGAAGCACCTTTAAGTTGTGTACAAGGGAGACTCAGAAAGTTCCTGAGAGAAACAAGTCTAATTAGAATATAATGGAAAATCCCCATGCACTTTATGAAGCTTCCTGGTACAGGGGCTCTGGGGACGTATTTGCGTGAATGGTGCCTGGGCTTGAGAATGCTACTGGGACAGAAAGCAGCACGAGTGCACCTGCCCCACCTTCTGAAAGCCAGGGGCCAAGGCTTTCACTCTGAAGCTTAGCAGTGCTCCTTCCTTTGCTCTTGCTAAAAGACCTCCTGTTCTCCTACTACCCAGGGATAGCCCTTTGCTTCAATGTGAGGTTCATGGGGGTTTGCAACCAATAACTTCATTGATCTGTTCCCTGCCTATTGAATTTCAAGAGGCCGACATCAATCCCCTTCTGTCTAAAGTGCTGTGTTTTCTCCTGAGGTACCTAATTAGATCTACCAGTCCTAGGATTAATCTCTTTAACAAAGGAGGGTGAAGCCAAGTCTTTGGTAAAAGTTCTAGGACAGTGGTTCTCAACCTTTGGGGGTCAAACAACCGTTTCACAGGGGTCACCCGATTCGTAACAGTAGCAAAATTACAGTTATGAAGTAGCAATAAAAATAATTGTATGGTTGGGGTCACCACCACACGAGGAGCTGTACTAGAGGGTCCCGGCATCAGGAAGGTGGAGAACATGTGCCTAGGACATATGCCCTTCTTTTGTAGAACAGAATTTTGCAATGATGTTTTCATTTTGTGTTGTTTATTTTAAGCCTATCTCTTGCTGATATATATATATATATATATGGCAAGCAAAAGCCATTGAGCACATTTAAGATCTTAGTTAAAATCTCTTTAGCTAAATAGTCATTCTGTTGCCATGTCTATCTTTCTGCAAACAGAGCTTAGCTCAGACCAGTGTTTTGCTGCTGAAGGTACGACATCACCCTTCCTCCATTGTCCAAGCATATGTTCCTCATTGACTTTTAAAGGCTGACCAGAAGCATACTTAACATTCACTGTTGATGGCACTATGTATTCTCTGAGATCAAGACTTTCTCTATGGCTCTCTTAATTCCTTCTGAGCCCTTATCAAAATTACCTTTGAAGTCAATGATTCTGGCAACAGTATTTTCCAAACAATCTAGGATTTTCCTCTTTAACTAATTATGTCAGAGCCGTGGGGTTGATTCCAACAGACATAGACCCTACACAGCATCTCCACCGCTGAAAGCCTTTCCAGGAACTCCTCTTGCTATGCGGAGCGGCTGGTGGGTTTAAACCATCAACCTCATGGTTAGCAGGCCAAACAGATCCAACAGTGCAGTCAGGGCTCCTTGGCTTTTACCAGTTGGCTTCTTAAACTTTCTCCAATCCCCACCCATAACACAATTCCAAAGCAACTTCCATAGTCTGGTTATGTGTCAAAGCAGATGTGAATCTAAAAGGTTAGTGGTTTAAACCCACCAACAGCTCCATGAGAGAAAGTTGAGGCTACCTACTCCCTTAGAGAATGTATCGTTGTTGTGCTTAGGGGTTTTCCACTTGGTTCCTACTCTTTGCAAGCCCATGTACACCAGGATGAAACACCAACTGGTCTTGCGTCATTTTCAGAATTGTTATGTTTGAGTCCATTGTAGCAGCCACTGTGTTATTACATCTCATCAAGGACCTTCCTCTTCTTTGCTGCTCCTACACTTTAACAAGCATGATGTCTTTTTCCAGAGACTGGTCTCCTCAGAACATATCCAAAATACATGAGATGAAGTCTCACCATCCTGACTTCTAATGACATTCTGAATATACTTCTTCACAGACTTCATTTTACATGCTTTGGACATATTGGCAACAGAGACCAGTCTCTGGAGAAAGGATATTATGTTTGGTAAAGTGAAGGGGCAGAGAAAAAAGGAAGGTCGTCAACAAGCTGGATGGACACAGTGGTTGCAGCAATGGGATCAGGCATAGGAACAATCGTGAGGATGGCGCAGGACTCTAACATTTCTGTTCTGTTGTGGATAGCATCGCTATGGAACCTGACAATAATTTTCACCAACACTGTAGTTACAATGCATGGATTTGTCTTCAGTTTTCATTGTTCAATAGCCAACTTTCATATGCATATGAGGCATTTGAAAAGACTATGGGCCAGGCACACCTTACACTTCAAAGTAACATCCTTGCTTTTCAAAATTGTCGAGGTCTTATGCACCAAGAGTTACCTAACGCAATGCATCATTTAATCTCCTAACAGCTTCTTCCTTGTGTATTGATTGTAGACCCACGCAAGATGAAATCTTTGGCAAGGCAAATGTTTATCCATTTGTCATAATGTTACCTATTGGATCAGTTGTGAAGACTTTTGTTTTTCTATTGAGTAGCAATCCGTACTAAAGGTTGCAATTCTTGATTTCATCAGCAAGCGCTTTAAGTCCTCCTCATTTTTAGCAAGCAAGTTTGTGTAATCTGCAAGTCTAATGCTGTGTTCTTAACTGTCTATACCAGCATCTCTGATGATTACTCAACAGAGAGTTGAATAAGTATAGCGAGAGGATACAGCCAGGATGCACACCTTTCCTGATTATAAACGATGCAGTATTCCCTTGTCCCGTTTGCACATTGCCTCTTGATCTATGTATAGGTTCCACATGAGCACAATGTTGAGTTCTGGATTTCCCTTTCTTCTCAAGATTAACCAGAATTGTTATGATCCACACAGTCAAATGCTTTAGCATAATCACTAAAACACAAATAAGCATCTTTCTGGTATTCTCTGCTTTTAGCCAAGATCCATCTTATATCAGCAATGATATATTTGATTTTACATCCTCTTCTGAATCTAGTCTGAACCTCTGGTAGTTTCCTGTCAATGTACTGTTGCATGATCTACAGCAGAATTTTACTTGCATGCGCTATCATGTAGTACTGCTTACATTTTGAACATTCTGTTGGGTCACCTTTCATTGGAATGGGCGCAAACAGGTATCTCTTCCACGCAGTTCCAGCCAAAGATGAGTACGGGCTTCCAGCGCTTCATCAGTTTGTTGAAACATTTCAGTTGGTGATCCATCAATTCCTCGAGACTTGTTTCAGTGGCCCTTGGACTTTTTCCTCTAATACTATTGGTTCTTGCTTATATATACTATCTCTTGAAATGCTGGACTATTTCAAAATCTACAGCTACATATTTTTCATTTTACCCATTTCATACTACCTAGTCTTCAGTAAAGCAAACATGCTAATTGCTAATTGAAAATCCATCTCCCAATTAATGGAAACATGATGCTGACTATATCATATTGTTCTAATGAACTAGAATAGTCAAAATAATTTCTATTCTCTTTTAATTTTGTCTGTTGTTTTCTTTGTTATTTATAACCCTCCTATCATATCCATAGTGTACTAATAAGCTACAATTCCAGTATTTTATCTGTATATATCTTCATGAAACTCATATTTCAATATTTTCAGGTTTTCTCTATTCTTTTTTTGGAGAATTTTAAAAAGTCATTTTATAGGGGCTCATACAGCTGTTATCACAATACATCAATCCATCTATCCATCCATCGATTGTGTCAAGCACATTTGTACATTTGTTTCCATCATCATTTTCAAAACATTTGGTTTCTACTTGAGCCCTTGGTATCAGCTCATTTTCCCCACCCACCCTCCCTCATGAACCCTTGATAATTTATAAATTATTATTATTTTTTCATGTCTTGCACTGACTGATGTCTCCCTTCACCCACTTTTCTGTTGTCCAGAACTATATACACAAATTGTACCAGTGTAAAATTCTTATCTTTTGATATTGTAGTATAAATATGTAAAATGCAACCATTTGGAGAAATCATTGAAATAAAAAAACTTTTCTGTACTAACTTTGCAACTCCACGTGAATTTATAATTACTTCTAAATGAAAAACTTAAAAAAAACATAGAGATGCAATTGACTCATAGCAGAAGGTAGGACATTTTGGCTTGTTCAATACAGATTTCCTATCTTCCTATGTACAGTGATAGCAGAAAGCTAGACACATTGACTTCTACAATGTCAATTTATTTCATCTCTCTACTAAATTTCTCATGGATGCATATAAAGCTGAGCTCAATGTGACCTGACCTGAATGGGGTTGGTCCTTCCAAATTGGATGCATTAAAGGCTGGATTTTGCTTCACGTTTTCTCTGGTCCTCTTCAATTGAATTCAACACATAGTCATTAGTTATTGTGTTCCCTATGGTCACTGAAGAAAGATTGAGTGCATAAGGAGGAATATGGACTGTGACTCCTATCAGTTCAGATTTGATGCCTTCCTATTTCATTGGCCATTAAACATGCACCCAAAATATATCAATTAATTGGATCTGCTTAAGGTGCTTACCAAGCTAAGGTTCACACTGGGTTTGTAAACATTGCAGACGGATCCTGAGTTTATTCATGTTTCACTTGCCATCTTTTTTACGAGCGGATCACAAGATAATTTGTGATTTCTACACACTTTCTTCAGATGCCATCTGCTTGATATATTTTAACTACTTCATCTATTCAGGTGTTTACATCAGTAGTGAATATATCAAACTCGATTGTCCTCATGTTCTTTTTGTTTATTAAGCATTTTAGGGCGTGTGGGTTAAATCAAATTGTTACTATTTGCTTGAATTGTTTTGCGAGGATTTGTGCACTTATCATGATGGAACTTGAGTGGAGTGTAAAACATCATATAAATCACTCAAGTGGTCTCCCGTTACACAAAAATACATGAAGAAAGTCTTAGCCCTAATCCTTCTAATTTTTCAAAGTAATATGGATTATTTTTACAAGTTTATAATTTCATGAAGATTATAGTCCAAGTTATAAATAAATATGATAAAAGTGGATGAGAACCCATTTATGGTTCAATGCAACAAAAAAAAACTAACAGCCGAAAAAATACCTGGCCACTTGGGTAAGTTGGTAAAAAGAAAAATCCGGTCTTTAATGTATTAAGTTTTAACACAGGTAACATTTCTCATGGAACATAAACTAAAAGCAATAAGTATGCACATGACTTTTGACTTACTAATTGTTTGAACAATCTATTCTAAGGAAATAATGTAAAATATATGATTAAACTATATGAGCTCTGTTCACAATTTAATATTCAAACATTAGGCATTCATACCTTAATAAAGCTTTGTACACATTCACAGCATATATATCCAATTCCAGAAATCATGTAATTTTACAAGGAGACACTGGATTAAAAGGAAGCAACTTTGCATGTCCTATCATTACATGCAGTCCAATTTACTGCTTAAGCCAGTTATAAGCAAGCTCTGTGAAGATTTACAGGCCAATTGGTGTGGAATCGCCCTCAAGATAGTGAGTAGCACCTGAGGTCGGGAGCTTGTGAGTGGCTCTCTAATGTACAACCACTGGTCTCTCCCGATCCAGTGCCAGGAATGAAGAAAATCCAAAGCCACTGGAAAACAACTTGTGCAAAAGACTGATTGATCAAGAGTCATCAGCCTCTCTGACTCTGACCTCCAAAGAACTAGATGGTACCCAGCTACCACTGCGGCCTCCCTGAGAGGGGCCATTAGAGAAGGTCCTAGTGGAGAAGGGAAAATATGGGGAATATTTTAAAACAGACTTAGTGGCCCCATCAAGACTTATAAGAACCCTTGAGAGTAGCTCTTAAGCACCATTCAAGCTTAGGACTGAACTCACTCCATGGGTTAACTTGGAGCCAAATGATAGACTAGCCTGTGAGGTGAGCAATAGCAGAGGGAAGCAATCGACATATAGCAATCAACCAGGGATGAGGCTCAGAGACCAGCAGTGGGCATGAAAGACGGACAAATAGAAGCCGGAAACACAAGGAGGCGGTGAAGGCTCCTGGTCAATTACGGGGATTGCAAATGATGTCCCAAAGCGTATGACTTGTTGCAATTTTATTGCAACTTTCACCCAAATCACAGTAAGAAGTTTAAAAAAGAGAGAGAGACATGAGAATTATAACATGGTATGATTCCTTTGACGACAAAAACATAGCATTTTATTGTGATGATATGTAAAATTTAAATGGGACTGAGAATGAAATTGTAGTAATTTATTAATGTTAATTTCTTGATTTAATGTTTACATTGTAGCCAGGAGGACAATACTCTTATTGCTTTAGAAGTGTACATGAAAGCATTTGGGGTAATAACATATCGCAATTTTATTTCCAAGTGATTCACATGGTAAATATTGTGATTGTTTCAAATAATAAAATAGCTATAATAAGCAGCCATTATTTTATATAAGAACTTATTAAAATATTGATATGTTAAATGTATTTTAATGTGTCTGAAAGTGCTTCTCTAAATGTTTTTATGAGTGGAATAGTGCACTACATACTATATATTAAGACAAGTGTTTTACTAACTGATGGTAAATACAAACCATAAAATTACATTTAAAGACAGATTTCAGAATGGCATTTGCTCTAATCTAGGGAACATTTATATGTTTTCACTTTACTAATAACAGTGGTGAAATGAATATACTAAATCTTAACCCATTTTATATTAGCATTATGGCGTCCCAAAACTAAACACTGACTACAGAGTGGATGCCAACTTTTTTTTAGCCTTTTAACTTATTATTAGTTCTGTAAACACTTCACTGTTAAATGTTTACAATATTGTGGTGAAGTACGTTGCAATCAACAGATCAAGTTAAATTCCTTTTGGTTGTCATCTTACCTCTTCCAGGTGCATCAAAGCATAACTTGGAGATTAGTTCTCTCACCAATGTCATGTGTTTATTCTTGAAGTCTCTTTTCTATGCAAGTACAATGCCTGTAGTTCTGTGCATCAGTAGCCTGATGTTGTTATGTGGATAGCTGTGTTTCTTGATTTTTGCACTCAACACTATACCTCTGAAAACTTTCTATATCAATATGCAAAACTCAATGTCAATACCAGAAATGCATTATTTCTGTCACATTGTATCACAAATATGATTGTTTAATCAGTTATTTCATGGCTGCTTACTAGATTGCCTTTTTTAACTACAAAATTCTATGACAAACATTAAATTCTAAATCTCTTTGTGTAATTCCCAAGTGCTCTGTGATATGGTTATATAGATTTTTTAATGAAAAACACACTTCAAAATGAAATTATTGGATTATATTAACAAAATTAAATTCAAGCATGTACCAATAAAATATTAGATGAAAAATGTACTTTGGAATAAAAGTTCTAATTATTGTATATTAAATGCAAATCAAATGACTCTCAAGTGTTCTCAATATACTTTAAATGTATTCAATTTAAATTTAAAGGACAATACTTAGGCAAAGGCAATGCATTATTCTTAAGAACTTAGGTTAGTAAAATAAACCTAAGGAGATGGCTTTGATAATAAACACACACACACACACACACATTCCGTTTCCCCCTGTGTACACTTTTGTTAAGGTGCTCTCACTGCTTGTTTATTGATAAGGTTACCTTGCCTTGACTCCCTTTTATCCTCAGAGAAAAGTCATTCAGGTTCCAAAGGCTTATATTTCAATCATTCATCCAACTATGGTGGTTATCACAGGGCTATATTTCAAATTTCTACTCTCAGGAAATCTTAAACTTCTAGAAGAGATTTGATAGTTAACTTTACCTTTCTTATTATAATTGAAACTCTAACACTCCCTAATTAAAATTAATTCTCCGTTTTGAAGATGTTCATTTTTCTCTCATCTCATTATCACAAAATGAATCCATTAGTACTCTTTGATTATAAAAAGAAAGAAAAATTTGGAAAATGTGTATCATAGATCCTATTCTGGGTAGAACCTGAAATACCCTTTTTGACAATGCATGGGGTACCCCTCCTCTTGAATCCATCATCCTGGCACAGGAAATGCTCTGATGACAACGTGACCAGCACCGGCCCATTTCAACTCACTGATGCCTACAATGTTGATTTTCATGCATGCCATTTAATTTTTTACAACTTCTAATTTTCCTAGATTCATACTTGGTACATTCTAAGTTCATTATAATTAAAATGTTACAGCTGTTTCTTTTCATTTTGAGTCGTACCCGTGGGGAAATGAGGGCCTGGAGTTTTCACTCCATTCTCGTCCTTACGTTCAACTTGAGGTGGCAGCTCTTCCTCGGTCATCTCTTCAGTGCCTTCCAGTGTAAGGGGCTCATCTGCTGGCGCGGTCTCAGACAATGTTCTGCCTCTATTCCTGAAATTTTCAGTACCTGATCATGCTTCAATACTATCTAGAAACTTATCAGTGGTTGATTCCTCCAAGATGGACAGCCAATTCCTTCTTTGTATTCTGTTCTTGGTCTGGAAGCTCTCCTGAAACCTGTTCACTTTAGACGACTCTGCTGGTAACTGAAATATCAGTGACATCGATTACAGCCTCACAGCAACACACAGGACAGCATACTGACAGACCCATGATGAATCCAGTCTAAACGTGCTTTGAGAAACCAAAACCAAACCTTTCTTCCTTTGATGGCTGTAATTTATGTGGAATGCCTCACAGGAACTCCTTGTGAGCAGTTCTGCTTCATTGGCCCTTTGACCTTTCAAAGATTTTTTTATGAATGCAAAACTAGGTGGTCATTTCTTTCAATGTTAGGTTTGCATAAGATGACACCAGATAATATTCCTAAAGGCTGTGTGTCGCTGTGAGAGGACGTTATGTTTGGGTGAGTAGTCAGAAGCTGAAGGAATAGCTAGAGGACTTTGTTTTTTCTTTTCAAGCTCTAGGACACCTGCTTAGTACACAACAAATATTCTTTTCATTGTGGCCCAGCTTTTCTAACTTTGCCGAAGACCTATAGCAAGTTGAGCTCGCTTTTCTGTAGTGGTACTGGTTGAGATGAAACTGAAATCTGTGTGATTCAGATGAGGCTACTATTGTGAATGCTTTATGAATATATGTGCTAAAATGAAACAATGATAAAATTGAGAGCATTAAATGACTAATGTTCATTGTCTTTGCATTTTCCAACTGAATAGTTGACTGCTACTGAAGTTTAGAGCATCTACAAATTTCACTATTGCATCTAAAGATGAAGGGGTAAAAACCCATATGTTTCTCAAATTTACCAAAAGAAGAATGTACTGAAAAGAAGCAAATGTTCAAAAGATGCTAGATTTTTACATGGTTTTACATAGTTCTAATGCTTACTGGAAACTCACAAACATTTGAATTGACAAGAAAAACTTTAAACATTATTTTTCCCCTAGTTTCAGAAACCCACAGTCAAAGAAGACATTTTAATTTAATTTCGGCTTATTTTTTTTAACATTTATTACGGATTAGGTGAAGGTTAACAAAGCAGATTAGTTTTCCATTCAACTACTTATACACATTTTATTTCATCTCATTGATTACAGTCTCGCTTACTTTGATCCTCTTTATATTTATTCTCTATTCTTCCCCAACCCTTCAGAACCTTGTCTTGTGCGGATGTTGCCCTTGGAGTTCATATGGGAATTTTGGCCTTTGTGAAATATTTCTGTCTTTTTTTAAAAATTCATTTTATTGGGGGCTCGTACAACTCTTATTACAATCCATACATAAATTTTGACGTTTTGAAAATGTTCGATTATTATTAACCAGTACCTGGTAAATCTGACACTTTAGGGATTGGTTAAATGCAGTCAACCGCTTGCACTTTGGTAAATAAAGTCTTATTGGAACACCATCTATCCCTGTATATGCATGTGATTGAGTTATAATGCCAGAAGGAGGGCAGTTGCCAGAACAGAGGTTGAATGGCCTGTCTAAAACATTGCCTATACCTTACAGGAAAGAAAAAATTAAAAAGTTTTCTGATTATAACTCACGTTTTAAATAGCATATTTTCATTTTTATTTTCGGTGATACTAGGCTGCTGCATATTTCTGAAATGGAACAAAATCTGATCCTTAATTTTTGAACAGTCACTTCTTTCAAATATGTTTTATTTGTAGCTGCTAAAAATACTAATTTAGCATTTTATATCCTTCTTTTAAAAATAAATAAGCCAAATAAATGAATAACATACCCCAAACCCTATATGTAGACCAAGTATGTCATAGAAATGCAAGTTCTACCCAGTTCGCTCCAATGGACTCTTTATTAGTAAATGAGACGCAGGATCCACGTCTTGTTCTCTGGATCCAGACGAACACATATATGAGGGAGTGTTGTTATAAGGAAACAAATGCATGCTTCGTAACCATGGCTACACATTAGAAACACTTGGGATAGGGTGAGGGGGTAAGACAACGTCAACGCCAAGTTTCATATCAGACCATTTAAATCGGAGTATTTGGAAGTGTAGCCAGTGCATCCAATTTTGGAAAATACCCCAGGTGATTCGACTGCGCAAACTGCATCGAAAGCCCTGCGGTGCCAGTGGTGATGGGGTTGAGCTCAATGGGGCAATGACAGGACTTCTCTGGCCTCTTCCTTACAATGTGGACAGTAAAAAGGACAGTTAACAAAAGTGCTCTTAGATCATCAACATTGGTGAATTTTAAGTTCGAATCAATTGAATTAACTTCCTCAAAAGAAGACACGTGGGGCATAGTGACATCCTGTGTTTTGAAGGAGCATGTCGGTTGGAAAGGTAGCAGCAGGAACGGGTCAGGCAGCTCTATTAGGAGCTGATTCCAGGAGCCCAAACGGAAAGCGAAAGTTTTGAGAATGATGAGGGCAACAAATTTATAAGTGCGCTTTACACAATTGATGTATGTGTGGATTGTGATAAGAGTTGTATGAGCCTCAACAAAATGATTTTTTTTTTAAATCAGAAGAAAGCAGACTGTGGTGATGCCCCACAGCAGGGGAGTGAATAAACTCAGGCCTGTGCTGTCTGTCCCTCCAGCATGGCTTCTCCAAGTACCTTCATTTCTCGTTCCTGTGCCTAGTCTCGCAATGTGCAGCTCTGCAAGTAAGAACATTCTCTTGACTCAGATAACGCTACATCAAAGCCACTCTGAGGGAGAATGGCGAGTCTACCTTCTCCTATATAGATTTTGTCTCGGAAACTTAGCATGAGTGGGGAATCTATTTTCTGCCAAAGGATATTTATAACATCAGTCACTGGTGAAACATGTAATTAACTCGCCCCCAGTATGGTGGCGTGACCTGCTTCTCTTCGAGGAGGTGTGTGATGTCAGCTGGTCTTGATGATGTTCCCCAACCCTGCAGCTCCTGAGGAGTGAGCATCAGCAAAATCACTGTGCCTGGTCGCTATGTCCAAAATCGCGCTAGGAGAAAGCTAATGAGTTGCTGTTGAAAAGACCCGTCTGTTGCTAATCTTGATATGCTCTTCGGCGGGTCGGTTTCTTTTAAGTTTTCCATTTTTAAAAATTATTTTAGTAAAATATACTTAAAAAATTAGTAAACTTACCAGTGTGATCGATTTCCAATCAGGTTTTTCTGGTTAAAATTAATATAAATTGTCTTTAAGGAGTTAAAACGCGTTCAAGTCCTGTAATCAGGCAGCAAACAAAAACAATAGTTAACATATACTATTTACTTTTTGATTTTTAAAAACTGCTTTATTGGCATATAATTCACAAATCGTGTACAATCATCACTACAATCAATTTTGGGATATTTCTTCATTCTTGTACTCATTGTAATTAGCCCAATCCCTCCCAATCTCCCCTGCCATGCCCCAAGAAACCACTTATCCAGTTATTGTCTCTGTAGATTTATATATCCTAGCTTTTGTATGCAGAATAACAACAACAAAATCTAGAAATCACTTTGAGGTGCACCTGATGAAATCCAGGGTATTTTCAATGCCTCATATGCATGTGAAAGCTGGCTAATGAATAAGAAAGGCAAGACTAGAATCAAGTATCTGATTTATGTAGTTGGTGAAGAATGTTAAAATTACCCTGGCCTGGTAGAAGAACAAACATCTGTTGTGGCAGAAGTACAGCCAGAATTCTCCTGAGAAGTGAGGATCTTGCCATTTGAACACATTTTAAAGATGAACTAGTTCTTCGAGAAAGACAACGGGTTGGTGAGGTCAAAGGTGAGCAGAGAAGGGGAGGATCATGGAATTGACTGACAAGTTGGCTCCGACAATAGGCAGACAGAACAGCCGTTGTGGACAGAACACGTCTGTCAGAGTTTCATTCTCTTGTACCTATTTAATAGAAATTTCAGGTCTAAGAACCAATTCCAAAGAAACAATTCAAAATCATGGGGAAAATCTACATACTTGTAATTGTGAAACAATATATATACTCTAAAGAAGTGGTTCTCAACCTTCCTCATGTTGTGGTCACCCCCAACCATAAAATTATATTCGTTGCTACTTTGCAACTGTAATTTTGCTACTGTTATGAATTGGGAAACCCCTGTTGAGAACCACTGCTCTAAAGAATAAGGGCCTAGATAGATAAATTAATATCATATTTTATGTTCTGGATAGAACCTTGACCTGTTACTTAAATGATTATTTTTCAATCTTCCTAATAAAAATAAGAAATGCATTAATTATAAGATTCTATATGAAAAATAGCATTAAAATATGTAACAAAATGGGCATAAATGTGATGAAATAGACATACAAAGGTGGAAGATGAAATAAAAAAATGTATCATTTTTTAAATAGACATATACAAGTGGAAGATGAAATTAGAATATAAGATATTTAATTGAAAATATATAAACTTGTGTTCGGTATAAGCTACACCAAGGTCAAGACCCTTGTCAGGAACGTTACTGTCCAGTTAGTCAATATGTAAGGAAGCTAAGTGTCCTGCAAACTAACCAGGTATTTTGACAATGACGAAAATAGGTGTCAGTTAAGATTGTTTTAAGAGTAGGAAGCAACATCACCACCACCACCAACAAAAAGCCGTAAGAAGAAAAATCACAATTGTGAGGTGAAAGCCTAAGAAACTTGTATTATCGGCTTTCCTCGGAGGAAAGAATGAGCAGGGGCACCTTCATGCAGAACTTTAAGGTAAAGCTTTTCTGTTAAAATTTTGACTAATTTTCTCAAAATTTTTTCATAAGCAGACATGATCCTTCATTGACCTTCAAGAAAGTCTACTAGCCAAATGTATTGCATGTCTGAAAAACCACTTGCTTTGACTGGACCATCTGTATCGCGCAGTGGCCATTCCTTGGATGGCACTCCATAAGCCATGTTTCATCTCTTGCTGTAGCTCTTTCTAGAAATATTTAAGGTTCTGTATTCCACTTGTTTAAATTCCCCCCCCCCAAAACTCTGCTCTCGTCAGCTGATCTGGGTGCAATAGTTTTAGAACGCACTGGGTGGAATATTTGGCCCTCTTCAATTGTTCTGTCAGAATTATGTAAGTTGAGTGTGCTAAGATCTTTATGGTCAGCTACTCTTTCTGTTAATTGTATGTCCTCTTCAATTAAGGCAGGGGCAAGAGTATTTTCTCCTTTCAAATGTATGTGGGCGGCTGGCCAATGTGGGTTTTATCTTTAACATTGTATTATTACTTCTGAAAACGAGTTTTCCACTTGTTAGCTATTGATTTGCCTAGGGCCTTGTCCCAAATTTTACAAAGCACTAATGATTTCACCATTCTTCCACCCAAGTGTCAACCAAGATTTGCTGTTTTTTTTTTGTACTTCAATTTTAGCAGAATTTATATTGCTCTCATAAGGACTCTTTTAAAACTGACTGCTTATACCTCTTACTGCTTCACACAACATGCTACTGAGACATTTCAGACAATTTATAACAAGTCAGTATGAATTTATTGTGAGTAAAAAAATGAAATTCATGCACACTTTGGGTTTGTTTTTCCTTGTAGTATTCATTGTGATAGACAGATTTTGTGTCAACTTGGCTGGGTCAGAATTCTCAGTGGTTTGTCAATTACAGCCAATAAGCCCCCATGAAGTGACTGAACACAATGTAATCAACTTCATTATGGGATCTGCTGTGAGCAGCCAACGGATCTATAAGAAGATTAACATGGAATGCACGCCCCTTAGGTCACAGCTTTGATGGATCTGAAAGGCAGTTTTCTCAGGGATTGGCCTACTTCCTACCTAAGAAGTCAGTGTGAAAGCATTCTTCACTTTTTGAGCATGAAAGAGTTTCTGTGCATTGGGATCCTGTATCTGGCTCATTGACCTCTGGTTCCTTAGACTTGAGCCGTTGTCCTTCCATATTGCCAGCAGATCCTGAAGCCATCCCAATGACTTGCCATCTGACCTGCGATCTGACCAGCTGAACTTGAGTTCATTTGCCTCTCCAATCACAAGCCTCACCTTTGACCTTGAGTTCATCCACCACCAATCTATGATACACCAGCAAATCTTGGTGTAATCAGGTCCCAAACTTCAAGAGTCAGGAGAAGCCTCCAGTTTAACATCTGACCCATCAATTTATAAGCTGCCTGGATTTCCACTTTCCTTTTAGCTCCCAGAATGTTCTTGAATGTCCTTTGCCGCAGAACTTCCCCCATGTTATGTGCCTTCTCTGTGGAACAATTGGCACCCCCAGATTGCCTTCATTCAAACTAAAAGTTACCAATGGTTAGAAATCTTTCTTTCTAAAATGCCAAAAGGCTGATTCCAGCTCCCCTTATCTGGATGAGATGCCACTGCTGTACTTTGTTCCAATGCTCCTCTGAGTCCTCATTAACCACCCTCCACGTGTTAACAAGTGTTCCTTGGTAGGTCATAAAGCCAAACCAGCCCAGCTGCCTCCGAATCCATCCTGGCCCCTGGTGTGTCAGAGGAGAACTGTGTGCTCGCGTAGAGGCCAGGGCCGCCGGGAAGCAGATCACCAAGTCGCCTTTCTGAGGCATCACTTGGTGTGTCTGGGACTCACCCAAACAACCTTTTGTTTTAAGAACCACACATTTCAGGATTTCTAAGACTAGAGTAGGCAGGTGAAGATCTGGCTTTGTATGGTTTGTAAGGTCATAGAAGAACCCTTTGTTTTAGAAAAATTTATCTATCAAGAATATACTTGATCATTTCCTTTCCTGATGTAATTTAGGTAGTGAAGTGCTAGATGGACTTCATAGTTAGCCAATTGTGTGATGAGCCTTCAAAGCAGCATACTCATCTAGTACGAGGACAGAGAACTAACACACTCCATATTCCTGTCAACGTAAAAATAAAACCAAGAAGCAGCAAGTGACTCCCATGGAGCGCTGCTCCCTTAGAGTGATGCATTAACGCCCCAGTTGTGCACTTGCTTTGCTTCCTATTTAAATTTCACTTCACCATATTAGAGCAGAATTTCTTATCTATAGTACATTCTCATGATGCACAGTAAAACTTGTAGCTTTCCACATGATTTGCCTTAAAGATTCTTATAATATTCAATGATAAACGATGTCCACTTATTGCTGAGATGAACATTTTTGAAGGATCTGATACTGTTAAAAATCCTCTCTCACTGTCACAACTCTTGAGAGACCTGTCTGCCCTGGAGAATAATGTGCTAAGACTATTCCTACATTAGTGATTCACAGCCTGGGAGGTAGGAAGGAAGAGAGCACCTGCATTTTAGGCAAGCATAATATCCCTCCCTTTAGCGCTTCTCATTTACTTGAAAACTCCTGACCAGTTCCTTAGGGAATACACCATATCTTGCAGATAAGTTTGATCAAACAATGTATATAGTAAGTGTATTATTAAATAGGAAACCAGTTGATATAGTTGATATGTAGAGCGATTGAAAATATTTTAGATAAATTATATTAAATGGGTAGAGATTTTCAAGTCATTTTTTGTTTTTCTACTTCAGATCATCATTTATCATTTTGCAAGATAAACAGTACTTTGTACTGAATGCGTTCACGCTTTGGAATTTGTAAGGAAGCTGGTGGAAAGGGGGGAAGGGCTTCTATCCCTCATAAGCGTATCCAAATGAGAAGAACATTTTCCAAGTAGCATCTTTAGATTCTCAGTTTTAGATTCTTAACCTCTTTAGATTTCTTAGATACATAATTCTCAGTTTGAAGTCATTTTTCTAATACATCAACCTATAATGGGATGCCCTTCTTGTCAAAGCTTAGAAACACAAGCCTACTGATGGAAATAAAAAATATGTGTTGCCTGCTGTTATGCAGATTTTTGTTCTGATTGATCTACCCACAAAAGTGCCCTTTGTGTTTGCGTTAGGATCCTGGGTGTCCAGTGCTGCGGAGGAGGTGCGCAGAGCCACACAGTGGCAAATGTCAATGAGCAACACCTTCGCTAGATTGCGTTCCCCAAGGGAGCTCCTGCTAATGTCCCTAAGCTAGAAATCACCCGCAGTCAATCACATGACACGGATCAATGGCCATTTCATCAAAGCAAAGCCAGCTGCCAGACAAGAGAATGAACCACATTCTATCCTCCATCTTCCAACTGTCCCACACTGACAAAGAATAGGAATCGTTTTTGCAGATATTGGTGATTTTGTGCTGAAGAATCTAAGAAGCCTCTTAGAATATGTCAGATTGATAGTTGTCATACATATTTTGATTAAAAATGTTGTTGGTATTTTTTGTATTTTTCCCTTCTGAAGAAACCTGGCATGCGGTATTTGCTATGACCTCACTGTGTCAAACAGAACTTTCAGTGTGGTTTGTCTCTCCACCCACGCGCAACACATTTTGCAGACTTGACAGGGATGGATCAGTGTGCAGGAGCAAAGCATAAAACCAAAAATACCCCTCCTCCAAAAAATACCTCTGGTGTGAAACGCTTTCTCAGAAATATTGGCCTGTTTCCTTAAAGCAAAAAGATTAAAAAATAGATTTTTCTTAAGGCTCATGTTTACTCAGATAGCAAGTCTGCTTCTAGCAAAGCACCAAGTAGTTGCTACCCAGAGATTTTCAGGAAGTCAGAGAGATGCTAATGCAGTGAGTTTTGCTGTGAGTGAGCAATGCTTCTCACGTTGCTTATTAGACAGTAGGTGTATAATTATATGGCACACTCATCTAAGAGCAATACACTTTATGGGAGTATTTATAAAACAGTATGTTTACATCAATGGTGCTATATAAGTTACAAATAATAATAACATTGTGAAGAAAATTAGCTCCTTAGATGCATACCATTTAATATGTAGCTCTGTGTAATTAATATCCTGGCAATTTCATGTGTTACTCATTTTCTTTTTTTCCCTCCCCTTTCCTAGGAAGAAAGAAGCAGAATTTGTTTAACTTAATATGGCATCTTCACAGCAGTATACAACCAAATTTATCACACTGTATCAATCTGATTTCTTACCGCATACATTTAAAACTGGGCACTGATATATTAATTTACGTTGTGCCCAGGTAGATTATTTGAAAATATTATTATCTCTTCATGATTGTATTCATGTTCATGGACACAGAGAACTCTTCATACTTGCAAATATCTACATTTACTCAACAGGTTCAGTGGGGCAATGTCCCCCAAGTCACTTTGGGAAAGTCACTGTTGGGAGTGAGGATGTCTGCTGGCATCTAGCAGGCAGGTGCCAGTCAGTGGGACTGCACAGAAAAGCTCCACAAAACACATACTGATTTGGCTCCAAATATTGAAGGTGTCCAGGCTGAGAAATCTTGCATTAACTCATTGATGATTAAACCTTCCTCTAATGAAGATGTCTCTCTTCTCTTCATATTTTATGCATGGGAGAAAAAAAAACAAACAAAAAAATACAGAATAGACAAGAGATTTACCCAAGATAAAATTTACATGCCACGTCGAAGCAAAGGCATTGGGGCTTGAAATCAGGCCTTCAAAGTCTAAGGTCCTCCATACTTGCCGCAGGCCTGTTATTTCATGAGCTCTGATTGCACTGAGAATTGAGCATTTTTGCAACAGACAGCACATGTTCTATAAATAGAGATAGGGTGTGTGTGTGTGTGTACAAATGTATTTTTGTGAAACCAATACTCTTTGCCCAAAATCTCTCTCTGACCTAGAGAGTTCAGAAGAAGCAAAATTCGGAAGCGAGAACGTCTGTGTGTGGTCCTCAGTCTCTCTGTTAACTTCGGGGATATCATGGTCAGCGTCCTGGGTGCCTCCCTGGCCAGTGCTTCTCAATGGAAATCGGAATGCTGATCCTTACAGCTCAGTTAGTCACCAAGCCAATCTTACAATGGCAGTCCTTGGGGACAGGGGGAGGATGAAGTACTGGGGCTCCTATCTGTTTCCCTGGGGGAATTATCTAGGGGCCACAGAAGCTAATACTTACACTTCACCTGGAACTATGGGCTAGACAAAGATTTTTAGTTGCCAGAAGCACAATAAATGATTTTTTTTCTATTTTTGAAAAGGATAAGTCAGCAAAAAAACCTTTGGGAGCGTTTTTAACCAAAAGGTTAGCACTTGGCACCCACTAGCCTTTTCCGAGGAGGAAGATGGAGCCGTCTAAATTCCACGACCTCAGGACCGAACGTGGTGGAGCACTTTTTTTCTCTTCGGTCGGGTAGCAAGCCTGCTCAAAACGCGTGGCTCCTGGAGCAGACGCACTCCCCGGTGTTTCTGAGCGGGCAGAAGAGCAGCAGGTTCCAGCCGGGGATACATAGGTGAGGAGCTCGGTGTCAGTCACTGTGCCACCAGGCTCCTGGGTCTCTCCTCAGAAGCACTCACGGAGTGACTCTCCGACACAGACATGGTCCCTGCCAGCTGGTGTGGGCATCTTCACACAGCGAAATGCGCTCGCGGTGCTCCTGCAAACAGCCGCCTGCGGAGCTAAGTCAGGCAGGCCTTTCTCGCTGAGACAGAAGAGGGATTCGGTGCTGTGCTCTTTCTCTGGCCCATGATAGGGCTGCTCCCCCACTCCCAGTGCCACCCATGTTAACGACGCTTTTGCCTTTTCACTAAATCATTCCATTACCGGAACACACAGCGAAAGAGCCCTTCCTCTTCACGATTTAGCTGTCACGGTCACCCCTTAATAAATAGTTAAAAGGCAGTGACTCAGATTGCAGGTGCCAGTTTGGTCTGGGTGGTTGTCAAATGGACCCATCCCAGCTAATTTCAGTCTTCACGCCTCACACAGGATGCCTAAAGTCAGGCCCTTTGCCAACACATGCTGGCAAACCCCGAGAGTGAGCAGGCCAGGAGAGTGTGTAAGGAGAGGAGCTGGGTCTAGCACGCCCAGGTAGAAAGACATGGAAAGAACCTGCCTCTCTGTCAGATGATTTATACTTGGTGCTCTGAATAGTCTCTTTCATCCCAGAGTTTGGGGGCAGAACACCTGGCTCTGCCACTTCCGGTGTCAGATGCTTAGTCGGGTCCCTGCACACCAGCTGCAGAGACAGGGAAGAAAACATCGTGACACCAACACAGTTCCTTTGTGAGTTACTTCACACTTGCTTACCAGCTCCCCAGTCACCCCAGGCAGCGGTGCTTTCTGTTTTCATGGCATCCTTTGGCTTAATGCCACATGATGTGGAGTTCTGGACCTCATGTTGCCTTCCACACTCCCTGGTTATCACTACCAATGCTTCTCAATTGACAAAAGGGCAAAAGGAAGTCCAAAGATGTTGCTCCTAGAGTTCTAGTTCATTCACACATGAGTTTAAGCCCCCTCCCCAAACAAAACACATTTAAGCATGTTTCTGCAATCGGTGGGTGGCTGCAGACAAGCGCTCTCAGTGAAACACTCGCCTGAGTCTCATGATGGTGCCGTTCCCGTCATGAGATTGGATCTTTCTTAGGATCAAGGGGATCTGCTGGGCCAGCTAAACTTAAGGCAGAGAGATCAGCTCAGAAGGATATGGTAACTGCTTTTTGAGATACAAAAGTGATCATCTGAATATATTTTCACAAAAGACACAGGACAATGACTGAGGTATATAAGGAAGAAATTTTAAGAAAATTGACAACTGCACTAGTAATAGAAAAAAAGCCAGAAAAATTCTGCTAAGGATTTTTTCCAATATGATAATTTATCTGCTTATTCTTTGAGGGCAGCAAGAGCTATTCCGGGTAATTTCACTAGGAAACCTAACCCAATCTACCATGCAGGCCTGGTATGCCCTTCTATACTTGTTTCTGTGCACATAACTCAAAGACCATGTAAAAGTTGAACAGTGTGTGGCCCTCGCTGCTTTTTTAATAGGACATTCATCAGACAGCACAGAATTCTTCAGGATTGAGGTGGAGAGGTGCAAGCACAGACTTCAGAAGTGTATAGACTTAAAGGAAGGGGATGTAAAGAAGCAATCATCTCACATTTTGACAATTTAGCAAACGTTCCTATAATTTCATAGGCATAATTTTTTATTTTTTAGATTAGGTAAAATTGCAAAGGGAACAAAGTAGTTTATGTATATTTAATGAGGGTATAGGAAAATAAATATTTATTTTTATAACAAAAAGCGTAACTTCCTACAAAAAGTCATAGCATCTTGCTAGAATAAGGAAAGATAAAAGAAAGGCAAATGTAAAATTATAAATATATACATATGCACAAGTCCATAAGTCCTCTTCAGACGCACACAGTCGCGTGCATAAGGTAGGAAAGCACAGGTTGTGGGTGCAAAGTTGGGCAGATCCAAAGTCAGAGGAAACATGGCAGGGTTCCAGCAGCTCTTGGGCAGAGTCAGCAAGCAGGAAGTTGGAGGCAGAAAGCAAGCGGGAGGTTCCCAAGGTCCTCCTTAGGACAAGCCACCCCACCCCACCACCCCAGGATGCACAATCAGGCGGTGGCCTGATGAACAGGTTAGATACCGCCTGTGTTATATCTTCACGTTAACATAAAATTATGTAGCCACCACAGTGACTATACACATGGACTTCTCCACATGAACTACACAGAATCCAAATTGACTGCAGAAACGGTGGAGAAGCCCCCATCAGTGGTTAAAACCAACTTCATAACCAACTGTGGAACACATCATCAATTCCTCATATATAAGTTCAGATTGTAGCTGTAGAAATTTTTTAAAAGACCTCAAGAGCAAAATACAATCTTGAGACTATCTCACCAGATTTTCTTTTTTTAATCATTTTTTGGGGGGCTCATGCAACTCTTTTGTTAAATCATTTTATTAGGGGCTTATACAACTCATCACAATCCATACATACATCAATTGTGTAAAGCATATTTGTACATTCATTGCCCTCATCATTCTCAAAATCTTTGCTCTCCACTTAAGACCCTGGCATCAGCTCCTCATTTTCCCCCTCCCTCCCTGCTTTCACTGCCTCCTGAACGCTTAATAATTTATAAATTATCATTTTGCCATATCTTACACTGTCTGATGTCTCCCTTCACCCACTTTTCTGTTGTCTGTCCCCCAGATAGAAGGCTATATGTACATCCTTGTAATTGGTTCCCCCTTTCCACCCCACCCTCCCAGTATCTCAATTCTCACCACTGACCCTGAAGGGATCATCCACCCTGGATTCCCGGTGTTTCCATTTCCTATCTGTACCAGTGTACATCCACTGGTCTAGCCAGATTTTTAAGGTAGAATTGGGATCATGGTAGGCGGGGGTGGGGGGTGGTAGGGAGTGAGGGGAAGCATTTAGGAAGTAGAGGAAAGTTGTATGTTTCATCGTTGCTACACTACACCCTGACTGGCTGTCTCCTTCCTGCAACCCTTCTGTAAGGGGATGTCCAGTTGCCCACAGACTTGTCTTGGGTTCCCACTCTACACTCCCCCTCATTCACAATTATGAATTTTTTATTCTGATGATGCCTGATCCCTGATCCCTTCAACACCTTGTGATCATGCAGGCTGGTGTGCTTCCTCCATGCGAGCTTTGTTGCTTTTGAGCTAGCTGACCGCTTGTTCACCTTCAAGCCTTTAAGACCCCAGATACTGTATATTTTGATAGCCAGGCACCTTCAGCTTTCTTCACCACATTTGCTTATGCACCCATTTGTCTTTAGCAATCATATCAGGGAGGTGAGCACACAATGAGATGATTTTTTTGTTCTTTGATACCTGATAACTGATCCCTTCGGCACCTTGTGATCATGCAGGCTGGTGTGCTTCTTCCATGTGGGCTTTGTTGCATATGAGATAGATGGCCGCTTGTTTACCTTAAAGTCTTTAAGACTGCAGATGCTATATCTTTTGATAGCCGGGCACCATCAGCTTTCTTCACATTTGTTTATGTACCTGCTTTGTCTTCAGCAATTGTGTCAGGAAGATGAGCATCATGGAATGCCAGTTTAATAGAAGAAAGTATTCTTGCATTGAGGGAGTACTTGAGTGGAGACTCAATGTCCTTCTGCTACCATAATACTAAACCTATTAATATATGCACACAGATATATTTCGACATCCAAATATATAAATTTATTTACATGTATACATGCCTTTATTTGGCCCTCTTTAAATGCCCTTTGCCTCCTAGCTCTTTCCTCTAGTTCCTTTGACTTTTCTCTTGTCCCACAATCATTCTCAGACTTCATTTGGATTTCAGTAATTCCTCTCAGATACATTACCCTTGGTCATGCCCTACCAGGCCTCCTACACTCTCCTCACCACAGATTTGGATAAATTGTTGTTTCCTTGTCCCTGGGTTTGTTAACATCACTTGCTTTCCCCCCACCTCCCCATCTCCCATGTTCCCCTGGAACTGTCGGTCCTATTGTTTTCTCCTCTAGATTGTTCATCCAGCCTATCTTATTTAGATAGACCTGTGGAGATAATAACATGCTCAAAACCAAGAAACAAAATAAAACAAAACAACAATAATAACAACAAGTCAATGACACCAGACATTTAAGAGCATCTCAAGAACAGATTTGAAGCATTGGATATTAATGACAAAAGACCTGATGAGCTGTGGATGACACCGAGAACATCGTATCTAAAGAAAGAATAAGATCATGAGAGAGGATAGAAAGAAAAGCTTAAAGCACATATCAGAAAAACCTCTCAAACTTGCTCTTAATCATATAGTAACTAAGGCAAATGGAAGAAGTGGTGAAAAACTGAACAGAAATTATCAAATGACAGCTCGAGAAGATTAAGGAAAACATTATAATGAAAAGTGCAAAGACCTAGAATTAGAAAACCAAAAATTAAGATTCTAACATAGGCTAAACTGAAAGAACTCAAGAAAAAAAATCAAGCCTTCAGCTGCAATATTGAAAATTTTTTTCTATTGGCAAAATATTGAATGATTCAGGAAGCATTAAAATAAGATGGAAAGAATATATAAAACCAATGTAACAAAAGGAACTCGTTTGCATTCAACCATTTCAAGAGGTAGTATGTCATCATGAAGCAACGGTACTGAAAGAAAGACAAACAGCACTGAAAGTGTTAGCCAAAAACAAGGCTCCAGGAATTAATGAAACAGCAATGGAAATGTTTCCACAAACTGATGAAGCATTTGAAGCACTCACTGTTCTATGCCAGGAAATTTGGAAGACAGCAACTTGGCCAATTGATGGAAGATATTTGTATTTGTATCCATTCCAAAGGAAGGTCACCTATAGAAATGCTCCAATTATAGCACAAAGTCACTAATATCACATGGAAGTAACAAGTAATGGTTGTAGTATGATTGACACGGAGCTGCCCGAGGTTCAGGTCAGATACAGAAGAGGCGTTGGGACAAAGGACATTACTGCTGACATCTAATGGATCTCGGCTAAAAGTAGAGACAACTAGAAAGATGGTTCCTTGTATTCTATTGACTCTGCTAAAACGCTGAACTCTGTGGACGATAGAAAACTATAAATAGTCTTGAAAATCATGGAAATCCAAGAACATTGTATTGTGCTCATGTGGAACCTGTACATGGATTCGAAGGCAGTTATATGAGCAGAAAGGAAATGCAGCCTGGTTTAAAATCAGGAAATATGTGTGTCAGGGTTGGAACCTCTCACCATAGTTAATCAAGCTGTATGCTGAGCACATAATCAGAGAGGCTGGACTATATGAAGAGGAATGAGGCATCCAGATTAGAGGAAATTTTTTTTTAATAAATCATTTTATTGGGGGCTCATACAACTCTTATCACAATCCGTACATGCATCAATTTTGTAAATCACATTTGTACATTTGTTGCTATTATCATTCTCAAAATATTTGCTCTCCACTTAAGCCTTTGGCATCAGCTCATCATTTTTCTCCCTCCCTCCACGCTCCTCACTCCTTCATGAACCCTTGATAATTTATAAATTATCATTTTGTCATATCTTACACTGTCTGACATCTCCCTTCACCCACTTTTCTTTTGGCCTACCCCCAGGGAGAAGGTTATATGTAGAGCCTTATAATGGGTTCCCTCTTTGTACCCCACATTCCCTCCACCCTGCCAGTATGATTTAAAAAAATGTTTTTTCATATCTTACACTGACCAACATCTCCCTTCACCCACTTTTCTGTTGTCCATCCCCCACAGAGGAGGTTAAATGTAGATCCTTTTAAGCAGTTCCCCCTTTCTACCCCACCTTCCCGCTACCATCCCAGTATTGCCACTCTCACCATTGATCCTGAAGGGATTATCTGCCCTGGATTCCCTGTGTTTCCAGTTCTATCTGTATCAGTGTAGATCCTCTGGTCTAGCCATATTTGTAAGGTAGAATTGGGATCAAGATAGTTGAGGGTAGTGGAGGGAGGGGAGTAAGCATTTATGAACTAGAGGAAAGTTGTGTGCTTCATCGTTGCTCCACTGCACCCTGATTGGCTCCTCTCCTCCCTGCAACCCTTCTGTATGAGGATGTCCAGTTGCCTAGAGATGGGTCTTGGGTCCCCAATTTGCACTCCCCCTCATTCACAATGATTTTATTTTTTGTTCTTTGGTGCCTGGTACCTGATCCCTTCTATACCTCGTGATCACACAGGTTGGTGTGCTTCTTCCATGTTGGCTTTGTTGCTTCTGAGCTAAATGGCCGCTTGTTTACCTTCAATCCTTTAAGACCCTAGATGCTATATCTTTTAATAGCCAGGCACCATCAGCTTTCTTCACCACTTTTGCTTATGTGCCTGCTTTGGCTTCAGTGGTCATGTCAGGAAGATGAGCATCATGGAATGCCAGTAGACTAGAACAATGTGTTCTTGCATTGAGGGAGTACTTGATAGGAGGCCCAGTGTCCATCTGCTACCTTAATACTAAACCTATAAATATATGCACATAGATCCATTTCCCCATCTTCATATATAAATATATTTACATATATACATGCCTGTATTTAGACCTCTATAAATGCCATTTGCCTACTAGTTCCTTCCTGTATTTCCTTTTACTTTTAGAGGAAAACTTTTTAACAACTTGTGATGAACAGATGACACAACCTTACTTGTTGAAAGTGAGGAGAATTTGAAGCACCTGCTGACGAAGATCAGGGATTGCAGCCTTCTGCGTGGATAACAATTCAATGTAAAGAAAACCAAAATCGATACATTTTCCAGACTCCAGGAAGATGGCCGCCAGATAGATAGATAACGCCGAAGCTATGAGGAGATTGGTGAGTGGGAAGAGTTGGGGGCAGAGTACGGGTATCAAATCTGTCTGTTCTATTCCCAAGACCACTCAGAGCATCTCTCAGACCCAGAAGTGGACTCCCACTTGATTGCCAGGGCTCTGTGCAGACACCCATAGTCTGATGCAGCACCCAGGGCTCCCACTCTATGGGGACTAGTGCCACAGGGCAGCCAGGTGCACAACGGAGGCTGTGCCTACCTTAGGGCTCCACACAAAACCACCAGTCAGTAATCCCACCCTGCCTCAGGGTGTCTGGGGTCCATGTGCGTGCCCCAGCAAGCATGCCCCTCCAACCCCTTGCAGATTCTGGCCCCACCGGGGCAGCCCTCGTGGTCCAGGGAGTCAGACCCTCCCCACTTCTCCCAGTAGTCGCACACTCAGTGCCACAACCAGGCAGAAGGCAGAGGCTGTGGTCCTGCCTTAGTGCTCTGCACAAACCGCCAATCAGACCTGCCGCATGCTCTGATATCTCAGCCCAGAGGTGCCGCCCCGTCACTACACTCCTTGCAGACCCGCCAGCCAGTCCCCTCCCTAAACTCCCCCCCCCATCCGCTGCCTTATACACGAGAAGGCCCTTGCACGCACGGGGACATACACACACACAGAGAGATTACCATCCTGCCACACCGCTTCAGGCCTGCCAGGTAGAGGACCCAAGTCTGGCAGAACTTTCTGCAGCTCCAGCATAGGAACCCAAGCCATTGGGGCTTTCTCACTGCATTTTTCCTTCTTCCTGATCATTCTGTCCCATCCTTTGGGCTCTAAGCTGTGAATCTGCACACCAGTTGTGCCGCCCACTCCCACCTGCCTACTTGAGGGAAGTGCCCTACCAAGAAACAGATCACCCAATCCACAACCCATCCCCTAAATACGCTCCCCTGCACTGGGGTAAATACTTTCTATCAGACTGCAGCATGCACAGCTGAAAACAGACCTAAAGGTGACTGCAGCACAAACCATACACCAAAGTGAGAAGGAATCCCCAGCAGGACAAAGGTGAAACACAACCCTGTGAGACAGTTGACTAAAGGCATCCAGCTAAAACACCAACACCAACCTCCCAAAGAGAGAGCTCAGGGCTCTGAGACACCCGAGAAAAGAGCACAGATTTCCAACAAAATGACCAAAAAGCAGCAAGCTGCTTCCGCAGTTTCAACAAGAAAAGAGAAACAAAATCAAATGCCAGAGGAACACCTGGACCTAACAGCAGTCATAGAAAAGGCATAGGTTGACCTCCCACAGAAAGAAATCTTCAGAATGCTGCTTGGAGCCATACAGGACATGAGGGAAGCATTACAGAGAAAGGATGAAATGATAGAGGAAACAAAGACCCTGCACCAAAGGGAAATACTGGAGTTAAAGGGCGAGATAACAAAAACTAATAGCACACTCACAGACTTCGCCCAGAGAATGGAGGAGGCAGAGAACCGCACCAGTGACCTAAAGGATTCACAAGCAGAAATAAATAAACATGAGAAAAAGTCTAAGAAATCCATCAGAGAAGCTGAGGAAAACCTCAGAGCTATGTCTGATGCTATGAGAAGGAACAACATTAGAATTATCGGCCTGCCTGAGGAATGCACATCAAGGTAAACAGCATCCAAAATAGTGATGGAATGCTTGGAGGAAAACTTCCCTAACTTAATTAATGAAAACCAGGCAACTATCCAGGAGTCTGAAAGAATGCCAGCTAGACTGAATTTCCAGAAGAAGTAAAACTATCCAACTATGAGGAAAAGGAGAAAATTATGAGATCAGTTAGGGAAAAACAGGCAACCACATGTAAAGGCAAGCAGATAAGAATATGCTCAGACCTGTCAGCAGACACTGTGAAGAAGAGGAGACAGTGGAGCAGAATATTCTGAAAATTGCAGGAAAATAACGCAAATGCATGAGTACTCTATCCGGCCAAATTACCTATCAAAATTGATGGAGAAGTAAGAGTCTTCCCAGATAAGAAAAGCCTCAAAGAATATGCTAAAAGTAACCCAGCACTACAAAATATCCTCACTGACCCAGAATGGGCAGAAGAACAACACTCACCAAGCACATATAAGAGACCGCCACACAGAACAACACCACCCAGAGACCATCAAAGTGAAAACAGCTCCCAAGATAGAACTGGCTCAACAGTGGAAAGAAGGCAAGAATGCACCACAAACACACATATGCACAACCCACGGAAAAGAAAGGGAAGTAGGAAAACATCCAACACAAGAGAGATAAAATGATACCACAGGCTCCACAGATAGATATAATAACCCTGAATATTAATGGTTTGAACTTCAGCCTTAAGAGACAGAGGCTAATAGACTGGCTAGGAAAATACAAACCCTCGATCTGCTGCCTATAGGAGACTCATCTCGATATTACAAATAAAAACAGGCTGAGAATCAAAGGTTGGAGACAAACATACCAGGCAAACTCTAATTTAAAAAAGCGGGGCTTGCAATCCTAATCTCAGATAAAATTGACCTCAAAGTGCAAACCATAAAAAGAGATAAGGATGGACACTATATAATGCTCCAGGGAGTGTTACATAAAAAACCGATAAGCATTCTAAATGTTTTCTCAACAAAGAAGCGTCCAGTAGAATATGTCAAGCAAACACTGCAAAGGATGAAAAAAGAAATCACAACTTCAACAATTATAGTAGGTGACTTCAATAAACTGCTCTCTGAGAAAGACAGATCACTCAGAAAGAGACTCAACAAGGAAACTAAAGACCTAAACACTACATTAGACAACTTGACCTGATAGATATCTACAGAGCTCTCCACCCAACAGAAAAGAATTCACATTCTAGTCAAGTCCACATGGTACATTTATGAAAATAGACCACATGCCAGGGCATAAGTCGAATCTACATAAGTTCAAGCACATTGATATCATACAGACCTCTCTCTCTAATCACTGTGCCATAAGATTGGAAATAAACAAAAGGAAGATAAATAAATCAAGAGCAAACCATTGGAGAATTAATAACTCTCTATTGCAAAAGGATAGCATACTGGATCAGGTCAGAGATGAAATTAAGAAATTTCTAGAAACCAATGAGAATGAAAATATGACGTATCAAAACTTATGAGACACAGCAAAGGCAATCTTCAGAGGAAGTCTCATAGCACTACATGCACACATACAGAAGGAGGAGAGGCTTATGATTGATACACTGACACAAAATGTACAGCAACTAAAGAGGAGTGAGCAAGAAAATCCAACTAACAGAAAAAGAAAAGATATAATAAGAATTAGATCTGAGATTCAGGAGAGAGAAAATAAGAAAACTATGGAAAAAAATCAATGTTGCTGAAAGTTGGTTCTTCGAACGGATAAATCGAGTCAGAAAATCATAAATTTGAACAAAGAAAGGAAGGAACACATTTCAATAGCAAGGATGAGGGATGAAAGAGGGAATATTACATGGGACCATAGTGAAATCAAAAGGATAATTACACAGTGCTATAAAGTACTGTACTCCAATGAATTCAAAAACTTGGAAGACATGGATGAATTCTTGGAAAAACAATCTCTCCCTAGATTATCCCCAATGGCCATCAAGAACCTCAACAGACCCATATCAATAGAAGAAATAGGCAAGGCTATCAAAGAATTACCAACCAAGAAGACACTGGGGCCAGACGGATTCACTGGTGAATTCTATCAAGCATTCAGGGAAGGACTGACACCAATTCTACACAAACTCTTCCAGACCATAGAAAAAGATGGCAAATTTCTAAATTCCTTCTATGAAGCTAGTATAACTCTGATAACTAAACCGGGCAAGGATCCCACAAGAATTGAGAACTATAGACGAATTTCCCTAATGAATATCGATGCAAAAATCCTTAACAAAATACTAGCCAAGAGAATACAAAAATATATAAAACAAATAATGAACCATGACCAAGTGGATTCATACCAGGGAAGCAGGGATGGTTCAACATATGAAAGACTATTAGTATTATTCGTCACATTGAAACGAAGAAATATAAGAAGAACATGATGATATCAATAGATGCAGAAAAAGCATTCGACAATATCCAACACCAATTCATTTTTAAGACAGTCAAGAAGATAGGAATGAAAGGAAAATTCCTTAATATAATACAAGCTATATAGGAAAAACCAACAGCCAATGTGGTAGTCAATAGAGAAAAGATTAGATCAATTCTTCTGAAAAAGGGGGCTAGACAAGGATGTCCCTTGTTCCTAATCCTATTTAACATCGCTCTGGAGGTCCCAGCTAGCAAAATAAGGCAAAGAAAGGACATCAAAGGTATTCTTCTGGGGAAGGAAGAAGTGAAACTATTATTATTTCCAGATGGTATGATTTTATATATGGAAAATCCTAAAAGTTCCACAAGAGGAGTACTGGAAGCAATAGAGGAATATGGCCGAGTATCAGATTACAAGATCAACAAACAGAAGTCTATTGCACTACTGTACACATTGGACAAGGACACAGAAAAAGGGATCAAAAAGGGGGTACCCTTTACAATAGCCAAACACAAATTGAAATATCTAGGGATATACTTGACTCAAAAAACAAAAGATCTGTATGAGGAAAACTACAAAACACTATTAAAGGAAACAAAGGATGGCCTCAACAAATGGAAGGAGATCCCATGCTCGTGGATTTGCAGACTCAGTATTATAAGGATGTCAATTCTACCCAAGACACTATATAAGTTCAATGCTATCCCGATCCAAATTCCAGCAACTTTCTTCAAAGAGTTGGAAAAACAGATTACCAACTTCATATGGAGAGGGAAGAAACCAAGAATTAGCAGAGAGCTCCTCAAGAAGGACCAAGTCGGAGGACTTGCTTTACCCGACTGTAGCACCTACTTCACAGCCACAGTGGTCAAAAGGGTGTGGTACTGGTATAACGATAGATATTCAGACAAATGGGAAAGGATTGAAAACCCAGAAATAAAATCATCAGCATACAGACAACTGATCTTTGATAAAGGGCCCCAAATTATCAAATGGGAAGTGGATGCCCTCTTCAATTCATGGTGCTGGGAAAAATGTATACGTAGCTGAGAAAAATGAAGCAAGAATTTTACCTCACTCCATGCACTAGAATAAACTCAAGGTGGATCACAGACCTTGAGGTAAAACCCCAAACTCAAAGGCCTTATTACTAAAATCTACAATACACTGCTAACTTTCAACAAGAAAAAAACCAATTGCCCACTCAGGAGGTGGGCAAAGGCCCTGAGCAGGAGTTTCTCAAGGGCAGAAATCCAGATGGCCAATACATATATGAGAAAATGTTCCAGATCTCTAGCCATAAGAGAAATGCAAATTAAAACAACTATGAGATACCACCTAACATGCTCAAAGATAGCCCAATTCAAGAAATCATAAAATAACAAGTGTTGGAGGGCATACGGAGAGGTAGGAACTCTTGTCCACTGCTGGTGGACCTGTAGGTATATACAACCATTATGGAAATCGATTTGGCGATATCTAAAACAGTTGTAAATTGAGCTACCTTATGATCCAGCAATCCCCCTACTGGGCATATACCCAGAAGAGACAAAAAACAAACCACGGCCAGACATCTGTGCCCCAATGTTCATCACGGCACAGTTCACAATTGCGAGGAGTTGGAAACAGCCCAAATTCCCATCAACAGATGAATGGATTAAAAAACCCTGGTACATACATACAATGGAGTATTACGCATCCCTAAAGAGCAGTGATGAACGCATGAAGCACATCGCCACATGGGAAGAACTGGAGGAAATTATGCTAAGTGAAGTAAGCCAAGCACAAAAGGACAAGCACTACATGCGTCCGCTGAGGTAAGCTAAAAAAAATTCAAAAGGGGCATAGGGAAGAAGATGCTGTATACATACGTCCTTGGGGTGAGGCCTAGGTAATATGGCAGGGGCCAGACTAAACTCAGGGATACATATGGTATCTCATTAAAAGGGAAGAGGGAAAAGGGTATAGGTATCTGGGGGAAGAGGGCACTAACCCACATGGGGAGGGAGGGTGTTGATTGTGTTTCCACAGGGAAAGAGTCACTAGACTTCAACCTGGAGCTTCAAGACAAGAACACAACACACTGACATGAAGCAGGGAACCGATAGAGAGGCAAGAGGGGCCGGCCCCATTACCAACTAAGTGTACAGCACCACCCTCCCCCCAAGAAGAATTCACTTCAGAGGACAGCACTGATACTATAGCTCAAGAAGAGGGGACGAGGTACTGGTCAGGTAAGAGCACACAGGAGCCAATGAGGTGGGATGGGGGGGGCAAGAAAAGAGTGAAGCACATCCTGGCTCACCAAGCCCTGAGGACAATGTTCCTGCTCAGAACAGTAATGCACAGGGATGACCACAGGGCCAGCCCCACCATGGGACACAGTGTTCCTCATTGACCCATAGCACCATTGGGGACAACACTAGAGACACACAGTGGGAACTGTGCCCGCCACGAGCTCACCACGCCAAAGCCAGTCTCTGGGGGCATGCAGCAGAGCAGCAGGGACAACAAAGCCATAAAGTCCCCAGGAATAGAGGGGGTGCCAGGGTATGGCATCCCATCAGACTTGACTAGAAAGCACCTGTGAAGGAAAACAAACAGACTCTGAACTATTCATACGTATATGTGTGTATGCGTGTATGTGTGTTGTTGTTGTAGCTATTGTTTAACTTTCTGTTGCTGCTTCATGGTACTCAGTCTTGTGATAGTACATAGCATGTCTAGCTGGAAGGGATAGTCAAAATAAACAAGCCAGAAGAGAGAACAACGGGATGACAGTTCCGGGGGGACATGGGGGTAAGGGAAGTGGGGCAAAGGAAGAGGATGTTAACAAGCCGAGGGACAAGGGAATAACAAGTGACCCAAAATCAGTGTCAAGGAGGGTGTGGAAGGTCTGGCAGGGCTGGATCAAGGGCAATGTAACCAAGAGGATTTCCTAAAACCCAAATGAAGCCAGAACTTGATAGTGGGACAAGAGGAAAGTACAAAGAAATAGAGGAAAGAACTAGGAGGCAAAGGGTAGTCATAGAGATTTAAATATGGGCATATAAACATGTAAATATGTTTATATATGATGAGGGGGAAATCTATCCATGTATATACATTTATAGGCTGAGTATTAAGAAAACAGATGGACAGTGGGCCCATCCACAAGTACTCCCTCAACACAAGAACACTGTTCTAACAACTCGGCAGTCTGAGATGCTCACCTGCCTGGCACTTTAGCTGATGACAATGGGTGCACAAGCAAATGTGATGAAGAAAGCTGATAGTGCCCAGCTACCAAAAGATATAGCACATGAAGTCGCTGAAGACAATGGATGCACAAGTAAATGTGGTGAAGAAAGCTGATAGTGCCCAGCTACCCAAAAATATAGCACCTGAAGTCTTAAAGACCTGAAGATAAACAAGCAGCCATCTAGCTGAGAGACAACAAAACCCACACGGAAGAAGCACACTGGCCTGTCCCGCCTTGATCGCTGAGCACAAAGTGGGTGCATAAGCAAAAGTTGTGAAGAAAGCTGATGGTGCCTGGCTATCAAGTGATATAGCATCTGGGGTCTTAAAGGTTTGAAGACAATCAGGCAGCCATCTAGCTAAGAAACAACAAAGCCCACACGGAAAAAGCACACAAGTCTACCCCAACAGGAACACTGAAGACAAAGCAGGTGCATAGGCAAATGCAGTGTAGAAAGCTGATGGTGCCCAGTTGTCAAAATATATAGAATCTAGGGTGCCATAGGCTGGAAGATAAACAAGGGGCCATCTAACTCAGAAACAACAAAGCCCACATGGAAAATGCACACCAGCCTGTGAGATGACAAAGCATCAAAGGGATCAGGGATCAGGCATCAATGACACACAAAAACAATTTTAAAATCATAGCATTGTGAATGTGGAGGAGGGAGGAGTGCAGAGTGGGGACCCAGGGCCCATCTGGGGGGAATTGGACATCCCCTTGCAGAGAGGTTACGGGGAGGTGATGAGCCAGTCAGAGTGCAGTGTAGCAACAATGAAATATACAGTTTTCCTCTAGTTCATGAATGCTTCCTCTCCCCCACTATCATGATTCCAATTCTACCTTACATATCCAGCTGGACCGGAAGAAGTACATTGGCACAGATAGGAACTGGAAATACAGGGAATCCAGGACAGATGAACCCCTTAGGATCAGTGGTGAGAGTGGCGATATCGGGAGGGTGGAGGAAGGGTGAGGAAGAAAGGGGGAACAGATGACAAGGTCTACATAAAACCTCCTCCCTGGGGGACGGACTGTGGAGAACTGGTTGAGGGAGTTGTAGGATGGTGTAAGATATGATAAAATAATAATTATTTTTAAATTATCAAGGGTTCAGGGGGAGGGGGAGGGGAGAGAGGGAAGGGGGAAGGGAGGGGAAAAATGAGGAACTGATACTAAGGGCTCAAGTAGAAAGCAGGTGCTTTGAGAATGATGATGGCAACATATATATGAATGTGTTGGACACAAATGATGTATGTACAGATTGTGAAAAGAGTTGGATGAGCCCCTAATAAAATGATTTAAAAAAAGAAAACCAAAAGCAGCACCACTGTACCAGTTAGCTAACAGCATGAGAAGCAGAAGAAATATAGAAATCATCAAAGATTTCCTCTTGCTTGGAACCAAAAACCATGCTCATGGGAGCAACAGTCGAGGGATCAAAGGCCACTTTGCATTGGGTAAATCTGCTGCCCCAAATTCTTTAAAGTATTTAAAAGCACGAATTTTAATTTGAGGTATAAGGTGCAGCCCATCCAAGTCATGATGTTTTCAATTGTGTTCTATGCATCTGAAAGTTGGACATTGAATTTGGATTATATTACTGGTGAAGAAGATTAAAGGTACCATGGACTGCCACAAGAACGAACTAAACTGCCCTTGAAGAAGTACAGCCAGAGTGCCCCTGAGGTGCAAAGATGATGATACTTTGCCTCAGGTAATTGGGTCATGTAGTCAGGAAAGACTAGTCCCTGGAAAAGGACACCAGGGTCTTGGGAAAGTGGAGGGACAGCCCAAAGTAGAGAGTCCCACTACAAAGGGAATTGGCTGCCACAATGCGCTCCAGTAGAAGAACAAGCCAGGTCTCGTTCTGTTGTACATAGATGAGCTATTAGTGGGAACCCACTGGGTGGCACTTATAGCAACAACGACAACAAGAATTAGTTGGATTTGAAGAGGTTCTGGGAACCAGTTAATTAATCAACTCACAGAGCCCAGAAATTAAATCAGGAACTGAAATTGTGACATAATCAGTTGAAATTTATGAACAGAACATCAGAGAAAGTGGGTAAAAGTTTCAGAGCTAACTGGGAGTGGGGGCATTGGGTGGGGGTAGAGAAAGAATAGGATACCATCCAATAAGGCTAGTGTAGGTCAATGTTCAGAAGGGTGGAGAGCAGGGATCAGATTTGTCTGGAAGGAGCATTATCATCAGAATAATGCAAGTCCATAAAATTTTAAACTTTGCAGAAAAACCTTTCAAACAATATTTTGAGGTCAGACTTTGGGTATTTGCAATCATTAAAGGACTTCAGAAAAGTAGTGAATGACTGTTGGTTTCTAGCAGATTCTTCTGGCAGTACTGTGATCGAGGACTAGGCAGTCAGGAAGTGTGCTGTGTGTGTTGGAGGAGGAGCTGAAAGAACGCTGTGTAGGGGAGAAGCCCTGGAAGCGCAGGTGGGATAGGTTTTTCTGGGTCAGATTTGGAAGTTACATGATGATTGATAGATCATTAGATTAACTACATTCCACTGACTAGAAGTTAAACACGTTGACATGCCTTATTGGAAGGGATCCTGAAAAATACAGTATGCATGCATATAAACATGTGCATGTGGATGAGAAGGTTATCAAACATATGAACACTTTTTGAAAATTTCTCTCACCCTTTTCCCCTTGCTATTGTTAGTTGTGATAGAGTGTTTCAATATTCTAGGTTTTAACTAATCAGGGTATATAGCATTATTTTTTAAATGACAATAAAATTCACAACACAATGAAATCATCCTTTACTCATATGTTCTTCATAGTTGAGTTTCATGGATATTAAAGACTTTCATTTTAAGCACAACTTTTATTAGACTTTGAATACCTTTTGTACAAAGCTCAATTTCCTAGTTAATTATATTCCTATAAGTCATCAATTAAATCAAATACTTATTTGATTTAGGAATATGGAATAGTGATCTTACCAAGCATTTGAACATCTCCCTCCCCCTCCATATTCCCATATTTTCTGATTTTGACAAAATATGACTGACTAAAAGCTTCAAGTTTTCCATTTCTTTGTTATGGTGACCAAGAAGGCCACACATGGTTACAGTGGAATCATTAGATCAAGCCAATACAGATTGTTGAATAACTACTTTGGAGACTTGCCAAAACTGCAGCAAAATAAGCCTGAGAAAAGTAAACTTTCATTGTATGAAGCTTCTAAGGGAGTAGTGTTCTATAAAATAAAATCAATCTTGATTAATAAATGGCTATGAGATATTATTTATAACATTCATCACTAACAGTAATAGACATTGGAGATTACAAACCTTACATGAGGCTTTTACAATCATTAGCACATAGGCCTGTGGTATTCTCTATTACCGAGTGGCAGGGGTCAGACACGTCTCCACGGTCCATCTTTCTTTACTTATTCTGATGCCAATTATTCCCCCAGGCCACTGTATATCTACACTGGGTTCCCTAATTCATTGTAAGGGTCACGGAGAACTCAATGACAATACCCACGGTTAAGGGGGTTCATTAAAGAAGTCAGGAAGTTACCGTAAGTCAGGATCAGCACACAGTAAGATAGAGACATGGGTCTCTTCAGCCTGCAGCCAAGTCTCTCTTCAGCCCTTAATCTCTCAATCACAAAGCCCCTTGGCCTTGGCCTTGATGAGTCCATAAGGCAGCCTTTCATTCTACCGCACAGACTCAGTTTCATGCCAGATGAGGAAAAGGCACTCCATCATCTGTGTGCTGATGCTCTGAGTCTCCGTGCCACAGTCGCTGGTGCGTCTGACCTCAGCAGCCTCTGCCACTTCAGACAGAGATCTTGGACTCTGGGTAGTTCCATTTCATGCCAACTTGCTATTGTGGAATGGTGGAGTCCAAACTGTTAATCAGGTGACATGTCTTCTTGAAGGGTGTGGCCTTTGTATAAGAGAGACACTGGGGACTCCTTCTCTCTCCTCTCTCTCTCTCTCTCTCTCTCTCTCTCTCTCTCTCTCTCTCTCTCTCTCTCTCTCTAGCTCTCTCTCTCCCCTCAGTTGCCTTCCTGCCTGCTAGGACTCTGTGCTTGCCTCCACCGGTGGCCCATGTGGGCTGCAAAACCCTGTGAGATGTTGATGTGACTCTGCTCCCACCGGTCCTGTGATTTTCCTGAATCCCACTTCACCTTTCCAAGTCATTGGCCTGTAGGTACATGGGTCTGAAGAGGGCTCCAGCTAGCATCAGGCCCAGGGATTTCACTCAGATTGGGCTGGGATGCCTTTATGATATAAGATTGCTTCCTGATATAAAGCTGTTTTCTTAACACATAAATGAATGTTACAGGTTTTGTTTCTCTAGACAACTCAGACGAATACAGATATGGATTCTAAATAGTCCTTGGAGTTCCTCTCTCCTCTGCTGCACAAAGGCTCATCTTTTGGTAAGGGAAACCGACTGATCCCCTTTAGGAGAGGTACACAGGCCCTGCTTGCATAATACTGTCCACTAACTCTAGTGAGAGTTACAGAGCCTTGAGTAGAACAGCAATTAAGAAACTTCACGCCACCATATTGCCTTATACCATAATATATGTATCGCCATGGGCAATTTGGGGATACTTTCTGCTATGGTATTCAAGTTTTAGGAGTCTATATTTTACTGCTTGCAGTAGTCTATCTTATTTTTATAGAAAATTTTGTGCTTGTGCACATAACTTCTTTCCTACTGCTACTCTTCAAGCTATATTTTGTGGTTCTAGTAGACAAATATCAGAATTTAGGGGAGCTTAAAATGAAAACGTAAATTATTCCAGTGACAAATATCAAAATTTAGGTGTTTTTTAAAAAAATGAAAACCTAAATGAATCCAGAAAAAGAATCCAGGTGCTTAACACAGAAAATTTAGAACCTTCATTTCTATTAATAAAATTATTTTAAAAGTACTCAAAATTACTTATCTAATTTAAAAAGCAGTTCTGGAGCAATTGTTGGCATTTCTAGGTCTTCTTTTACTTAATTCCATCATTTTCCTTATTTCCTACCTGTATAACTATTAAATCCATTTCTGTGACTCTGGGGATTATAAACGGAAGCCCTGGAGGCCCTGCCAGGTGCACTCCGGGCTACTGACAGTCAGATTTGCTGTTCAAACAGAGTCTCCACAGGGGAACACAGAAGATTTACTCGGCTTCTCTATCATAAATTAATAAAATACAGAGTCATCATCACAAGAGGGAATTGTTCGACATACGAACATTTTAGGAGGTGGTATGTATTTAAGAACTGGTGATGCTGTGGAAAGAAGCTCAAGCTGCACCAAAGCCTTAGTGAAAACAAGAATGGAGAATTAGCAGGCTAAGCATTGAGATGTATCAACATACGGATGAGATTCTGGAAACAAGAATCAAGAACCTTTCAAGACAGCTTCATAAAAATCGGACTGAAAGAGATCCATTGTGTCCATTCCAAGGACTCAACAGAAAGAGCAAACTATCTGACAAAATCATTAGTATTCCATGCAAGTAACATTTTGCTGAAGATGATTAATAAGAGTTACAGTAGGACATCAATGGGAACAGTTGGAACCATAGTCAGTTCCAATTCCTCGTGACCCTATGCACAACCGAACCAAGTGCCGTGCCAGCTTCACAACGGTCACATTGGGGCTCCTGATGGCAGCCACTGTGTCAATGCGTCTCATCAAAATGCTTCCTCGTTTCTGCTGCGCCCACATTTTACCAAGCAGGATGTCCTTTTTTAGGAATGACTCTTTCCTGATAACATGTCCAATGAACATGACTTTTTCTTTCTGTATTTCTTCCAAGACAGGTCTGTTTGCTTTTGGGTAGTCCATAGTATTTTAATATTCTTCACCAGTACAACTTAAATGTATACAGTTTTCTTCAGCGTTCATTATGCAATGTCCAACTCTCACATGCCCATGAGATTAAAATTCCTGTGGATTGAGCTGGTGGTACGCCTTAGTTCTCAAAGTATCAGCCTCGCTTTTCACCATTTTAAAGAGGTCTTCTGCAACAGGGTGACCCCATGCACCACACCCTTTGATCTCCTGACTGCGGCTTCCGTGAGCATTGGTTGCAGATCCGAGCAAGACAAAATCCTTCACAGCTTCAATCTTTGTTCCATTTATCACATATTGGTCCAGTAGTTGTGAGGGTTTTGCTTTGTTTACACTAGATCTAATCTGTATCAAAAAATACAACCTTGATCTTCATCAGCAAGCGCTTCAAGTCCTCTTCACTTTCAGCAAGCAGGGCTGTTTTCTGCATATCCTGAGTTGTTAATAGGTCTTTTGCTTCATAGAATCCAGATTCCCTGATTATTGGCATACAGATTGAATAAGTATGGTGAGAAGATAAAAGCCTGAAGTACACCGTTCCTGATTTTAAACCATGTAATATTCCCTTGTTCCATTCATGCAATTGCCGTTTGGTCTGTGTACAGGTTCCAAATGACCACAACCAAGTGCTCTGGAATTCCCATTCTTCTCAAGGCTGTCCATAGATTGTTATGAGTCACATAGCCAGCTATCTTTGTATGGTCAATCAGATACTAGTCAGTGTCTTTCTGATATCCTCTGACATCAGCAAGATACTCCTTGTTCCCCATCCTTTTCTGAATCAGGCCTGAATTCTAGTCATGACCTGAAAACATTGTTGAATGAACTTCAGCAAGATTTTACTTGCATTTTATATCAATAATTTTGTTATATACTTTGCATATACTGTGGAGTTACCTTTCTTTGGGATGGGTACAAAGACACATCACTTCCAATAGGCTGGCCAGTGGCTGTCTTCCAAATTTCTTGGCATATATGAGTGAATTAATGCAATTCTTCATCAGCTTGCTGAAATATTTCAGTTAGTAGTCCTCAAATTCCTGGAATCATGCTTTTAGTGCAGCTTGAACTTCTTCCTTCAGTGCCATCAGTTCTTGATATATGCTACCTCTTGAAATGGTTTAATGCTGATGAGATAGATCCTTTTGTTACAACATACGATAGTCAGACTCAGAAATGATTGTGACTTGACCAGTTACAATCTGGTCTAATTACAAATTTCCAAAATTTCTAAGATCCAAAGCATTTAATACCCTGCTGTTGTCATGTTGTGTGCTAGTGGCTCACATATTACATTAGATGAGAGGTGGGTGCAGGACCAAGCTGTTTTATGAACCAACTCAACAACACCGAACGACCACAGAAGCAAGTCACCAAATCAAAATAATGATCCCCTCCCTTGGAGCCACCCATTGGCAATTTACTGGTAGACAACCAAAGAGCTTTCTCAGCTCCATAACTCATGGGCTAAACTAGTCTCTAAGTCTTCAGCTACATCACAGTCCACAACTATTTGATTTTTATCAGTAAATGTTTCAAGCCCCTCTCAGCAAACAAGATTCCATCATTTGCACATCACATGTTGTCAATGAGTCTTTTTTCCTAATTCTGCTGCCATGTTTCTCTTCATATAGTCCAGTTTTTTCAAATGATTCACTTAGCAAACAAATAGTAAAGAATGGAGAATTATACAAGGCTGATTCACATCTTTCCTGATTTTGAACCATGCAATATCTCATCTTATGTTTGAATGACTGACTGTGTACAGATTCCACATTAGCAGTTAAATGTTTTTGGAATTTCCGTTCTCCATAATGTTCTCCATGTCTGTTCTATAGGGTCCATATGAGTCAGCATCAACTTGATGGCAATGAGTTTGGTTTGGGGTTTATTTTGCCTTCAGGCATCACTGAGTCAGTAATAAAATTCCCACCTTTCATGTGGGAGACCTAGGCTTGACTTCCTGGCCAGGCACCCAGGTAACGTCATCAGTGGTCTGCCAGTGGTGCATGGTGTGTTATGCTGTTGATGGTGTTTCAGTGTAGCTTCCTGATTTAGAGGAACTAAAAGGAAAGATTTAACAATCTGCTTCTGAAAAGTCACCAATGTAAATGTTATGGATCACTGTGGAACATTGTCTGATCAATCATAGGACTGGCCCCAGGATGAAGAAATATTAAGTTTCATGATACATGCATCAACTCACTGACTTGGTCACAGATAATAAAAACACTCGGCCCTATAAGCTTCTAGCTTCGGGTTACTTCTCTGACCTCACATTGTATCCTGTACAAGGAATCATGCAGATACACAATCTTTCTTGACTTTAGCAAACAGAGGAAGCATTTCTGACAGAATGCATTTGAACTTGTTCTCCAAACCCCTTAGGCCTCTCTCGGCAATTCTCTGTCTCCCTCGGGGCTCTTACCATAGGCCACCATAGCCATGAAGCCTTCTCCGATTTTTATATATTTAACAAACATACATAATGAAACTTCTTTGCATTATTTCTTTCTGTAGTATTTGTCGATAAGAAACAGATTATAAAAAGACAATTTGGCCCCACGAGAATAAAAAGTTCTTTATGCCTCCATTGCTGTATCTCTAACACTTAGAATAGTCACTGACACTCAATAAACACGTATTAAATAAATGAAAAACTATGGTCATGGAGTCTATTCCAATGCATACCAATGCGGTGTAAGAAAATATGTGAAGATTTGGAATTAGAAAACCCAAAAGGTAGGACACACTCAGTGCATGTCAAGCTAAACGAATGGAAGAAAACATTCAAGTTGCAATTTTATAAGATTCTATGGGCAAAATATTGAGCAATGCAGAACCATTATAGAAGATGAAAGGAACCCAGATTCACTGCCAAATATCAAAAGAAATAGTCCACATTCATCCAATTGAAAAGGCAGCATGTGATGAAGAACCAATGGTACTGAGAGAGGAGTCCGAGGTGCACTGATGGTCTTGGGAAAAGCAATGTCCAGAAATTGGCCGAGTGCTTATTGAATCATCATCATCCCAGTGATGAGCACTGGCTGCACAAGGAACGGGGAAAACAGCATCTGGTCCACGGACAGCAAGAGATCGTATTCGCACCCATTCCAAAGAAAGGCAACCCCATAATATTCACAACATATCGAACAATATCAGTAATATCACATACAAGCAAAATTCTTCTGAAGATCCCCTAACAACAGTTGCAGCAGTACATTGACAGGGAGCTGACAGAAATTCAAGCCAGATTCAGAAGAGGTTGTGGAGCAATGGATAACATTACTGACATGAAATGGAACTTGGTTCAAAGCAGAGAAGACCAGGAAAAAATGTTTACCTGTGCTTTATTGATTATGCACAGGCATTTGACTGTGTGCATCATAACAAATTATGGACAACACTGAGAAGAATAGGAATCTTCAGGACACTTGCTTGTGCTCATGGGGAACCTGTACACATGTCAAGGGCATCGGGAGAGGTGTGAGCAGGGCTGTGTCCACTCACCATACTTATTCAAAGGACGTGCTAGTGATGATCAAGAATGGCAGCCTTCAGTATGGAATATGCTTTAATATAAAGGAAACAAAATCCTTACAACTAGACCAATAAGTGACATCATGATTAAAAGAGAAAAGATTGAAGTGCCAAGGATTTCATCTTGCTTAGCTCCACAATCAATGCTCATGGAAACAGAAGTTAGGAGATCTAATGATACATTGCATTGGACAAATCTGCTGCACAAGATATCTTTAAAGTGTTGAAGAGCAAGGCTGCCACTTTGAGGACCCATGCCATGGGGTTTTTAGTGGCTTCATGTGCTTTCAAAAGTTGGACCTGGAATAAGGAAGCTCTAAGCTATGTGTTGGAATCAACTGATGGCAGGGAATCCATTGCTTTAGTGAATAAGAGAGTGAGAGAGTGAAGAATGGACACACTTGAATGAGGGTGCTGGCAAAGAATATGGAAATTGGCATAGGCAGCCAGAATAAAACAGATCTGCCTTGGAAGAGTTACAGTCAGAATGCTCCAAAGAAGCAAGGACAGTGCGACGTCATGTCAAGGACCTCAGAGCTGTTGTGAGGACAGAGCAGCACCTGGAGAAGGACATCATATTTGGTACAGTAGTAGATTAGAGAAAACAACAACAGGAAGACCCTTGAGGAGATGGAGTGACCCAGTGGTTGCCACAATGAGCTCCGACAGGACAAGAGCTGTGAGGACGGCCCCGGACTGGACGATGTTCCACACACTGGCCCCCTCTGAGTCTGAAGGTACAGAGCAACGAGCAGCACGGAGGCTGCCAATCAGCGCGTTTCTCTTCCCATGTTCTGGTGGCTTCTTAACCACTGACCCTGTGCGGGAGAGTGCAACGCTTACCAGACGCACCACTGAGATCCTTACATGAAGCCTTCCATAAACACCAAACTGATAAATATCGAGAATGTTATGGAAATGTATGCATAGTTTTATTGCTATCTACATTTGGATAACTTTCATTTCTTGTTTTGTTTCACACTGTAATGGCTACGATCTTCAGCACAACTCCTGAGGCTCTTTGGCCATGAAAGCTGTTTTCTGCAGCTATGATTATGTGGTTTTTCTATAATTAATAGATTTCTTATTTTTATGTGTAACTTTATTTAGGTTTAAAACAAAACCAAACTCACTACTATTGAGCTGATGCTGACTCATTGTAACCCTAATAGGACTGAATAGAACTAACTGCCTTTGTGAGTTTCTGAGACCATAACCCTTTAACAGAGTATAAAACCCTATCTTTCTTCCTGTGAGGGGCTAGTGGTTTCAAACTGGTGACCTTCAGGATTGCATCCCAACACATCAGAAAATCTGGGAGCTCTAATTACTTAGTGGTTTCCCATTGGGTTGTTAAATACAGCTCAGTGGTTCAAACCCACCAGCTGCCCTGAGGGACAAAGGTGAGGCTTTCTGCTCCTATAAAGATTTATAGCCTCTGAAATCCACAGGGGCAGTTTTATCCTGTCTTCATAACAGACTCCATGACAGTGAGTTTAACCTTCATGGGATCCTGGTGTAGCTAACTTGTCTTTGAAATCTGTCAGAATGTGGAGTTCAAGAGACAAAGACCACACACAGATTGTCATTCAAAGGAGGCCTACTTGCCTTTCTTTGGAGACAGACAGCCCTTTCTTTCTTACACAAAGTCAATGCTTCCAGCAACCAGCAGATACTGTGACTCAGTAAAACTGAGTGGTAGAGTGGTTAGGGTGTCATCAGTGCTCACTGGCATTTGACATGTCAAGGTGAAGGCTGGGGTCTCAGGTATTTGTTCACAGAGACTGACAGTTGCCTTTTACTCATTTAAAGTACTTTAATTTACAAAAAATTTAATTAACTCTTCTAAAATAAAGACACCATGTGGTCCAAATAAAACATATTTCTAGGTCAAATTAGGTCTGTGAGTCCTTGAATGAGGTTTCTGTCCCTTCTGTTTTTAATAGAAAACCTACTTCCTTGTATGTCTGCTTCCTCATTTGTAAATTGTGAATAGCAATAATTGTGTGAGGAGTCAGTATGTTTCATAAACACTAAAGCAATGTCGAAATAAAAGAAAGTTCACTGTGACCCTGTAAATGCATTATGCACGATGATAGGACACAAGAAGGGAAGGAGATCATTCTGTACAGACCCATCAGTCCTCACAGAAATACGTTACCTGACTGGAGCAGCCCGGGAAGGGGATGGATGTAAGTAGCAGGCAGCAAGCAACAGAACTTTCGAAACACTGTCCTCCCTGATCAGGTCAGGACTGCCCAAACCTACTGTTCACTATCAAAAAGGGAGACGTGAAAACTGGGCTTGTCGTTCTCTGGGCGGGTTAAGTCGGATATCTAATGCGGAAGCTACGAATTTAGTTTTCGGTATAGATCTGAACTTAGGTGCACAATACAATTTTGGGTGCTCCTGTCCATCTTCTGATCTCGTTCCAGCTGCAATACTGGGAACAAGGCACTATTCAGAGGTGGGTGAGACTGTTGAAGTCGAAGGCTATGACATGCTGCCAGGTACCCCTGACCCTCAGTGACCACACACCACAGGGTGGGCTATTGAGATCCAAGGCGGTTTTGTGGGCAGATCTTTGGGAGCGGGTCACCCTTCTTTGTTCCAAACTTGCGTTCATCTGGAAGCGCCCCAGGGATGTGTTCAGCATCTCAGAACATACATGTTTCCCCTGGGGGCTGGCAGCGGCTACACACGAGGTTCACTAGCAGGGAAGCAACCGGGAATCACCTGGAAGTGAAGGATTTTACCAATGAGCGCTAACATCCCTCTATCATAGTGTAGAACAGGTGAGAGATAGGATACCTATGCCTAACAATTCCACAAAGTCTGAGAGTGTGTTTCTGCCAAGGCTCAATGATGGGCCTCCCCCCGACTGGCCAGCTCCGGAAGTTTGTCGGGGCCAGAGGAGGATGTGTTGGCACGCTGGCCATGCGGGGAGGTTTGAGCAGGAACCAATGGAAGGCTGCCCCGTGGCACCGCCCACTTCGCAGACATGCAGGCCTTGGGAAGGTGGAGGAGACATCCTCAGGAGGGACCAAGCCATTGTGCAAAGGGGAAGTTCCTCAAACCAGGCACCAGGGTGAGCAAGCCCTGGCGTGCAAAGGCACAGGGGGCTTGTGGGGCAGAAGCTGCGCCATTCCCAGAGTCACCCACAAGTTGACAGAACCCAGAGGGTGTCCTGAACACACATTTGTCACCTTTCCAAAGTTCCTGGTGTTTCCGAAGTGTCTTCCAAATCCTGGCTCTGAGCACTATGTCCTAGAGCCTGGTCCCTAGAGTCAGAGGAGCTGGCATGTGGGACATGGGAGGGCACCGGTAAAGATGCTTAGCCTGGCCTCTGGGATAAGGACCCACTATGAGCTGGGACAACTGCAGGACCACAGAGCCCAGGCTGAGGTCCCACCTGCGGTGAGGTCAGCTGGAGACTCACCTGCCAGAGCGGAAGGCGCTGTGGGGGCTGGGAGGGGCCGCGGATGCTGTGCATCTGCTGCAGCCCCACAAATGAGCCCTTCTCCGTGCCCTGAGCGCCGCCACTGTTTCGAATGCGGGGCCCGCGCCCAGGGCGAGGGGTGGCAGCTGGGCGGCAGCTTCTCCGAGTCATTTTCAAAAGGCCTCTCTCACAGCTGGAGAGAAATTCGCGCTGGCACCACGGGCAGGCCATTGTGAAATCCAAGAGTCCTTCTCGGGCGGAAGCAAAAGTTCACCCAGCTGTCAAGTATTTGAAATGTAAAACTCTGGCGGGCGCCAGAGAGGAGAGGGATCGCAGTGGCAGCCGAGCTCCGGGCTACAATGCGGCTTTCAGGGAGCCTGGGGCACGCTTCCGGGAGGGCAGGGCCCGCGGGGAAACCGGGCGCGGTGATGAGGTCCCCAGCCTGATCAGGGCCCTGGGCAGCAAGGCGAAGGCAGGAAGAGAACAGAAACCGGGGCGTGTGTGGGTGTGTCGCACGTGTCCCAGCCAACCTCCTACTCAGTGAAGGTGGCACAAAGACGGCCTTGGCCACTGGGGTCCAGCTGGGCCACCATGCCGCCCTGCGGGCTCCCTGCTGGCCCCCCAGGCGGCTCTTCCCCCAGGCTCAGGATTCTGGGTTGTTTTTACCGATTTCCCCACAGCACCTTTGTCTGGCCATTCCGTAGTTAGGGTCAAAGCGTCCCTGCCCCTTTCCCTGCTCCTGCCCCAGAATCAGTGCACCCCTGACTTTCAAGCATGTTTGTGTTTGCCCTCCACTGGGAGGGCCCCGAGGGCTCCCTCCCCCCGCGACCCCTCCCCCCCCCCCTGTCCCAGTCCCTGGAGGACCTAGGAAAGTGGCTCAGGGGCTGCACTCTACAAGGTCAGCCTTTGGAACCCTGACTAGCTGCTCCTGAGGAAGAGGGGCCTTTTGGCTCCCATGGAGCTACGTTTCCGGCACGCAGGGGCCTTGCTACCCTGCCCTACAGGCCACGGTGAGTGAGCCCCATGTTTGCGTTCTGCAAATAGCTACCTGGACTCCGAGGTGAATTGAAAGGTTAGCGCCCTGAGGGCCTCCGAGGAAAGGCTTTGTGGCTGCTTCTGAAGGCTCAGTCCCGAGAAGCCTGTGGAACACGGTTCACTTCCTTCGACATGTGCACGTACGTGTGTGTCCTTCTGATTCACCACCAACTCCGCAGCCACTGGCTGGTTGACCACTCTAACCAATTCAAAAAGTCCTGTGGGGAACTTGGCATGTTTCTGACTGGCTGATACCTGGTGTCGCTAGGATGGTGAGTGAGCCTAACGCCCTTGTTGCTCTCAGAGGGTTCCAGTTCTGAGCTGCAGAGTGGCAGGCCAGTGACAACTCTAAAGAGGAGGCTCTAACAGGTCAGCGTGCGGAGTTAGCAGAGTCTCTGAAAGTACAAGGTCAAAATGCTGGGGTCAAGTAGGGCAGTCCTTTCTGCTCTTGAAGCCAATGGCAATGTCAATGCTCTCCCACTTGACCCAACAAGCTGAGCCCTGTGTCCCCAAGGCCTGCTACTTGTGTCCTTTATTTATGATCCTTGTGAACCTATTTGGTCAGCTAATTTTTTCCTTTATTGGTAGATTTCATGACAATTTCAGGTCATTTTTTAGTTTAAAAAAGTGGGTTTCTCAATATCACAAAAACAGTGTAGCAGTTGACTAATACCACTATCCACTGTCACTTGGTAATCATGCCTGAAAACTTAACTGAAGTTCAAGGTTTACCCTTGCCCAGCTGGACAACCTAGTGCAAGCCTTCCTCAGCCCTTTCTCTACCTGTGGCTGACAGCCACCCAGGGCAACACGGTTTACAACCATGTTTGATGCTTTCGGGACTGGAAGATTAGGGAAGGTAGGAGCTGTGTGGAGACATCAAAATAGTGCTTATTAAATAAAGGATTTCATAAACAGGCACTCGGCACAGCAGGTGGTCAACCCTGTTAGCAATCTCTCTTAAAGTGCTTTTGGGAGGGCTTCAGAGTGTCTCCTGCTCTTTTGATCTGGAGAATGATGCTCTGTTTTTCCTGGTCACTGGTCAATAGCGCACAAGTTATTTCAACAGGGAGAATCCAATATAGGGAGTAGTTTAAACAGATATCAAGATACTTTAAGGCAAAAAATAAATAAAAATGAAATTGAAGCAATACTCGCTCATTCAGGGCCATCAAGTCAATTCCAACTTATGGTGATTCTATAGAATTGAGTACAACAGTCCCTATGCGATTTCAATTCTATAGAGCTTTACAGGAGCAAACTGCTTCATCTTTCTCCCCCAGGGCGCGCTGGTGGGCTTTGAACTGCTAGCCTTAGCAATGACTAGCCCAACCAACACAATCCCCCCCCCCCCACCAACTGGGATAGTCAGTTAATGAGGAAGATTTTCCTTTCTAAATATAAGGATGATGGTCGCTGTCAGTCAGAATTGATGGCAGAGAGTAGAGGGCCACATGTTCATGTTCCCCAAATGACTGCTGCTGCCAAGCAGGAGTGCCCTGCATGTGCTTGGACTGCCTGAGCGATATCCTTTCCCTGCAGACAGCCAGGGTAGCAAAGCACAGCCACAGGCATTGGGGAAGATTCCTGCCCCCTCCTCTTCCCCGGGGCCACAGGCGTCTTAGCTAGATCGGCATTGTCCTGTGGATGGCTGCAGTTGTGCTGGTGCTGCTGCACTGCACTGCCCAGCGCACTGCCCACATAAAGGGGAGCCCCAGACTCTCCTCAGAGGAAAAGTCCCTGTCCAGTCTCCCCTCCCTTGGAAGAATCAGTGCACTTCCTCTTTTCAGTTTTTTGGGGTTTGTTTCTTTGACAGTTTTGTTGGCATATTCTACTATTCAATAGTTCAATTAGATTCACATATCCTACTATTCAATAGTTCAATCAGAGCAATAATAGTTGTACAATCATCACCACAATCAATTTCTGAACATTGTCTTCATTCTTGGACTCATCGTTATTAGCTCCCATTTTCCCCAACCTCCCCTGCCATACCCCTGAGGAACCATAGTGCAGGTCCTCTTGGTCTGTAAGCCCCACACCTAGCAGCACAAGAGCTCTCAGATTCACCTTGGGGCTGTGGTTTGGTCTCGTGGCCCCTGCGTCTTGCCCTTGCGGGCGAGCAGCCCACACTCCTGGGAACACAGGATCAGAGACATGAGGTAGGGGTCAGGAGAACGCATGGACTCAAAGAAAGCCTACCTCAGAACTAAAACCAGCCTAACAAGGAACGCATACTGTGCAGCTGGTCCTTGTGTTTCCAAAGGTGAATGGAGGCTCCCATGGAGTTTGGAGGCAGCCCTCTGAAGTAAGACGGCTGCTAGTATTTGCGAGAAGGAAAAAAGGCAAGTCTGGACATAGAGGTATGGAAAAAACTAGAAACTGAAACCAAATTCTACTCAGAAACTGCATGCTGTTGACATGACTAGTGGACCGAGAAAAGACCAAGCCCTTTAGGCTTCCCACCCCTTTCCAGCCTCCTTCTACTTGCCTGTTCACAGAACTGCTCTGGACGGACACCACTTGTAGCTCAGCACCACGATGAGAGTAGAATAGAAGGTCAAAGAAGGGTAGACTTGAGGTAGTTCCATAACCATTCTGCTTAGTCACTTCTATTTATCTCCTTCAAACTTAGGCCTCTCCAGTCCCATAGCATAGTATTGGACTGTGGTCTTCTTTCTCCTCCCTGTCACCCTGACAGGATGTAGACCAGCACAGACGTGTTCAGGCCTACACCTCCTCCAAGGAGTTCAAGCTCATCTCCTTTGACCAAGTAGTCACTCTCTGCTTCCCTCGCTGCCTGCATCCATTTCTGACCATGATGGCCTTTCAGGTGGAAGCCTGGCCTCAGTTCCCTTCAAACAAACCACAAATATCAAGACTTCTGAATGGTCTCCTTGGGGGTCCTTCCTTTGACTGTAGGTCAAAGACAGCACACGCTCATGCCCCACGAGGAGGCAGAAGGCAGAGTAGTGAGATGGTGCTCTACCCCAGCGTTCCCTGGACTTTAAATCCCTCTGAGGGCTAAGGAATGGTGAGTGACACCGCTAGTCTCTGTTACTCTTTTTGAAACCCAGCCTCAAGATGTTACAACTCATGGTAGAATATAATTCCGAGCTATCTGCTAGTGTCTCGATGGAAATTTTAATCCCAATCCCCCCAGAAAAAAACCACAGAGTTGATTTTAACTTATAGTGACCATTAAGTTCTAATTGAGAAGTTCAAAATTAGAGTATAGTATTTTATATTATAAAGAGCCGTGGTATTACAGTGGGTAAGTACTTGGTGGGGAGACCAGAAACTGGTGGTTCAGTCCTACCAACTGCTCTGTGGGAGAAAGCTATGGTAATCTACTTCCCCAAAGATAGATAGCCTTGGAAACAAAGTGAGACAGTTCTGCTCCACCCAACAGGGTCACGCAGAGTCAGAATGTACTCTTTGACAACAGGCTATAGAGACCCCTAAGTGTCACAGAAAAGAGCTGTGGTGGGGCCGTTGGTCACACAGTCAGCTCTTTACTGCAAGTCCAGTAGTGTGAGCCCAGCAGCCATTCGATGAGAGAAAGAAGAAACGGCTCCTGCGATGATCTGTCATCTCCTAAACCCAACAGGGAGGGTCTACTCGGAAGCCACGGTCATTGAACATTGAACTTGACTCTGTGGCTGTGAGTCTGAGGTGTCACAACGGCATTTGACCACGACTAAAGATGGACAATCCAACTCCAAGCTGAGGTTCTACTAAAGAAAGGCCTGCTGACCTGCAGGTATCAACACAACAGTCACGAAAACCCAACGGACAAGTTGTGCTCTGGAGCAAATGGCATATTCATGAGTTGGATCTACTTGATTTTAACCATTTTTCTTTCAGCATTATGCTATGCAATAGTTTAATCTTTATATTCATTCCCCTCTGATGTTTTAAATATTATCTAGATAATAATCCTTTATCATAACATGTTTGAGCTAAAGGGAAGATAGAAAAATACCTAAAATAATTATAATGCAATCTATAAAAGTCAAATGGTACTAGGGAAGAAGCAATAACGATTAAGACTTGGAAAAAGAAACACTGGAGTTGGGCTTTGGACAGTATATTGCACAATGAATGAGAAAATTAAATGTAAATATCAGGGATGCCACTGTTGACCCAGACCTGGGGACAGAAGCCAGAACGATGCACCAGGATAAACAGGCAAGACACTGGACACACACGCAAAGAAGTTTGAATTTAGCTCCATTTCTCCTGAGGAGCCCACAGTTTCTGATCTAAGGCTCTTTGTAGGTTTTTGTCGCTATTGTCTTTGTAATATTTTAAATTATTTTATTTTATTGTATTCATTTTAAAAATGAAGTTAGAACAACTTGAAATTGAGAAACCAATATTGGTGTTAGAAAACCAAAAACAAACCGAACTCACTGCCATCGAGTCCATACTGACTCAGAGAGAGCAAGTCCACGGTGCAGGGTAGCTCTGTGCCCCTGTCGTTTGCCAGACTGTAACTGTGTGCGGAAAAAGCCTTGCCTTTCTCACACAGACCAGCTGGTGGTTTCAAACTGCCAGCCCTGAGGATCGCTGTCCAATGCGTAACCACTATGCCCCCAGGGCACCTACACTGGTGTTTTGAGTCTACTACATACAGTGAGAGTATCTTAAACATGATCCTAGTTAAGATCTTGGATACATTGACGAGCTTGGAGCAGGACTCAGTGTCTCTTTGGATATGAGAATTGAAACACAGAAAAATAAAAGAAAATGATCACTCTAGTATTTCTTGGAGTAGGGATTCAAAAGACCGGAATCTCAGGATGGCGACGAGACTGTTGGACCCCAGCTCAAGGTGATGAGAGGTCTAGGCGTCAAATGGGAACCAGTGACCGGAAGGGGGAGAGCATGAAACCTGGTCCCTTATTATTCTTACTTGCTCTGAGTCACAGTCATGCAAAGTGGGTGTTGGAATAAATCAGACCAAATCCACGCCAACCAAGTTCACTCTGGTCCTGAGCAATGCTATTAAAAATCATTAGTGTACATAAGCATATACACATTGGATGTGTGTGGATTTGAAATAAAATTATACAGATAATAATCTCCTAGAACGTGTTGTCCGAACACATGTTGCAGAGACCACTAGAAAAGCTGCGTCTCTCTGAAGACCTTCCCTTCCACCCCTCACACCTTATTTGCAGCCACACAAAAATGCAGTTGGAATCCAAATTTTGTTGCAACACAGCGACATCTAGCGTTGAATCCGAATAACCTCAAGACACCATTCCCCAGGGGACATGAACCAAACATGGGTTTTAAAGGAAAAGCAGAGGTTCCTTATCTGGTCCTCATTGTAGTGGTTGGTAAAACCACCTATTTGCATTCACACACCGGAGTACATATATGCCAGGGTGTTTAACAGCATGTGCATGAATCAAGGTTGGAATGAATGCTTCAAGTCTGATGAAAGCCTACCCTGGGAAATTTGGTTTTAACTAGTACTTTTTAAGTCATTATAATGCAAATGTTAGGATCTGTATTATCAGTTTGCTTTAATTACAATACTTTCGATTTTCAGGCAAATCTAGTTCTGCCACAAACATTACCAAGATCTGATCTTGCAAGAGTTATTTGTAGTGATATTCCGAACTGCTAGATTGAGAAGGGCAGAGATAGCATGCGTGCTCATCTGCTTCATGGATTTTCACATGTGGAAGACGAGCCACAGTGCAAGGAGACCGCTTTGTTCGGACTCACCGACGGCCTGTCTGGCACACAGTGAAACACTGCCCTGGCCTGCTCCAGCCTCACAATCATCCTCAAGGCTGAGCTCATTGTTGTGGCCACTGTGTCCACCCATCTCCTGAGGGGCTTCGCCTTTTATGCGGCCTCTCCACTAAGCAGAGTATCGTCATGAAGGACCAATGCCTTAGGATCACATGTCCCAAGTACACGAACTGTCTTGCAGTCATTACTTCTAAGGAACATTCTGGCCCTACTCCCTCCAAGGCAGATTTGTTGTGTTGGCAGTCCACGGTACTGACTATGTTCTTCTCCAAAATCATCACTCAAGTGCATCAGTTCTTCCTTAGTCTCCCTTATTCATTTTCCAGTTTCCCATGTATATGAGGCAACTGAAAATACCATGGCTTAGCTCAGGTACACTGAGTCCTCAAAATGACATTTTTGTTGTATATTTTATAGATCTTCTGCAGCAAATCTGCCCCATACAATACGTAATTTAGTTTCATTTGCTTCCATGGGTGGTGATTATGAATCCAACTGAAATGAAATAATTGGTAACCAGCATGTGCTCCGCTCATCATAATGCTGCTATTGGTCTTTTGAGATGCCCTTTGTTGAGATGCAACGTTGCAGTCTTTGATTTTTGACATTAGGCTTAAAAAGGGAATGTTAACAAGAGTTTATCAATAAATATATAAGCGCACATACATACCAGAAGCCGTGGAGGCACCATGAGTTAAGCACTGGATGGCTAACTACAAGGGATCAGAAGGCAAACACACTGCCATCACCTTTTTTACGCTGTGATGCTGTACTTGGGACATGTGATCCTAAGGCATTGGTCCTTCATGACGATACTCTGCTTAGTGGAGAGGCCGCATAAAAGGTGATGGGTGGACACAGTGGCTGCAACAATGAGCTCAGCCATGAGGATGATTGTGAGGCTGGAGAGGCCAGGGCAGTGTTTCACTGTGTGCCAGACAGGCCCTCGGTGAGTCCGAACAAAGAGGTCTCCTTGCACTGTGGCTCGTCTTCCACATGTGAAAATCCATGAAGCAGATGAGCACGCATGCTGTCTCTGCCCTTCTCAATCTAGCAGTTTAGAATATCACGTTGAACTATCCCTGAGGGTTTGCAAGACTATAAATCATTACAGGACTAGAAAGTCTCCTTTTCTCCCTGCTGCCCATTTGCTGTGCAGGAGAAAGGAGCTGCATTCTCATTACATAAAGATTTGCAGCCTCAGAAGGCCTGGGGAGCAGACGCCTCTGTCCTCTAGGCTGGTAGGGTCACTGTGCATTGTTGGCATCAGCTCCACGGCTCTGGGGTTGAATGTTTGTAAAAAAAAACAAAAACTCCTAAAATACCCATATGTGTATGGTTGTGTAGCTGCAGAGGCAGGGTGATTACACATTGGGTGGCTTCCCTAAGGTCAGCAGTTTGAAATCACCAGCTATTCAACAAGAGAAATATGAGGCTATCTACCCCAGTAAGGAGTTAAAGAGGTACAGTCTAAAACCCACAGAGACAGCTCTATAGGGCTGTTATATGCGGAGGGTCAGTGTGATGGCAATGGGTTTGGTCTGGATACAAATATATGTACGTCTCAGGCTGTGCACCTACCTTTCCTCAGGAAGCAATTGGTTAGTGCTGTAACTGCTCTCAGGAGCAGAAACCAGTGTTCGTGTTAATGATGCTAACAGTAAACTGCTGGAGTTTGGCATTCTCCAAAATGTAAATGTTAATCCTAAAAAATCTATTCAACAAGAGGATTTTTCTCAGGTATCTTGATACAATTTTACAGTTCACTTATTTCAGCAGCATACGGAGAGGTTATAATATGGAAAACTAAATGTTGGGATGAAGGTTCCGATGAAATAGGAGGATATTCAGTGACATAATATGTATCAGACACTGTCACTGGGATGTTCACATTCCTCAGTTCATGTTTCACTTCACAGCAAAATTGCACATTCAACACTGGTCTTCCCAACTTCCCACATGTTCCATCCACACTACATTCTGACCTTGTCCTAAAATTATGGTCCATGTATATGTATTGAATATAAAGAGATCTATTATACATTAAGTGAAACATAGCCCACTGTAAACATTCTATGGTGTACGAAAATAATATGTGTGTGTTTGCTAAACAAAGTTGTATATCTCTCAGACATTGATCTAAGAGACTTACAAATATTGAATTAATTTAATTTTCATAGCAGTACTATGAGAAATGTATTACTGATCCTTTAGATATAGAAATGTTAAATAACTAGGCAAAAGTATATCTTTATTTCTAGCTCTATTTTCATCACTATTGTAACTACATTGAGTCCCTCCCCCAAATAGGGTCCCTATCGGTCAAAGCGGACTTTACATCACCTAACAACAACAAAAAATTGTGTTCTAAATCTTAACTCCATTACATGGGGATAGAAATTCAATTGGGAATAAGGCTTTTGTGTTTTATGAACACACCATGTCAGGGTAGGCTGTGTCTCAGTTAGTCCATTGAGCTTTAATGAGCAGATTAGGCACCCAGCGAAGCTGGCTGACTGCCAGGGGGTGAACTCTGTCTCCTACTGAACCGACCAAACAGAGGAGAAGGGCCTCTGTGGGTTGCTGAGATTGCAGCTCTCTACGGGAGGACAACCTCGCCTCTCCACGGAGTGACTGGTGGCTTCAAAGGGCTGGCCTTGCGGGAAGCTGTCCAAGGAGCAATCTCTTATGACACCAGGACCCCTGCAGAGCAGCAAGGGAGCATAAAGGCTTGCAGGCAGGGTGGGGAGGGGTGCATTACAAGCCCCAGCAAGATCGCCAAAATACCTAAGAGCAGAAGCTGAAAGTACACACAGGTGTCCCTGAGCGCTAACAGAGGAGAAGCTTCCTAGACCCGGTGCCCGGAAGTGGGTTCTTTAGTCATCTATGAGTGAGAAAACAAACTGTTTGTTAAAGTCAGCCCTGTGTCATGTCCTCGGTGTCAGCAGGCATTTATTTATCTCTCTATGCACACACGTTTATGCAATGGGACCTAGAAAACCATCCAGTCCTTCCTCGGGTATCTGATTACCTTAGGAGGATGAGGGGGAACTTGTAAGGAGATTGCCTTTTTGAGAAAAGTCGTATATTTTTATATAAGTAAGCATTAAAAAAGATAAGTTGGATCTGGGCCCATGATTTTTTTTAAATGGCTGTTCTCTCTGACGCAGGACCCAAGTTGCTCTGCTAGTTTGAGGCCCCTCAGCAGGCTTGAAATAACCCTTTGAGCTTTCCACTGTCAGCTTTGCATCTGCTCCCCTGGGCGACAAGGCATGTGTATCTTCCCTCCTGTGTGTCTTCACTCAATGTTAGTCTTCACTCAGTCACGCCATTCACCAATTCTGACTCACAATGACCCCACGGATAAGGAGATTATCAGGAAATGCAAGGCTTTAAATTCCCAATGTGGACCAATTGGGCCAGCTAAATGACACACCTGGTTTGCTGACCGAGGGGAGGACTTGATGAAGTTGCTGATGACGATGAAAGAGTGTAGCCTCCACATCGAATCTAACTCGATGTGAAGAAAGCAGGAATCCTCACTACTGGCCCAGTCGGTGACATCACGATAAACGGAGAAAAGATGGAAGTTGTTAGAATTTCCTCCTGCTCGGATCCATAATCAATGCCCCTGGAAGCAGCAGTCAAGAGATGAAAAGGAGCTTCGCAATGGGCAAATCTGCTGCACAAGGGCTCCTTCAAGTGGTAAAAGCAAGGATGCTACTTGGAGGACTAAGGTGCACCTGAGTCCAGCCATGGTGCTTTCAGTTGCCTTGTAAGCAATAAAAGTCGGACATTGATTACGGAAGACCAGAAATTAATTGATGCTTTTGAATTATGGTGTTGGCAAAAAGACAGATGGTACCACCGACTGCCAAAAGAACAACTAGATCTGCCTTGGAAGAAGTACAGACAAATGACCCTGAAAGGCAAGGATGGGGAGATTTCTTCTCGTGTCCTTTTGGACCTGTCATCAGGAAAGGCTGATGACCCCTGGAGTAAGACAGCTTGCTTGGAAAAGTAGAGGGTGATGAAAAAGAGGAAGTCCCTTGACAAGATGAATTGACAGAGGCTGCAACAATTGGCTCAAGCATAAGAACACTTGTGAAAATGGCACAAGCCGGGGCACTATTTTATCCTGTTTCATGTAGGGTCGCTATGAAATAAACAAGATCGTCAGTGTATGCATAGAACGCTGTTTAGGGGCTCCACTTCCAAATGTGGCGTTGAGGCTTTAGCCATCTCAATCAAAGTTACAAATTCCACCCGTGCCCTTCGCTTGTTTATATCCCCTTTCTACTGTCGAGTAACCCCGTACTTCATCCCCCACGCTGGCTGCTCTACCCATCATGTTTCTCATCCCTGCCCTGTCCACAATCAGCGGAACACAACAGGAGTGCTCTTCTCTAGCCCCAGCATGACTGTGTCAGGAGGGAGGAAAATGACAGTGTTTCCCTGCCTCCCTGTCTCAGAGTCTCACTCCGTCACAGTCCTAGCTCAGTTGCATCAGAGAGACCATGCCAAAATCCAAGCCTGTCTTGCAAAGACCATGCTTAAAATCCTGAAAAACAGCATGATTTTTTTCAGCAGTAGTTTGAAGTATATGTTTGGAGAGCTGTAGAAATTCATGGATAAAGACAACTGGACATCCCCATACAGAAGGGTTGCGGGGAAGAGATGAGCCAGTCAGGGTGCAGTGTAGCAACGATGGAACATACAACTTTCCTCTAGTTCCTAAATGCTCCCCCGCCCCACTATCATAACCCCAATTCTACCTTACAAATCTGGATAGACCAGAGGATGTACACTGGTACAGATAGGAACTGGAAACACAGGGAATCCAGGATGGATGATCCCTTCAGGACCAGTGGAGAGAGTGGCAATACCAGGAGGGCGGAGAGAGGGTTGGGTGGAAAGGCGGAACCGATGACAAGGATCTACACATAACCTCCTCCCCAGGGAACGGACAACAGAAAAGTAGGTGAGGGGAGACATCAGACAGTGTAAGGTATGACAAAATAATTTATAAATTATCAAGGGTTCATGAGGGAGGAGGAGTTGGGAGGAAGGGGAGAAATGAGGAGCTGATGCCAGGGGCTTAAGTGGAGAGCAAATGTTTTGAGGAAGAGGTTAATGAATGTACAAATGTGCTTTACAGAGTTGATGTATGTATGGATTGTGATAGGAGTTGTTATGAGCCCCTAGTAAGATGATTTAAAATAAGAGCTTCCAGAAGAGAGAACCAAGAGGAATAAATAGTGATCCCAGACCCTCAAACTGTGCTGAAAGGTTTTTCGAGGCTTGTTTGTTCTGAAGTGCACTCCCCAGTTTTTCTGCTGAGGCATCTCTAGGTGGACTTAGATCTCCACATTTTCTGCTTGCAGAAAGTACATTAATCATTTGCATCACCCTACGACTGGACTCTGCTGCAAGGGAAAGACAATAAAACCATGCACTGTTTACTGCTCTCTTTCCCCTTTAGTCTAATGCACCATTTGTCATGTCAGCTGCAAATTAGACTGCAGAAGTCAGATGCACGTTCATAAAATCCTACCCAGTCAATGGCCCTGGGTTTTGCTTAAAAATGGCTTCTCTCCCAGCCCTCCGGAGCTCCCCTCCCCTGGAGAGAGGATGGGCAGCGAGGCCAGCAGAAGATTGCAGTCCTTTGTGGGCAGTGACATGACCCACTGCAAGACCAAGGGATCCAATCACAAATTTAGTGCTCCAATGTGACGAGAGAGTCTTTATGGTATAGTATTTGGAAATCTTAAAAAAAAAAAAAAACTGATGCAGAGGCAATCTTCCTTAGCATGATAGCTTTAGTCTTCTAGAAGAATATTGGTCCACAGGAAATGGCCTTATTTGTGAACATCTGATTGCTCAGAAGGGTTCCCATTTGCAGGCCACTAACAAGCTTAAAGGGCTCGTTTAAAATGTGCTTAGCCGAGACATTTCAGCAGCTCCAGTCTGTGCGTGTATAGCTGCTCTTAAGAGTCTTGCTGGCTACAGGAGCCATTTGGTTCCTTTGCTTGAAATGGATCAGAGAAATAACATCCTGTAGGTTCACAGGAGCAGCAACCACAGATCTCTCCGTAGTGAAAGCCAAGTAACCGACCAGGCTCTGACTTTCTTTCAGCGTATACTCTCTTCAAACTCAATGCCTATTTAGAGCTGCAGAGAACATGCCCCTGAGTGTCCCCAGCTCTTGTTCTCAGACATCATGTTCAGTTCCACCGATTCTATGGAATTCAAACATCTTGGATGTAGTCTATTAAAAAGAGGGATTGTAACTAATTCAATTCAGTAATGACTACTAAAAAAAAAAAGAATCCACAAAATCACATGCTGTATTTGGAAAGGCAACTTGGTAGAAATCACACAAGGGCACTTTCTATTCTGTCACTAAATTATCTATACCAGGCAGGCAGAACTGATAAGAGAATTCATTTCATAAACACCTCAGGAATGAAACAGAAGATTTCATGATCTTCTAAAATAGAAGGAACATTCAAATTACGAAGGGAAAACACTCCTGTCGTCTTTAAGCTGTGACCATTTGGAAGTCTCCTTTTAATTGAAGAGAGGCACCTGAGGTGTTCTGGTTGCCGTGTTTGGATATAGCAACACCTGCTTACCAATGTAGACCTCCAGAGTTCACTGAACACTGCCCTTTCATGAAATGAGTAGTGAAATTGTGTGAGAAACGCTTACTTAAAGAGAATGGCATTGTCCAGCATAACATTCCAGGCTTTTACCTGTGCTGCTTGGTTAAGTGTGTCAGAGTCTAACTGTCCCACATCCATAGGTTGAGATACAACTTAATAGTGAGCAGATGTGAGAGCCGATACTTTATGTATCCAGTTTCAATAATGTATTAGGTAATGCAGTCCTGAATATATGGAAGGAAAAGGAGAAAAGTCACCCTAGCAAGAATTATCAGAGGATTTAATAAGAAGAAAAGAGGAAATTTCTAAAGCTAACAGGCTGAGGAGGAAAAATACCACAGCGCACAGCAGAGGCAATTGGAAATCCGAAGACTGGAATACCAGATGTGGCAAAGGAGAAACAGGAATTTGAGTCAAGACAGAGGAAGGGTCCACAATAAGACCATACAAAATGGAGCACAAGAGGGCAGGGCCCACTAGTTGATCCTAGTCATGACTTTACCTGCTCTTAGCTGTGACAGCTGGACAACTGCCTTCTATCACACACTCATCACCCTCCTCATTTGTATAGTGATGGTTCTAATGCTCTCCTCCTCATGGGTTTGTTATATATGATGAGTATCTTGCTCATTAAATAAAACAAGGTGATATAAATCGTAGCTAGTACTACCAGTAGATAACATGGTAGATAGGGAGAAACACTGCTGATCCCGTTGCTGGGTAGTAATGGTCGATGGTATGGCCAGGGGGGTTTTGAGTTGGGTCTGTCTCAGAGAGACCCTGTAGGTGGCAGCATGAAATGTGGCCTAGCCTTGTGCCATTCTCACAAGTGTGATGTCTGAGCAACCTCTCTGCTAGTCCGCTTACCTCAGGGTCTCCCTTTCTGTAGCTCAATCTCTGGCCAAGCATGGCGCTCTTCTCCAGGGACTGGTCCGTACAGATAACCGAGCCACATTTCTAAGGCGCATTCTGTCGCACTTCTCTCAAGACAGATGTATTCCTCCTTTTGGAGGTCCATGACACAGTCGCTATGCTTGACCCATAGCATGACTCAAAGGTATCAATTCTTCAGTCTTCCTTATTCTTTATCCAGTTTTTAAATGGCTATGAGGCAGTTACAAAAGTTGTGGCTTAAGACCCTGGTGAATCCCCTCTGATCCTCGGCCTGGGTTATGAAAGTGGATTGAGGAAGATGCAGTAAAGTTTAAATATGATCTTCCTTAGGATCCCTTTAAATGTGTTCTAGTTTTTAATATTTTCAGTTTCTTTTTTTTTACATTTTATTAGGGGCTCATACGCCTCTTATCACAATCCATACATATACATACATCAATTGTATAAAGCACCGCACATTCCCTGCCCCAATCATTCTCAAAGCATTTGCTCTCCACTTAAGCCCTCTGTATCAGGTCCTCTTTTTTTCCCCCTCCCTCCTTGCTCCCCACTCCCTCATGTGCCCTTGGTAATTTGTACATTGTTATTTTGTCATATCTTGCCCTATCCGGAGTCTCCCTTCCCCACCTTCAGTTTCTTTTTGATTGAGATTTTTATCTATTTCACCTTGTTATTATCATTTGCTCTTTGTTTGTTTTCTAAATTATTTTCTATATATGAAATCCAATATAGGTAAATCTATAGAGACAGTAACTAGATTAATGATTCCTGGTGCGGGGGGTCTGGCAGGGGAGGTTGCAGGGAAATGAAGAGCTAATTACAATGAGTACAGGAATGAAGAATCTGCTCTGAAACGGATTGTGGTGATGATGGAATAACTGTTCTTGATTTGGACGATGTGTGAATTACATGCCAATCAAATGGTGGAAAACATGGCACAACCCATTTTGGTGCCAAAGGGTGTGCAAGCATTCCTGCTGCCTTGACTGATAGGATTCTCCGAAGAAGGTGGCAGTGGGAGGACTGCCCTCTCCGAGTTGTAGTAAACGAGACATGCTGAGCGGGGTTGGGTAGCGTTCTCTATGTCACACTGCGCCACTCTACCACCTCCTGACCCTTGGAAAGGTCAGGCCTGTGTTTGCTGTCTTTTATTGGAGATATCAGATTTTTGTTTTCTCTTCCAAAATCTAAGAAAACCCTTTTTGGCTGCAAAGAGACTAGAGAATTGGATCAGAATCGAAACTTTGGCTCCTTTCTTTCCTGTTAGGGATAACATGTAAGGGTCTGTTCTTTGAACACCCAAGTCCCTCTGGGAAAATATTGAGTAACTGACAAGATATTGAGTAGGTGCCATGGACATGTGTGCGAGTTGAAGACACATTGGATGCAAGATGGGTGCAAACCTGGGAAACGCTTGTAGAAGAGTGGACAAAGGAAGGGACTGTGAACCGTGATTTGGGAGTGAAGATGCCCCAGGGTGGGGAAGCATGACCTCCCAGAGCTTCTGCTTTCTCAGCACTGAAAGGAGGATGCCGGCCACCTTCACTGTAGTGCTCTGTGAGACCCAGCGACAGGAACTTGGGCATCTGGCAGCAGGGCTGCCCACAGGGGTCTGTTGCTGTCCTGCGATGCAGATTATGCTTCTGGTTCCCCTCGTTGCCTAAACAGACATTCTGAAATGGGGAATCATTGCTTTGGAAACTTATTTTTAAACCTTTCAGACTAGTTTCAATGACTACATTGCTTCAATACTTCACACCTTGGCAGTAAAGCATTACTTGGTAACTGGCAAAGATCAATTTGACATCGAGACAGCAATACTGTGGCAGATAAATTTCACTTTTAAAAAAAACGGCTTTTTGTTTATTCTTTCCCCGTGTGTGTGAGGATATTAATGAGAAGTCTTAGTTTTAGAAGTCTAGTCCATTTCCACCAAAACAAAGAAAATCAAGGACAGATGTTCAGCCCAAGTTCAACTGTGAGGGTTCTGTCCCAATAATAGCTTATGTCACTCTGTCACTCTAGAAGAAAGAGTTTCAAATAGTGATTTTCAAACTAAGGTATGGCTACATTTTTTTTCTGCAGTAGAAAGATGACCAAAAAGAGGAAATTGTTTTAAAGTATAGAACTTCATATAAAACTTGCATTTTCACCATAAAAACAGCCGCCCAAACACTGACACAGAGCATGGATTATTAACTAATGAAATAAGCATCAGACAGCGCAAGCTCATAACATCTGTTTGACAAGGTCTGAGTTTACCAGATATTCTTGTGGTTATCGTTAGACCAATAATGTAGAGACTGGAATGAGTGTTCAGATGACTACTTGCCAGACTAAGCTTTCTACATACCCAGTTCTGGCATGCAAAGGCCACCAGTCTCTCAGCTCTATTCGATTTAAGGAAACCTTTCGATAGCTTTATGAGGTGCGGTGAGAGAGACTTTGAAGAATAGCTATCATTTTTCATCCAGGAACTTCGAAAACGAGAGCATTAGGAGTGATCATTCTAAATGATCTTCCTGTGAGTGTGGCCTCAGGAACAGGTAGTGCGAGTGCAGAATCTCTGCTGAGTTCCAAAGGAGCATCGCATCTTCCTCGAGGGCCAGAAGAGCCTGCGTTGGTGTTGCACCAGAAATATACCGTGTTTCCGAAGGATCATTTGAGACATCTAGTGAAGGATTTCTTAACAGTAATGAAAGTTCAACAAACAGCGAGAACGACAAGAGGAAAGGCAAGCATGGTGGTGCATATAGCTGAATGCAGGTAAATGTGAATGCGCGCACCTGTAAGACTCATAGTGACCCTATAGACCAGAGGAGAACTGCCCTCGGGGCTCTCCCACCCTGTAAATCTTTACAGGAACAGACGAGCTCATCTTTCTCCAGCTGACCTACTAGTGGGTTTGAACTGCTAATGTGGCTGGAAGTGCCACCCACACTGTTGTTGTTAGGTTCCCACGAACCAGTCCTAACTCGTTGCAACCCTGCGTACAACAGAAGGAAATGCTGCGGTCCTGTGCCACGCTCTCAGTTGCGCTTACGTCTGAACCCATTCACGTAGCCACTGTGCAGTCCTTCTTGTCAATGATCTTCCTCTTTTTTTGCCACCCCTATTCTTCACCAAGCATGATGTTCTTCTCTGGGGACTGGTCTCTCCTCACAGCATGTCCACAAAATGTGAGACCAAGTCTTTCTATTGTTGTCTCTAGGAGCATTCTAGCTGTACTTCTTAACAATCAATGCTCATGGAAGCAGCAGCCATGAGAACAAATAGCACGGTGCATTGTGTAAATCTACTGCACAAGGCGTCTTTACTGTGGAAAAACAAGGATGTTACTTTGAGGACTGAGCTGCACTTTACCCAAGCCATGGGCTTTTCAATGGTTACATATGCATGTGGAAGTTAGATATTTAATAGGATGATTGAAAAAGAATAGATGCATTTGAATTATGGTGCAGGTGAAGAATATTCAAAATACCAGGGACTGCTGGGAGAACAAACAAGTCTGTCTTGGAAAAAGTAAGTCCACTCATGTCTGTGTTACTTTCAGAATTTTCACATACATTATCTCAAATGCAAATAGGCACTGCTTCAGTTGACAGAGTACACACACTTTATACACATCTTTTGAATTCATGTTGAGAAAATCAGTGAATAGCTTAGCTCATCGTTGTGGTGGTACTATGCTGGTTTTAGGTTGAGTCTCAGATGATAAGAATGTATGCTTGGCACAGAGTTCAAAGATCTCACAATGGAAGACCTTGCCATGCCACTTTGTATAAGCCCGGGCCCTCCCTGAGGCTGTTTCTCACTGTACGAAGTGAAGGGATGGCCGTCAGATGAGCTTGAAATCCCTGGGAGCAGTTTCAAGACCCTAGGACTCCGCAGGTTTGCCCTCTGGTGAGCCCCAACCGGGCCCAGGACACCATTAGTAGGAGGCACTACTAACTCAAGAGCCCTGGTGGTCTAGTAGTTAAGTGCTTCATTGGAACTAAAGATCAGTGGTTCAAACGCATCATGACCTCAAAGGGAGAAAAGCGTGACAGTCTGCGTTTGTAAATATTTCAACCTTGAAAGCACTATAGGTCAGTTTTCCTTGGTCCCTTAGGGTCACTATGAGTCAGAATGGGTGCAATTGCTTACTAGGAGCATCAGCTGCACATAATCGCTCTCCCAGGAGAGGGAATGTAAAACCATTTGTCTTCTTCGGCTTCCTGAATCAACCTAGCATCCCACAAGTTCAGTGGCATGACTGTAAGTCTTGAGCTGTGCCCTTGAGCTGGTCAGACCCTTCAGCTTTCTGAGCTTTCATTTCCCATCTGCCCAATGGAGATAAGAACGCCTCCCAGAGCTGCTTGTTGTGTGGAATAAGTGAGATAAAGTGTGCAAATCCAGTGCACGGTATTTAGCCTCTAGCAAAAGCTCAGAAAATGAAAATTCTTCCATTCAGGGTCCCAGGGGGTAGAAAGCAAGAAGCTATAACAATAAAGGGAGAAAAAAATGAAAGATGGATTGCCATTCTTTAAATAAAACTCGGGAGCTATATGTGAGAAAAATTGAGACATGCATGGAATCTGAGAGACAGAGAGAGGAATAGCTACGGGCACTTGGAAGAGTGCTGAAAGATCCTCATAAGGAAGAGCTTCTTTTAAAATATTGGAGTTCCTCCATATGGGAAGCTTGGGGAGAGAAGGAAAAAATTAAATTAAAGCTTTTGAAAGTATATTATAGTTTTATCTCTTCAGCTCTTCGATTTCAGATAGAATGTAACCCTATGGAAAGCATGCTGCCGGAGGATTTTATATGGTGGCATCCTGACAGAATGGGACTGAACGATGTCAAGAAAAAACCTTATATAACAGTTTTGTTTTATTCATTTACATAAATCACATTTACCGTAGGTGTTTTATTCAAAATAAAGTTTGGGAAAAATAAATTGAACAGATGAACCTAGGCAAACCTGGTGATTTTTTCATGAGCACTGTTTGATGATAAAGGCATAAAAGCATAATGTGGTATCATTTTACTCAGGCACAATATGGATCACCCATATGGAGCAGAAGTGGATAATACTGCAAAGAAGCAAAAATAAACAGAACAGATGTACTTGTAAAATCAAGTCTGCACCCACCCCTGTGTAGCTACCTCTCCCTGAAGAAGTTTCTATAAGAACTCAAAAAACTGACTTCAAGTCACCTTCCCACTGGGTCTCTGGGAAAGCCAGAGATGATGTCCTAAGTGACCAAATGGAGGGAGAAGACCCTTCCTAAAGCAGAAAGCTCTTACCTTGTGGAGGCTGAACCCAAATATGCTGGTCCCCTACAGTAGGGTATGCATCAGGGTACAAAGAGATGCATTCAAATCCTGGTTCTTTCTGTTCCTCCATGTTGGCCTTAAGAGGTTCTTGGGGAATTCCTAAGTCCCTACTCTATGCATTCCTCAAGGATGCAATGCTATCACCTACTTTTGAGCCGTCTCAAGAATCATGAGAACTCCAAGTACAACAGACTGAGGACTGTCCCCATGATTAACTAGGAATCATACTCTGTGATCCATAAGTCTTTGACTCGCAGATTTAAAAAATCTATTGCCTCCCTTGTAATCTGAAAGTTTCACTGAAAGCTGCTCAGCACCATAGCAACATGGGGCTGCAGGGAAGTGCGACGGCTGGGGACTGAATCCCAGTCTCTCCTGAGCAATGCCGGAATTCCACTCTGGAAACACCAATGCCTAATAAAGGCATAATAGCAGTGCTGTTACCTACTTCATAGGGCCTAAATGAGAAAAGAGAAGAGAGGAGAAAATAGCGCAGACCTTAAGGTACCATCGAAGCAGAATTCTCCCTGGAGCAGTTTTGTCAAGACCCTTAACAGGGAACATGACCAAGGAAAGACAAGCAAAGAGATGCACTTGCACAAAGAGGACAACTCACTGGGCACGGCAGGTTGGTCGCTTGCAAATACTTTCAATGGAACAATCACTTACTTCAGAGTGTGTCGGCGCCACAAGAGCAGTGTGCTTGGCTGCTCGCCTGGACGTAGGCACGTCCGACCCATCCAGCAGGGCTTCAGAAGGAAGCCCTGCCAATCTGCTTCTACAGAGATCACAAAGCGAATCCCACTGGGCCAGGGCCACTCAGTCACATGAGGAGCTAGGAGCCGGGACGGGCCTGATGATGCCAGCACTAGGCTACTCCACTATTAATCCTCATAATGCGCACATAAAATTTGATCCTCTCCCAGGCAGTTTTCTCCCATACAATTTATTAGATGAAAGAAAATACTGGGAGGCCTAGAGAGGGGAGTGTCAATTTCATTAAAAAAGATGGTGGGTAGAATGTATATCCCTGAGGGACCTGAGTTGGCTGGGAGGAGAACCCACACTGCATTGGTTTACTCTACCCTGTTCTTGTCACTTCCATATTCTTAGGGAGTTTCATTGTAGAAGGAGGCTGTAGATCTCGTCAGCCATGAATTCTCAAGCTTATGCATGAAGTATCAAATATTTCGAGCAAAAAAATAAGCTCCAAAAGTTAGTATTTAACTCAGAGTGCATAAAAGCATAATTGTGGTGAGAAAGTGTAGAGTTCATTACAAACTGGAAAGTGTGAGTATGCATATAGAATATCCATCTTTCACCCCGTTTTCCTCCAGCAGCAGAGAAATGTCTACTGAGGCCTGCAGGAATGAATCATCCCCACCCCTCGCCCATCCCCCAGCCACCACAAAGCAGGGGCTTTGATGTTTGCATCTTGCTGTGTGGGAAGTTCTTTGGAGACCTGGGTTTTTGTCTAAAGTGGCAAGGGAGTCAAAAAGGACACTGCCCTGCTCCCATCATCTGCTGAAGTCACCTCATGCTGCGGACACTCTGTGAATTTTGTAAAAGGGACTTGAGAATTGTTTTCCCACAGCGAATCCATGGCTGCATGTTTCCTAGAGAAGGACACAGCTGTGCTTTCAGCAACCCAAGAATACAAGTTTTAAGAAAGCTGGGGGCCAAAGGGAACGTGGAAAGCAGAAGGGAAATTCGCTTCCTTACCCATAGTAAAAGTGGTCACGTGGCCAACACCTGGACCACACCATATATGGCCCCTGATGTAATCAAGTAGCCACCCATCTGTTTAGCTCCCAAAGCAGCCAGGAAAAAAATAGCGTCCCACGTCCCACGCACTCCAGCTGTCCTCGGCATCCAGTGCTTGGTTGTTGTTGGTTTTTTCCCCCCTAAAAATAAAATGCTATAAAATCATCACACTTCCAATAAAGAGAGCGCTTGTTTAAGGAACAATTAAGCGGGAGAGTAGCCATTGTTCTCCATGTCCCTGAAGTCTTCAGAGGGAGCGGAAAGGGCATCCCTTTCTTTTCAGTGGGCACCCCTGGCAATGGAACCGCGGGCTCTTTTGTGCTGGTCAGGAGGAAGGGATTAGCTCTCTGAGTGCCACTGGGCCTTTGGGTTCCCGTATCACACAGCGTTTGACTCTATGGAGCAATTCCTCCTGGGTTACGTGCCAGCCTCTATTATTTCTATTCAGATTCTAGAATCAGCCCTCTGAAGAGTGTGGATATATGACAATGTTGAAGAATAGAACTGTAGATATTTACAGACATGCTGTCGTCCGGGTATGCCAACGCTATCTTCAGCGAAACTCCCTTTTAGAGGGAACACAAATCAAGCAGCCATGTCCCATTGGACGTCACCTTCCATAGAGGACATTCCGAACTGGATCTGCCATGGAGAGATGAGCATGACCTCCAACTCCCGTCACACACAGCATGAAGGGCCTATCGCCTCCCCAGTCTCCTCTCTCCCTGGTTGCGCAGGTGCCGGCCACGCAGTCACTATGATCCCCAAACTCTTCCCCGACAGGACTGCCCTCCTGGATACCTAGGAGACTCCTCATGTTCAATCCTGCCAGACAGTTTTATAGAAACCTCCTCTAGCTATTGTCAGAGAGGACTGCAGTGATCCGAAATCTATTTGTCCCTTCCATGAGAACACTTGTTTCTTTACTTCTTAAAGCAACAGTTTATGCAATCTATAATGTTGTAGCCAATCTGCAAAGTGTTTCACACAAATGAATACATTTAATCCACCACAAACCTGATGAGGAGTCCTGCTGGTGTCATAGGTGACACTATTCGTTGGCCTACTAAACCCCAGTGTCAGCAGTTCCAAACCACCAGCCACTACAAGGAAGAACGATGGGACTTTCTACTCTGTAAAGAGGTCTCAGAAACCCATGGGGCTTCTGACGGTTGATTGGAATCCGACTCGTCTTCATGGCAGCCAGTTGTCTTTAGCTTCTTCTTCTTTTAACAACACTCTGATCTGCTGGCAATTGCTATTACTATTTCCACTCTACGTACAGGAGGGGTGCCCCACAAACACAGAATTGCTCTGGGCAGAGGGGAGCTTTCATAGTACGCATTTGTTCCACTAGATGAGCATCCAGCAACTCACACCCAATTGTGCACCCAGTGGCTTTGCTTGGGAAGGTTCTCTCTGGTTACAGTGAATTTTTTTGTAAAATCAGTTTTGCTTGAACCTCTTTTTTGTGTGTGATGCCCAATTTAAGAGAACAGTGTGTAGCTGTGAAATTTTGTTTCCTGATTGGGAAAAGCACAGCAGAAACTTGTGATGTTGAACACAGCTTTCAAGGACAGCACTATGGGAAAAACTCAGGTGTATGAGTAGTTTTCTCGTTTCAAAAAAGGTGAAATACCGATTGATGACAAACCTCATTCCCGAACAGATGAAAATGTGAATTTGTAATACATTTGGAGTCCATTCCACCAGGTTAGACTATTAATCAAGCTTTCTCTTTAGAGGTTCTGGAAATAATGTATAATCGTGTGTGACAAAAAAAAAGGCCTGATTTGTGGAGCTAGGGGACTGGTTTTGCCACCATGACAATGCACCTGCTCACACAGCCACCACAGTGCACCCGTTTTTGGAAAAAACCAGAATGCCTCTCTTGCCCCCATGCACCTTACTCACCTGACCTCACTGCATGCACCTTATTTTTGTTTCCAAAAATTAAAAGGGACATGAAAGGACAGTGACTTGTTGACATAGAAGAGGTGAAGAAAAAACAAGGGAGGTGCTACCAATCATCCAAACAGATGCGTTTGAAAAATGTTTCCAAGAATGAAATCACAGATTTGACAAATGTATCAAGTGTAATGGCAAGTACTTTGAAGGTGAGAAGGTTGTTGTTTTTTTAAATAATAATAAATACAGTTTTGAAAACATTTCTGTATTTTGTTTTGTTTTGAGTACCCCTTCTAGGATGACTGAGGCACATAGATGCCCGTAGTTGTCCAGCTTGGAAGTGACCATTTCTTCCCTGTTTCTAATAAAATATAATAAATCTTTGCTGATCAAAGCGTTGATAGTAATGATAGCATTTTAAAGGTATACATGATAATTTGAGAAGCTTCAACCTCCCTTGCAACTCTTAGGTGACACTGTATAACTTTAACAGAATGTGGTTTGACCGCAGCTTATGGACTGTCTGGGGTCTCTGGGCCCTTGGAAGAAAGATCTGGCAATCCAATCAGTAAACACTGAAACCCCATGGAGGACGGTTTCACTCTGACACATGTGGGGTCCCCAGGGGTTGAAACCCTGTGCTTGATGAGAGCTGCTTTATGAACTATGTGAGGAACTAGGGAAATGTTTTCAAAGTTTTCCTTCTAATCATGCATGTTCTTCAGAACAAATAAAAAAGACAAACAAAAAAGCTGACAGCAATATATCATTTTCCTCTACACTAAATGGGAAATATGTTAGACATTTAGGTACTTATGGAGGATTTGGAGAGGAAAAATTCCAGACATAGTCCTTCCTCCCCTTTTTAACAACCAAATTCATGCAAAAAGGGTTTCTCTAGCCATCCCTACCCGAGTCACTTACAACCAAGCTACCACGCATCGACTGATTTTGAATGATTTTAGGCTCTAAAGATTTAGCCCACAGAGGTTCTATCTTTTCTTAGAATTTTCAAAGTTCCTGGGCAGTGGTGGGATTCAGATAATGTAACAAGTTTGCAGCCCCAATGACTGTTTTAAGCATAAGAAAGAACAATATACCAAAAGGTAGTTTATTATTTCATAAAGTTAATACTTAAAATAATAATAGAAGAGGTACACAAAGCTAGAATATGTCATAAGAAAAAGTTCTAAAATATTAATTAAAATATCAAATAATATGTGATGAAAACAATAAAAGTATTAAGATATTTCCGTATTATTTTTGATGGCATCCTCACTTGCTATGTTCTTCACTTTAATCTGAGCATCACTGTGTGATTTATCCTTAACCATCTTCCACAGTTGGAGAAGGATCCCATGTCTTTAGAGGTAGGCCCAATTGGACTAAAAGTCATTGTATTTGGTAGATTGGAAACTGGCAACTTCTCTTCTCTGTACACATTATGTTAATCTTCAAAAACCCTTTCTGCTTCTGATGAACGTACAGCAAATATTCTGACAATACTTTTAGCTTTTTGAACCCTTTTAGGAATTCCATGATTCACTCCTCAGATTGTGTGGGAACTGGGAGCGTAGCACAAAGCTGAAACGAAAGTTATCCTCTGGGCGTGTGGCCTGTTTCCACTTTACAGTCTCTGTTTACTGACGTAAAACCATATGGGAATAAAAATGTAGTATTTCATCTAATGTAAAGTGAATTTTATGAAATGAATAAATAAATATTATAAGCATAGTTCTGTCTGAATTTTATGTCTATGGATGGAATGAACATTACTAAGAGCACTTAGAATATGCTGTTGCATAGATGAAAGTTAAAAAGGAGTAAGGAACGTAAATTTGTGATTTCCACATTGGGTGACTGCCCAGCAGGCCACTCACCTTTCAGAAAACCTTGATTACAAGTGCCATTTTACCATATGGTTTGCAGAACTCAACAAAAAATATTAGGTATCTGGTGAAAACCAGCTGATAAAGTTTATTGTGTCAACTGCCCAATAAACACATGTGGGGTTAATTGAAGGGCAGAGAGATAAATGGCTTGGTGAGCCTAGCCTTTCTAATTTGCCGGTCTCTTGCTTTCTTATGGCTGAACCAGGGTGCAGTTGCCTTAGGCAGTTCCCGGGTTCAACTGGCAAGGCTCACTTCCTACAAGACATCCCCAAGGAGAAGCCACATAGACCTACCCCAGTGAGGCCCTGGGTGCTGGAGCAGCCATGTGGAGATCCCTGCCAGCGCTGAGATGCTTCCATGTTCACTGATTCGGCTTTCCTCCTGCAGTCAGCTTCACAGAGTGTGTTTTGTGAGATGGAGGATGTCTTTGTGGACTGGTGTTGGACATATGGGTTAATGTTGGACTTGTGGGCAGCACTGGGTTGGGATGTTTTCTTGATGTGTACTTCACCTTTATATAAAACTTTCTCTTATACATATGAGTTTCTGTGGCTTTGTTTCTCTAAAGTACCCAGACTGACACACCAGCTGAATCCCTCTACTGACCCTGGGGCATAAAAAAGTCACACATTTTAAAATTAGTGAGCTAGTACCATGAGGAATTCCTGTGAAAGTAGAGAAGACTTAATTGATGCAGCTGTTCTGCAAAGGTTCAAACTTAACAGCTTTAAAAGTCTCTTAGACTCTTTAACTCATTTTGCTGAAGTAGTAGACTATTTACTGTAGTGCTAATGATGATTATCAGTCGTCTTTCACTAGCCCTTAATATCTGCTTGGAGTCCTTGAGCTGTTCAAATGACTAATGCACCCAGCTTCTAACGGAAAGATTACAAGTTTAATTAAGTTAACCTAGAGGTAGTCAGCCTTTGGAAAACCTAGGGAATGTTGGCAGCATCTAGTGGATAGATATTGGCCTATGTGTGAGGCCAGGTTGTCTACAGAAACAAATCCAGTGATACACACATAAGTGTGAGAAAGAGCTTGATATCAAGATGTGGTTGCACATCATGAAGGTATACCTGTCCAGGCTAACTCAAGCCCATAAGTCCAATGCTAGTCCCTAAGACCCTCTTCAGACTCATGTAACCTCATGCCGGTGAAATAGAAAGTTGAACTAGGAAGAAAGAAGGTCACAGGAGAAGACAGAAGGTTCAGGTCAATGGGATCCAAGATCAATGGGAACATGGCAGAGTGCTGGCAGCTCTCAGGGCCCAGTGGCCCACATGGGGTCACGCCTCGAGGCAGGCAAAGTTCCAGCAGGCAGGAAGGCAGAGAGGAAGAGAGAGAGTCTCTGTCTTATTATTTTATAAAAGTCTTATCACATCAAGGATGGATCATCAAGCTGAGCCTGGATTCAAAGGTTTGACTCCTCCCCTAGGCCAGAGGGCCTCGGTGATGCAGTCCAAAACTACAACCAGCTTTCAATCCCTGGGAAATGTTACAGTCTTAGAAATCCCCAGGGGCAGTCCTACCTGTTCCATGGAAGTCAGAATCGACTCAAGGGCAGGGCATTGTTTACTGTTTGGTTTCGGGTGGGGCACAGTTTATCTTGTACACACAGAGTATCAGCGTGCTATGGAATTGATTAAATACCAGCTGATATTAATACATACTGTTGTGTGCACATTAATTTCAGTCTTCCCAGACCCTGTTTGTGAAGCAGCTGTTAACATTTTGATCCCTGCATGTCATGTATAATGACTCCCGTGTCCCAATCTCCTTGGTCAGCCGGGGAGAAGGAGATCAGGGTCAAGAAGCTACTCACTATGTAGCCCACGGCAGACAAGATGTTGATTTGATTCTAAATCCCCTGACTTAGGTGGATAATGAGGGTTAAAATGCATATGTAGGAGAAAGCACTTTTACTAGGGTTTCCAGATGGGTTGAATATGGCAGGTGTGAAGAGGGGTCTGGCCAAACGAGGCTGTGGTTTAACTGGTCACTAGGGATCCTGGCCTTGTTTGATTTTATAGGCATGTTAACAACACCAGCATGGGAAAAGGATGTAACCTGCTTTTCAGTGCTATCTTCTTCCTTCTCTGGGATGCCTTTTTTAATATTGGGACATTATAGTACGGGTCACTTCAAAGGATCATATTTGACTCAAAAGCTTCCATGATATTTGTAGATGCTATTATTTCAAGTTTGGTAACTTTACATTTTTTCCATTGAAAATATTTTAACACACATTCAAATCTAAAATTACTAAAATTTCAACTATCATGAAATGCTTAAAATAATAATAACTCCAACATGGACTATGAAAACAAATTCTTTTAAGGATGCTTAAGAATAAAGTGCTTTACAGAATGCTTGTCAGAATGTATCTAATTTCTTATTTTACTTATTATTCCGGAAGAGGGGATGCATAATGTCATTTTCAAGTTTGCAGACAATGCTAAAAATGTTATTGAATAGAAAGACGTCAAGCTGGCAGGGATAGATGGCAGCACAAAGATTGCCTAAAGCTGGGAGAGTGGGCGAGAAAGTGGCAGATGAACTTCAGTGTGGGCAAGTGTGAGGAAATGCATCGTGGAGAAAAGTCAGTTATAAAATGACTCTATCTTAGCTATCAGAGGCATGGCACAGGAAAGACCATTTCAAGTCATCAGGAACTGGAATCAGAATCTATAAATATTATTCTTTTCAGTCTTAGGTGCCATAAAGTCTAGTCCAACTCATAGTGACCGCATATGACAGAGTAGGACTGTCCCAGAGGGCTTTCCTGGCAGGAATCTTCAGGGGACCAGATTGCTACATCTTTATTCTGTGGAGATATGGGTATTTTGAGCTGCTATTCCTCAGGTTAGCAGTTGAGGACCAGGACTTCTACATAATATAGTAAAAATATTAGTTCGTTATATAACAATGTTTAAATAGGCATCCACACACTTGTGTCTATTAGCACATTATTCATAATAGCAAAAATAGATTTGAAACAATCAATTACCATTAACATATGAATGCATACATAATCTGTGGATCACATACACAATGGGATAGTATGCAGTAGTAGTGATGATGAATCCATGAAAAACTCACACCATGAATGGATTTGAAGTATGTTACTCTGAGTGAAATAAACCTATTACAATAGGACATCTATTGTATGAGACTACTATTATAACCATTCATCTCTGTAAGTTGGTTGTACTGCAGTGACTTATGTGCTGTTGTGATGATGGAGGCCATACCACAAGTATTTCAAATACCAGCAGGGTTATCTCCGGTGGTCAGATTTCAGCAGAACTTCCATACTAAGAATAGAGTATGAAGAAGTAGGTCCAGTTCTGAGAGATTAGCTAGTGAAAGCCCTCAAATGAGAAGGCTCTCAAAATATGACTAGGTAAGAGCTACCTTCTGAAAGTAGAATCAATCTTAATAATGTAAGTGGAACAAAGCTTTCATAACCTTAATTCGATGATGGGCCACAACTCAAAATGAGAAGTAACAGTAACAAACAACCATTAATAAATAGAATGTAGAACCTCTGAAGTATGAATCTAGGAAATTTGAAGTCATCAAAAATGAAATAGAATACAGGAAGATTAACATTGTCGGCGTTGGCAGAAATGCATTGAAAACGGTATATGGAGCCAGAGAATCCTATTGTCTATTATGCTAGAATGACAAATTGAAAAGTGATGCCACCTTTATTGTCAAAAAGAACTGCTATCCAAAAGTTATGGAATTTATGGTCATTGGATTTTGGATTATATTTACTATCTTTATCCTCTCTCTGCTTTTTTAATGAAATGTGTTTGTCTGACAGACATGGTTCTGCCTTTGTGAATGACTGTTATTGAAAGATTTGTCCTGTCACCAACCCTCATTGTTTGTGTAACTAGTGTCCAGTCACTTAAGCTTTTAATCTGTGCGAGTCAATAATTCACGTATATTCCTTTGAAAAGCAAGCCTATACACGTATAATTTCCTTTTCCCAACAATGTTTTAAATTTTATGCCATTGACTAAATTAGTGATACTATCAATAGCAATACCTTATGGCCAGGGGAATGATTTATAAAGTTCTCTAACATAAAATGATAATATGTCTCTAAAATGAACTAGAGAAATATATAAAGCATAGATATTTGAATGGATTTTGGATTCATGCTTAATTCTAGCCCTAATCTAAGAACAAATAGCTCCTATGACTTGGCACTACTCAATATTTGCCCACATGAAGAGATCACTGACGATATGGTGGGTGTTCTAGCAAAGATTGGTGGAAAAATCAGATAGTGCCTGGCTATAAGAGCAAATAGTGTCTGGGGTCTTAAAACAGGCAGTCGTTTAAGTGGGGTGTCAGCTGGGTCTCTGTGGAAGAAGCACATAAGCCTGTGCAATCTAAGAATTGCAAATAATCACACCCAAGTTCAGAGGAGGGAAACATATCAGATCTTAAATTCTGAACACCCTGTTTACAGAGGCTATGAATAACCGTGGAAGCCCCAATCCATTGACGGGGCTCATACAGATGAAGATTCCATCTGATCCCTTCTGGAGGTCGTTCAGAACTGTGCATGGCCTTACTATCAAACAGAGAGCATTATAAAGTCGATTGCGGCAGATGTTGTCAGGTTAAAATGTAACACCTTATCAATTGATAACCTTTTTGGCCTGTTTTAAAACTCATACCGATTTCATTATAACCGAAGCTTTTCTCTGCGTTATTTCATTATTGTGGTTGCATTTTTAGTGTTTCTTGTTTTGTATGGTTTTGAATGTGAAACCCAGGATGTGGAGAGGTATAGACAGTCACTGGATAAATAATGCCTAAGGTCATGGCAGGGGGTGTTGGGGAGAAATAGGGAACGAATAGCATTGACTACAAGAAAGAAGGCAATTTGCTGAAATTGATTGTGGTAATGATTGCACAACTGTTCTTAATATGATTGAATGGTTAAATTGTATGATATGTGAATTATACGTCAATAAAACTCTAAAGAAAAAGAAGATTCAAGACCCATCATGAAACACAATGCCATCTGAGGCAGAGTGATATCTATATACCTTCAGGGGTGCTAGTTAATGCAATGATTATTCACATTTATGCACCTATCACTACAGCCATTGATGAAGAAATTGAATAATTCTACTAACTTCTCCAGTCTGAAATGAATCAAACATGTAATCGAGATGCATTAATAATTAACAGTGATTAAAGTGCCCAAGTTATAAAGAAAGAGGATGGATCGGTAGTTGGAAGGTATGGTCTCCATGATAGAACTGATGCTGGAGATCAAATAACAGAATTTTACAAGACCAATGGCTTCATTCAAAATACCATTTTCAGCAGCATAAATGGTAAATATGCATACACTCTGTGTTCGGCTGGGTTTGTTAGAGAAACAAATGCAGTGACGTTTATTGCTGTGTAAGACAGAGTTTGGTATCAAGAAGTCATTATATATCAAGAAATCATCCCAGTCCAGTACAACTCAAGTCCGATACTAGTCCACAAGTCCCTCTTCGGACTCATGGAGCCACATGCAATGTTGCAGAATGCAGGGAGATCACAGGCTAGTGGGTACAGTGTCATGTAGATCCAAGGTCTGTGGACATATGACAGGGCTCTGAAGGCTCTCAGGGTCAGTGGGAGAGAGACGGTAGGGGTGGAATCCAATCTGTCAATAAGGTCACAGCCTAATGCTATCGCCTTGGGTTGTGGACATCTATTAGGAGGACCCTGGAAGCCTTCCCCTCTCTCCATGGCTACCGCTATTGATTACACCGCCTGAGACCACAGAGTTGGAGAAAAACAAAATGAAAAATCAAATTCACAAAAACTACCGGACTTAATGCTCTAACAGAGGATAGTGGAAAGCCCCAAGGCTTCGGCCTTAAGAAACCTTTCTTACTTAGAACTGACCATTCTGGGTAATTACTTTTCAGTAAAACAATAGACACAATGAAATAAATAGTAGAGGGCTGTATCCCTTATAATAAGAAGACAGGGAGGAGTACAAAATGTGAATGAAGAAAATGGGTATCCCGATGTTATGGTACAAACTAGTTTATTCTACAAAGTATAAACTCTTAAATGTTAACTTTTAACTCGAGAACCATAGGTTAAAAAATCAATCGGAAGTTACTATCTGAATATGTATTATTTTCTAACAATTTTTTTAATTGTAGCTCATACTCATTCATATATAGGTAAGAAAACATTTGATTTTCAAAAATCTTCACATCCACGGTTCAATGACTTTAAATATGTTCACCATGTTGTTATACCATAAGAATAATGTTTTATAATCCATAAAATGGATGATGTAGACATTAAGTGATGCCGCAAAGTATGTGAAATATTATAATAATTTGGTTATAATGGCACAGATATTTAATGACGAAACAATTAAGCATTCCTGTTGACCTCTGGTACCTTCAACTCTATGAGAGAAGCCACATATGGAAGCCGGCGTTCCGTGTGAGGTTCAAGATGAAAGCACTAAGTGCCCCACACCAGAAATTCCATACGTGATAGAGAAAGATTTGAAACCATCATAAAATGCACATCTTTGAAATGCAGCATCCCTTCACTTGACTTCAAGACTGCTACATGTGCCCCCTAAATAACAGTGTGCTTATTTGTTGTTAAGAATCCATGGATTACATAACTTTATCTTTTGTTTAAAAGTGAAAAATCAATTTTGCAACCCACGTGTAGTAAGTTTAGAGGATGCTGAAGGAATAGAGCTATAGAGTTGGAACCAAAACACACAACACACAGCTAAGAACCAATGCAGGTGAACCAATGTGAGACAGCGGCACTCGGTCCCAGGCACACTGGTCACTCACAAAGCCCCTACACTTACACTAAGCACATGATGGCAATTCACCCAGCCCCCACCTGAAATATTTTCTCTACCAAGCCTTCTCCTGTCCACCTTGGAAGAGAATTGCGAATTGTACTTTCCTAGAATTGATCTGTAATAATCTGAAATCATTTACTCTTTCCTGATTGTTCACATGCTCCACACTCAGCTGCCGAGCCTGGAAGCCACACACAAGGGATGCTTGTGCAGGTGAGAGTAGGAGCAGATTCTTGAAGTTTCTCAAGTTATTCACATGAACTGAACAATTCAACATGATTCTACTTTTCACTGGATATCAATTTAATTTCTTGGGCACAATTTAAGATTTAATTCCAAGAAAACTTTTGTTTCTAGGATTTAGACCTACGCAATTTGGGACAGATATTTAATTCTGTAATAGGTACAGACTAGCTATTTTTTATGTTATTTGTAGATTATCATAGGGCTCTTTTTGCAATTGAATATGTCAGGTTAATACAATATGTTATTTCAAAGGGGAGATATTTCAAGAAAACTATTAGACTCAGGTTACAATAAACATGTATTTTTCATAATTGTCACCTCTCCTATTTTCATTAGAGATCAGTTTGTTGTCTTTAATATTTTCCCACTTAACTTCAGGGATAAATAATGATTCTTCAAATGAACTTTGTATATATTTTCTGGAGTGAAAATATCTCTTTTATTGGTGTAGAGCTCAACGTCTTCCGCAGTGTGTGTGTACATTGAATGTTTGTTTTTTAAAAGTGACTTTGATTTCAGTCACTTTGAATATATTATTGAACATGTCAAGTTTTATGGAGTTAGAAAAATCTATTTCTATAATTTATGAATAGAAAATATGAGGGACCCCAGACACTGTATCTTTTGATAGCGAGGCACTATCAATTTTATTTACCACATTTGCTTATGTATTCATTTTGTCTTCAGCGATCATGTCAGGAAGGTGAGCACCACAGAATGCTGGATTGTTAGAACAAAGTGTTCTTCTGTTAAGGAAGTACTTGAGTTGAGGTCCAATGTTCATCTAAAACCTTAATTCTCAACATATAGATATGAATACATAGTTCTATTCCCTTCTCGTTATAAATATATATATGCTTGTATTTAGGCCTCTATAAATGTCCTTTGACTCCTGGTTCTTATCTCTATTTACTTTTACTTTCCTGTTGTCCCACCGTCATGTTTGGCCTTCATTCAGGATTATTAATTCCTTGCTGATACATTGTCCTTGACTAAGCCCCACTAGGCATCCTCTGATCTTCCTTTCATTGATTTTAGTCCACTTGTTTTTCCTTTGTCCCTGGGTTAGTTCTCCCCCAACCCCTTCCTTTCTCCCACCTCCCCTTCTCCCATATCTCCCCAGAACCATTGGTCCTGTTCTTTTCATCTCCCAATTATTTATCCCACCTATCTTATCTAGATAGATATGCAGATACATTAATAAAGGCAAAAACCAGGCAAATAAAACAACAAAGGAAGTCAAAACCAACAAAACAATAACAACAAAAAACAAAATAAGCAATAAAGCCCACATGGAAGAAGCACACCAACCTATGTGATCATGAGGTGTCAATGGGATCATGTATCAGGTATCTAAGATCCAGAACAAAACCATACCCAAGGTGAGTCGGGTGGGGGTGTGTGGGGGGCATGCACTGAAGACCCAATGCCCATTTGTAGACAATTCGACATACCCTCACAGAGGGGTCACAGGGAAGAGGTGAGCCAGTCAGGGTGCAGTATAGCACCGATGAAACACACAACTTTCCTCTAGTTCTTTGGTGCTTCCTTAACCACACTATCATGACCTCAATTGTACTTACAAATCAGATTAGACCAGAGCATGCATACTGCTACAGATCAGAGCCCACAACACAGGGAATCCAGGACAGATAAACCCCTCAGGGCCAACAAGGAAAATAGAGATACCAGAGGTTAGGGGAAGGTGGGAAAAGAAAGGGGGGAATCAATCACAAGGATCAACATATAACGCCCCCTTCTAGGGAGATGAATAATGGAAAAGTAGGTGAGGGGTGACGGAGGATGATGTAAGATATGGAAATAGTAATCTATAACTTATCAAGGGTTTGTGAGGGATGACGAGAGGGGAATGGAGGGGAAGAAATGGGGAGCTCATATCAGGGGCTCAAGTCGGAAGAGAATGCTATGAAGATGATGGTGGCATATGTACAAACGTGCTTGACACTCGATGAATATGGATTGTGATAAGAGATGTAAGATTCCCAATAAATGTATTTTTTTAAAAGAAAGAAAATAAACTATGAGGGACATTTTGGATATAGAAGTTTGTGAAATTAAGAATTTGGGACAAAATAGACAACTTGGTTATCTATCTCTCTTTTATATGTGTATTGGTCTATATCTCTGTCTATCTATCATCTATTTTCCATCACTGATTTTTGTTGCTATTTGTGAGGTAGGTGCCAGCCAGTTGGTTCCAACCCATAGCAACCTTATGCACAACAGAATGAAATACTGCCAAGTCCTATGCCATCCTCACAATTGTTCCTATTCATGAGCCTGTGGTTGCAGCCACCATATCATTGCCAGCCTTCTCCTTCACTGCTCCTGTACTTGACCAGACATGATGTTTTAGTCCAAAACTGGTGCTGTATTCTTCATCATATAAACCAGCTTCTCTATTTACTTATTTTACATATTGAATAAGTATGGTGAGAGGCTATCACCCTGATGCACACATCTTTCCTAATTTTAAACCATGCATTATTCCCTTGTTCTGTTCACCTAAGAGCCTCCCGATCCATGTACAAGTTCTTCAGGAGCACAATCAAGTGTTCTGGAATTCCCCTTCTTTTAACGGTTATCCGTAGTTTGTTATGATCTATATGCCTGTCATTTTTTCATACTGTGGTACCTTCTGTGTTGCTGTGATGCTGGAAGCGATGTCCCTGGTAATTCAAATGCTGGCAGAGGCACCCAAAGTGGATGTGCTTCAGCAGAGCTTCCAGACCAAGAGCAGAGAGAAAAGGACCGAGCTTCCCACTTTCGAAGAAAAACCTCAGGTTAAGGGCATTGAAAAGATGACTGAGGAGCAGCTGCTTTCTCAGAGTAGAATTGACCAAGGTGACCCAAGTCAGGTCAAGCCTGTGGGAGTGGGCCCTTCTCAATCTTCATTTGCCCCTTCAGTTGATGGGGAACAACTCAACATAGAGCGAAATAATTACAAAAATCTGCTATAGATTAGAACTTAGAATATATGAAGTACTGAATCTAGGAAAATTGGAAATCATAAAAAATGAAATGGAATAAATAAAAATTGATATCCTAAGCATTACTAAGCTGAAATGGGCTGATATTGGCCACTTTGTGTCATAAAATCATATGATTTACTCTATCAGGAATAACACAATCAAGAGGAATGGTGTGCCATTCATTGTTGAAAAGAATATTTCAACATCAATCTTGAAGTATAATGATGTCTACTATAGAATACCTTCATGGAAATCCAATCAATATAACTATTATTCACATTTATTCACCAACCACAAAAGCTAGTAGAGAAAAATTTGATTTCTACCAATCACTTCAGTTGGAAATTGACTGAATATGCAATCAAGATGCATTGATAATTACTGGCAAGTGAAATGCAAATGCTGGAAACAAAAATGAAGGAATAGTAGTTTAAAAGCATGGATTTGGTGAGAGACAAAAAGCTGGAGACCATAAGACACAATTTAGCCAAACCCATGACTTGTTCATAGCAAATACCTTTTTCAAGAACACATGGGCTTCTCTGGATGAAATACACAAAGATCAAATTGATTCCATCTGTGTAAAGAGATGATGAAGAAAATCAGCATCAGCAGCTAAAACCAGGTGAGGATCTGACTTTGGAACAGATCATTGATTGCTCATATGCAGGTTCAGGATAAAGTGGATCAAAATTCAAACAAACCCATGAGAGGCAAATACACCCTTGAATCTATCCTACTGAATTTTGAGGACAAATTTGAAGCTTTGAAGACTAATGACAGAAGACCTGAAGAGCTGTTGGGGGCCATCAAGGGACATTATTTATGGAGAATGCAAAAGGTCATTAAAATGGCAGGAAATAAAGAAAATATCAAAAATATTAAAAATAGAGTAGCTAAAGCAAATGGAAGAAATTATGAATTCAACGAGCTGGACATAAAATTTCAAAGAGCAGTTAAAGAAGACAACGCCACATATTACAATGACATGCCCAAATACCTAGAATTAGAAAAGTAAAAATGAAGAACCTGCTCAACGTATCTTAAACTGATAGAACTTAGACTGAAAGAAAAGCCCAGGCCTTTAGTTGCATCACTGACAGATTCTATAGGCAAAATAGTGAATGATACAGGAAGCATAAGAAGAAGATGGAAAGAACACAGAGTAACTGTGCTGAAAAGAACTGTCTAAATTCCACGGCTTGAGGAGATATCTCAGAACCAAGGTACCCTGAAAGCATTAGCTAAAAACAAGCCTCAAGAAATTGATGGAATGCCAAATGAAATGTTTCAACAACCTGATGAAGCACTGGGATCATTCCCTAGTCTGTGCCAGAAAATTGGAAAAACAGCTACTTAGCCAACTGACTGCTGACTGGAAGAGATCCATATTTTCAGCCATTCCAAAAGGAAAAAAAAAGTGACCCAATAGAATGCTAAAACTAGAAAACAATATCATTCATATAACATGCCAATAAAATTCTGCTGAGGGCCATCCAATAATGGTTACAGCAGTACATTTAAGGGGAGATGCCAGAGGTATGCAGAAGAGGATGTGGAACAAGGTATATAATTGATGATGTTAGATGGATCTTGGTTCACAGTAGAGAATACCAGAAAGATGTTTACTCGTGTTCTATTGACTATTCCAAGGCATTGATATTTAGATGATCTAATTCAAGGAAATAATATTTGTTTTCTATAAAATTAAAACACTTATTTTATAGTTAAGGGAACTAAATTACACACTCTGTTTGTGAGACCAGGTTGATTAGAGAAACCAATCCAGAGACACTCATGTGTGCAAAAGAGACCTTTATATCAAAGAGCATTTGTATCTTGAGAAAATATCTCAGCCCATTCCAGATAAAGTCCATAAGTTCTATATTAGCCCATAAGTCCTAATGCTATACCATAAATCCTTCTTCAGATTCACGCAGTCACATGCATTGATGCAAAATTCAGGAAGAACACAAGTTGCTGGGTGCAAAATCTTGTGAATCCAATGGCAGTGATATATCAGTGCTGCAGTGGACCTCCACATGGCTCCTCCAGGTCTCTGGCTGGGACTCTTCAACAGGAAGGTGAAGCCAAGAGAAAGAGACTCTCACAGGGCTCAGAAAGTCTCCCTGTGACTTATCAACGGGGGAAAACAGACAGACAGAGAGAGAGAGAGAGAGAGAGAGAGAGAGAGAGAGAGAGAGAGAGAGAGAGAGAGAGAGAGGAAGAGAGAGAGAGAGAGAGGAAGTTCCCATACTCCTTATGAGAAGGCTATGCCAACAAGGAGTCATGATCAGGCTGTGACCGGATTGACAGGCTAAACTCCACCCTTCACTCTTAATACTTTCAAGTTGACATGAGATTATGTAACTATCACAGACCAACCTTTGTCAAGTTGAGACTTTTACACAACTCTTTAGCTAGCCATGTATAATTTTTAAACAAAATTAATAAGGTCATATGTGTGCCTGACAGGACAAAACTCAAATGCATACAATTCAAAATGTGCCAGACAAATTTAAATATAATATTCTATATGTGATCAAAACAAAAATGTCCTATGCCTAACAATTGCAGTTTTATGAACACTTACACCAGTCTTATAACACTATAAATATATTCCTCCAATCATGAACGTTTGTAAACCAGGTATTTCTCGCCCTCCTTCCCCCCATATCCAATTTCTATACTGCCCACTTATATCAACCCAGTGCTCTGATGAGACAAGCAATAAGGCCTTAGGTCTCTGGCTGCATCAAGTCAGGGTGGTCCCTTTTATCAGTCATTTTGACTAAGAGGCGTGGCCTCAGAGTTCAAGAGGCCATTCTGTCTGCTGAGCTCAAATACACATTATTCACGTTCGTTTTTACCATTTCAAATAGGAATAACCAAAGACAACAGCCAAGGAAAAGAATCACAACTTCAACTTCCCATGTTTTTCCAGAAAACAATTGAGCAAACAGTGTGGGCCTAGCTGATGGATGCTAGCCAAAGGACAAAAGCTGCCATGAGCCAGAGATCAAACAAGCTGCAGCATACACTCTCCAAAAGTATGTTTTGTTTCTCCAGTTCCTCACTCATGGTACTATAATGTGTTAGACCAGATTGACTAGAGAAACAAATCCAAAGATACTCATATGTGTGTAAAACAGATATCAAAGAGCAATTATATATTGAGTAAACATTCTAGCCTAGTTCAGATCAAGTCCATAAGTCCTATATTAGCCCAGAAGTTGACTACTAGCCCATAAATCTTTCTTCAGGTTCATGCAATCACATGCAATGATGCAAAATACGGAAAGATCAAAGGCCTGTGGGTGCAAAGTCTTGTGGATCCAACGGCAGTCGATACATCTCAGGGTTGGTGTGGGTCTCTAAATGGCTCCTCCAGTCCTCTGAGTATGACTCTTCAATATGAAGGTGAAGCAGAGAGAGGCTTTAAAGGGCTCAGCAAGTCTCTGTGTAGCATGTCAACAGGAAAACGAAGGCAGAGAACGAGAGAGAGGAAGTTCCCAGAATCCTCATGAGAAGGCCACACCCACAAAGAGGCATCATCAGGCTGTAACCTGATTGACTAGCTATATTCTACCCCTTCATTCTTAATACCTTAAATTGATATGAGTTTATGTAACCACTATACTCTGCTTAGAAAGATTCATGGAAAAACCAGTACACAGGGACTCAAATCAGTACACTGGACTCCTGGATTAGGAATCTTACCTCTTGCATGAGTGATTGATAGAGTCTAAGTGAGATTGCCCATCCTTATTTTATTTGCAGGTTTTAAATTAAGCTTGCTGTTATTAACTCCAGGGATATCTGTAAACATCAAGGAGTGCACCTGTTCTCTAGGTTACAAAATTTGTTGAAGTTGTTTTTGTTCCCAGATATCTCTGCAGAGCACTCTTTCCCAGATGTCTCATCCACTCAGTAAACAAAAATTGGAGGAAAATGTAATATAGAATTTAGAACTGCCATCAAGTGTTCTTAAACTATATATATATATAATTTTGTTAGGGACTCATACAACTCTTATCACAATCAACACATATATCCATTGTGTCAAGCACATTTGTACATTTGTTGCCATCATCATTCTCAAAACATTGTGTTTCTACTTGAGCCCTTGGTATCAGCTTCTTTCCCCTCCCTCCCTGAATTTCCATCCCTCATGAACCCTCGATAATGTATAAATTATTATTTTTTCATGTCTTATACTGTCCGATGGCTTCCTTCACCCACTTTTCTGTCATCCTTCCCCCATCCTTCCCTTATCCTCCTGGTATTGCTACTCTCATTATTGGTCCTGAGGGGTTTATCTGTCCTGGATTCCCTGTTTTCAGCTCTTATCTGTACCAGTGTATATCCTCTGGTCCAGCCTGATTTTTAAGGTAGAATTCTGATCATGATAGTAGGGGGGAGGAAGCATTAAAGAACTAGAGGAACATTGTATGTTTGATCGGTGCTATACTTCACCGACTGGCTCGTCTCCTCCCCGCAACCCTTCTACCAGGGATGTCCAGTTGCCTACAGATGGGTCTTGGGTCTCCACTCCACACGCTCCCTCATTCACAATTATATATATATATTGCTCTTTGATGCCTGATACCTGATCCCATCAACACCTCATGATCACCCAGGCTGGTGTGCTTCTTCCATGCAGGCTTTGTTTTCACAGCTAGATGGCCGCTTATTTATCTTCAAGACTTTAAGACCCCAGCTGCTATATCTTTTGATAGTCAGGCACTATCAGTTTTCTTCACCACCTTTGCTTATGCACATTAAACTATATATTCTTATGATGGAAAATTCATATCAGGTTGTGCTCCTGAAATTCAAATTACCTCCTAAACAATATTCCAGTGCTGGTCATTTGTTCTTCTTATAAGGCAACGGTTCTCAACCTTCCTAATGCCATGAAACTTTAATACAGTTCCTCATGTTGGGGTGACCCCCCCAAACATAACATTATTTTCATTGCTACCTCATAAATGTAATTTTGCTAGTTATGAATCAGGTGACCCCTTTGAAAGGGTCATTCGACCCCCAAAGAGGTCGCAACGCACAGGTTGAGAACCGCTGGGATAAGGTACTGTGGAAAGCCCTGCTTGGTGCAAACCACTTTTTCAGTAAGCTGCTACCAGAAAGGCTGGAAGATCAAAGAGTCCCCAGGAGAAAGGTCTGATGATCTATTGTGAAATATCGGCCATTAACAACCTTCTGGAGTATGGTGCTGCTCTGACATGCACGGAATAAGAATGAGTCAGAATTAATTGGATGACAACTATTTATAAGTTGTAATGAAAATTCTATTTCCATTTCTTTATAGTGCATAGGGAATATTTCTTAATATTTTCTTTCTTTAATTTCAAAGCATGCATTCCTCCACTTAATACTAACCCTCTTATTTCTTGATATTTCCTTCAAAGAATTACTTGTCTCGTTAAATGTAATCTTTCTGTCCTTCATAAAGTGAGTTACTTTATTTCTTCAGTCCCTTTAGGAAATCACTGTCATTAATCCAGGGCTTCAAACTGCCAACAAAGATACAAATAATATACAAGTATTGCACTTAAAAAGAAGAGGCAGAACAAAATCATATTGGACCGTCGATGAAAAACTTCACTCCATCATTGCTGGGAACAGAGATAGAAATGAATCTAGCCACGTGTCATATGCTATTGTGCATAAGCAGAACAGAGGAAGTTAATGCATGCCCTCTTTAAGGATTCTACTTAAAGAGAAAGATCTCAGAAATACAGGGAAATTCAGTTTCCAACTTCTAGTCTAAGAAAATATCCCATTCTCAAGATTTCTGATTAGGTGCCCTGCATGGTAGATGCAAGGATTCTGATAGATTTTACATTTATTAGATACAACAATCAATAAGGCAACATATTTTTTGTTTGTTTTTCAGGTCTTCCTTACCCAAAGCTTCTGCTATCTGGTATAAAATAGGTCAATCATAGGTTCCTGCCCTAGAAGTTGAAGTTTCCGACCGTGGCAGAATCATGAATAACTGTGGTTGTTGTATGATTATAGCAGAAGGCTGGGATGGAGGTTCTTGCCATTTATTAGAATGTTATTAGACTCTAAAGTTCCCTGGCTCATCACTATTTTTAAGCCTAATCCTTCAACTGTTTCATTGATCAATGAGCTATTCAGTGTCTTTCTTTTAATTAAGATTCTACTGAAATCATCTAGTTTTGGTATGATTTGCTTGGCAACCAAATAATTCTAACTGATCTGCTGCTCTAGTCCTGGTGCATACCAGCCCTCTTCCCAGATTACCAAGGTTTAAAGAAGGCTACTGGTGCTTAGTACCTTCCTGCCCCAGTTTCACTCAACACACTGCTATTCATTGTGCTCAGGAATCATTGTAGCATGTGGTTTACTACAGAAAGACATGAGGGCACATAGAAGACAAATATAATATTCCTGGGGATTTTTAAAGGATTGTTATGAAAAATGGTGTCTAGTCTAAGAACTGAAGTCCTGGGAAACAGTTATACAGATGAAGGATGCTTAATATGTGGTTAAGTTGGGAAGGTGGTATAGGCAGAGTAAAAGAGCATGCCCCAGGAAAATATATTTATGGAACTGAAATACTCACACAATATTAAATGCATGTATCACTCAAAAGGAGAAGAATACACATTATACTGAATTCAATAGAGAGCCATTGAAAAGTGTGTAGCCGAGCAGACACCTGACCTAGTTGTTGTTATTTTTAGGTGTCATCAAGTCAGTTCTGACTCATGTGAACCCATGCACACAAGGACAAAACACTGCATGGTACTCCACCACACATAATATAACAATATAGTGTAGTTCAGCATAACATTGCTATATTCAAACCCATCATAGCAGCCGCTATATCAATCCAACCCAGCTTGTAGAAGGCCTACCTCGGTTGACTTTTCCTCTATGCTAACAAGTATTATATTCTTTTCTGGGGACTGATCACCTGATAAAGTATCCATAGTGGTGGTGATGAGTTGCTATACTTGCTTCCAGGGACCCTCCTGATTTGACATGCTCCAAGACAGATTTCTTTGTTCTTTTGTCAACCCACGGTACTTTCAATATTCTTTGTCAGCACGATAATTCAAATGCATTGGATCTTCTTTAGTCATTCCTATTCAATGTTCAACTTTCACACACATATGAAGTGATTAAAATATCATAGCTGAGTTAGGCACACCTTAGTTCTCAAAGTAACATCCTAGCTTTTCAACCTTTTAAAGAAGTTTGTGCAGCATATTTACCCAATGCAGTATATTGGCTGATGTTTTGACTAATCTCCTCTATCTTCTGACTGCTGCTTCCATGAGCACCGGTTATGGATCCAAGCAAGAGGACATCCTTGGAAATGTCAATCTTCATTAATCAAGATGTTATCTATTTGTCTAGTTGCGAGAGTTTTTGTTTTCTTTACACGAAGTTGTAATCTGTGCTGAAGGCTGCAATCCTTGATATGCACCACAAGGTGCTTCAAATCTTCAGTTCCAGAAGCAAGATGTGTCTTTTGAATATACTGTTTTGTCAATGTTCTTTGAAAAAGACACAATTATGGGTCTTTTTGGTCATTTGGCCATGTAGTTTGTCTAACATCTAACTAACCAGTGTTAACCAGTAAGTTTAACACAGCACCAATTCTGCTATAAAAGCAAAAACAGTGTTCTCAATCTGTAGTATTGCCATAGTCTCTCTGCTTTCCGCAGTAATTGGTGAGTCAAGAAGTGAACATAAAGTGAGAAGCCAGCATGTGCATTGGTCCACTGTTGGAGTATCTTGTGGTTCATGGTCTTTGTAAGGGAATCATTTGCTACAGTAGCATTCTATTTTTCATGGGCAGTTATTTTATTATCTTCTGTAGATTTACATTTCTGTTCTCTCAGGACATTAGTTCTGCCACATTAGATAGCTCAATGCTATTAGAATATTTTCACTTTAAAATATGTCTTGGGTGATAAAATTGCAAAAGCACATTTACAAATGAGAGCAGCCTGATTTCTGCTTATTTCTCACTGGGTCCATTTGAGCATCATTCCCCCAAAACTCTTTGGTTAAATAACAGAGTGGTTATTCTTTGTGCCATACTAATAAGATAGTTAGTGGACTTTTAAAGTCAATTCAAATTAGCTTTTTGCTGTACTAGAACTATAGTAATAGTAAGAAATATAGGCCACAATACATTAATTTTATCTCTATTCAACTAACAGTTAATAGATTTCAATAAAGCTTATGAGTACTTTATACACTTATGTATCACATGCTTTTGTAATATTATTTATCATTAATTAATTACTAAGTACCTGTCATATAAAGTTAATGTGTTAAATATAAAGAGTTGTAAAGATTGCATCCTTATCTTAAACATTTTGCAATATCCTCAGGGGAAACCAATGAATAAAATGAAAGATTATCTGAAGGAGCTGAAGAAGCCCAACTGCAGGTCGAGTCAGATGAGATAAATCAACAATAGCATCCATTATGAATGCCTTTTCCAAAAAAAAGTGGAACTTAGACATTGCTTATATTCAGGCACTACAGCTGAGTTGATTCCAACTCCTAGTGACACTGCAGATAGAATAAAACTGCTTCCTAATGTTTCCAAGACTGCAAATATTTAAGAGAACCAGCTGCCTCAATTTGCTTCTGAAGAGCAGCTGGTGAGTTCCACTCGCTGATCCATTAGCAGCCCGTTCACCACACGGTCTCCTGAATATGGATTTTATACATCAAATAAAGCCAAAATATTTATTATTCATCTTAGATTGTGGAATACTTAGCTAGTCCCTATCATTCCCAATTTCTCGTGTGCATGTTCTGTATAAATCTCCGCCCCTTAAGTGTGGAGAGAAGTTTTAAATATGAGTAGCATAGTTAGGTTTTACATATGTGCCATATGATATGTGGCAAGCATGAAGAGATTTTACAAATGTGGTTTAGATCTTGGGTTAATCTGGGTAGACTAGAGGAACAAATGCATAGACACTCAATGTGTATAATAAAGAGCTTTATATAAATGGTCAGTTGGATACTGAGGAAACATCCCAGCCCATCCCAGATCAAGTCCATAAGTCTGATATTAACCTATATGTTCAATACCAGTCTATAAAGTCCTCTGCAGACTCATGAAACACATGCAATGATGCCAAATGCAGGAAGATCACAGACCAGTGGGTGGAAGGTCTTGTGGATCCAGTGGCGGTAAAGGCATCTCAGCACTGGCAGGGATCTCCACATGGTTCCTCCAGCTCCAGAGCTCTAGTGTACCTCCAAGTGTCATGTCAACAGGTATGTCTCACAGGGAGTGAACCTGTCTCTTGCCTCCAGCCAGCTATTTATCTCCTTAGAGCCTCCAAATTAGGTCATAAAGCTGTGACCTGATTTACAGGAAAAACTCCACCCCTACATGCTTAAATCTCAAATTGACAACAGAATATGTAACCACCACAGGTCTCAAATCGGTTGAGACTTTAAAGGGAAATTACCCTGGGTGCGCAAAAGCAATCAGATAATAGTCCTATAAAAGGGGGGTTAGACATTTTATGAAGAGAGAGAGACTCTTCTTGTAGGCTTAAGCAACATGAGAAAAGCTGTCCTGCTGGCATGGATGAAGAGAGGGGTCATGAGTTCAACAGCCACAGAAGAATGAATTCAGCCAGCAACCTGAGGGAACTTGCAAGAGAATCTTTTCCTTAATCAAGCTTCTGATAAGAAGGCACCAAAGACTACAGTGATTGTTGCTTTGTGATACTTGAACTAGAACATTCAGTTAAATTATGCCTTGATTTCTGATGCAAGAACCCTTTGAAATAATAAATGCAATTTGTTTTAAGTAAATAAGTTAGTGGTCATATGATATGCAGCAATAGAAATCTAATAAGCAAGATTTCCCAACTCACACCCAGAAACTGTCCTGTAGCTACCTTTTTCTGCTTCAAAACCCAAAGTTCTCCGTGGAAACATTTTTCTTCTGAGCTGTTCAGTGGCCAGTAGAAATTGGATGCTGCTAGTGCAATACCTTCAAGGAAGAAGGATTCTCTACTGGAAGATGAAAAAGTCTGCTGATCCAGAGGGGAACTAAGATTCATGCACACTTCACAGATTCAGCCATGAGCTAGATAATAAAAAAGTCTTCTCTGTATAAGACTTTCAAGTTCATAGTTCATTTTTCTGAGTTTTCCCCTAAGAAACTAGAAGTCCAAACTTGTACATCTGGTGCCTTGGAACAGCTGAGAATCCTGAGAGAACCATATCTTCTGACAGTCTGTATTTTTAATGCTCTCTCAGTCCTGACCCAGTCAAGGTAAGACCCTACCCTGTAGACTGTGATCATAATTGTCTCATCTCCACGGAGCTCATTATGGTCCAAAACAATAAGATGAAGAATGATTCAGTCTTCCCTGTGCTTATCACACCAGTGTTAGTTTTTCATGATAAATTAGTAATAACTCTCAGGCACATTTGGCAAGCTGGAGAAAAATGGATTTTTTTACAATGCATTGAATAAACATCTTCTGCTTGAATATCTCCTATACTTCACTGACTTCTATACAGTAGAAGTTTATTGACTTATGTACTGCAAGCTATGTTTGAATGATTGTTTCATATATTATGATATGCTACATTACATCGAGTTTCTTTTTCTGCTTCCATAGCCCAAAGACTTATTGGAATCAGTTTATTTCAAACTCATAAAATATACATGACTTAGGAAAAGATTATTGTACCAAGAGTTCCACAAATCTTTTGAACCCACATGCTTGATTATCTGTTGAAATTAATTTCATTTTCTGTCATTATCTCAGTGCATGTTAAGTTTTATGGTAGAGTATCAAGGTTCAATCTGCTCTGTGTAATATGCTGCCATGAAACAACTTCTTTCAGTGTAATAGTTTGCTGGCTTTTTTTTTTTTTAAGAATCTAACATCTATAAAGCAGAAAGTTTGTTTGGAAGTAAGAATTCTAAAATGATCCTTTTTCTAAAGCAATTTCATTTAAAATATAATTAAACTACCCTGTCTTTATTAACACACTATCTACATTCCACACAGTAGACATTTTCCAAGAAGCTGTATGAGACTGCTGAAGAAACGGGGATGTGGGGGAAATACCCGAGGGTGGAAGAGTTGTGCAGAGAGTGTCTTGAGCTGCCATCCAGATGTCTGCCTTGCGCTCTGTCCCAGGGATTGTGCCATTTGACGCCTTTTCCTTCTGCCTCCGAGAGTCAGGTTTGGACTAATGGGGACCAAGAGCAAGAAATCAAGGTATATGGAGATGTGTGACCTTGAGAAATGAATGTGTTCATTTCCTTTCTTATTGGATCTTCAGATTGCTAACTTCTCTCTATGAAGGGTCACACGCATGTTAGAGAATCCTTTTATACAGCGATCTCTTTAGGTTTTGAAGTCCATGCAAAATTAGTAATGGTTTCTCGCTTGTTTTAGCCTCATCATACCTGTTTCTCCTAAAAACTTCCCAAAGCATTGTAAATAGGTTATTTTTAAATGTACTGCAGCCTAAAAGTCGAGTGTCTTATTTGCTTTTTCAAGGACCCTCAATTATACAGTTATGATATTTGAGTGTGTTAATTACATATCTTATATTTCTCTTTTATTCTCTTCTAAAATAAAGGGGGGAAATATATGCCTACTCACATAGCCTCAGGAGTCTATTAGGAGTATAAAATATGGAAACACATGATAAAATGCTTTTAAAGGCTTAACACCTTCCTTCAATAAATGCACATTGAAGATTTAGTTTGTGTTAAACACATAAAAACTATGCATGAATACTAAAATGGATTATGTGTGGACTCTGAGAACGGATTACTATTCCTGTAATATAAGAGGCAATGATGAAACGCAAAACTGGATATTCAAAAGATCGCGTGTGGATTTATTTTCTGATCTCATTCTAATTGAGCAAAAGAAAAACTATACCATTTTTCTGAAGAATTTGAATTGGATCTCAAGGATGGAGAATTTGAATGCAGAAATTAGGCAGGAACTAAATAAATTAGTTCGGGCGATGAGCATTAGGAGTGAGAGTGAAGAGTTTTGATAAAGTTTGGGCATTGCCTAACTAGGCTTGAAGTGTTGCAGGCTGCCTCACATAAGGTGTTTCGAACTGAGCCATAAGACGCAGTTTGTGTTTCTCTGGCTCAGAGGTTCTGAGGTGGGTTCTGAGACCAGCAGCACTGGGGAATTTGTTAGAAATGAAAATCCTCAGACTCATCCCAGACTTACAGAAACTGTGGAAACTCTAGAGGTATGGCCCAACCATCTGTTTTAACAAGCTCTGTAGGGTATTTTGGCCAGGGTAAAATTTGAAAAGTTTTGCTCTAGTCACATAGATATTGGATACAGATAGAAAAAACCTATTATGCATAATTTAAAAATAGGGCACAGAAGAAGATGACATCCTATTAGAATCACCTGCCCAGAGCTCCTGCTGCCAGACTAGAAAATTGGGAGGTAAGGTGAAGGAGACTGGGAGGCTGAGTCCTGAAATAAATCAGGATACTAGAGTCTGTCCTGAACCCCACTTTTTAAAATTTTTCACTCACAAAGCAAACTGAGAACACAGAAAATTGCTCTAGATTCAGTGTGCTGGGCTCGTGGGCTCCAGCTGAGCAGCCACCTGCCCCCCAGTTTGGCATCGAGTAGTGATTTCCTCAGACAGACTCCCTAAAAGGGACATTATCCCAGGCAGGAGAAGACTCTCTGAAAGCTAGCCATAGGACCCCACACCAGATCTCACCGCACTGTTAACTGCCTTGAGCTCATAGCCTGGGTATAGGGATCAGCTGGTAGTCATAGATTTTGAGCAATTGAATAGAGGTAAGGAAATTTACCCGAGTCAGGTCACTGTGTGGCAGAAAATAAGCAGATAATCATAATCCAGGGGACGAATTCAGTTCCAGATGGCCGAGAAGAAAACAAACTCTCTGAGAGCTGGACCTCCCCTCTGGGGGTAAGTGTGACAGCCCCCAAATCAGGGCACCCCATAAAGCCCAATATAAAAAAGAGAGAGAAAATATTTTCTCGGTTAAAAACTGCAAATCCCAGGCTCATTGTTCAACTGCATGACAACTGTTAGAGCAAGTCCTTTAACATACATTAGCATAATAAGGGAGCTCATGCTAAGGAAGGCCAGAAGTTAGCCCAGAGACTGTCAACATAACTAAGACCCCTTGGAGCAAGCCTCAGTTTCAGAATACCACATACTCCTGTATAAGCCAAGTTTTTCAGCACATTTTTTGTGCTGAAAAACTGGGGTTCAGCTTATACACGGGTCAGTGGTATCCCAGCAAGGTGTAACATCTCGTGGGTGATTGCCGTTTCTCCGCTGTTCATTCAAAGTCCCACTGACACTGCAGGGCTTTGAATGTGTGTTTACTCACTTCTATCCAATCAGAGCTGTCCCATGTCGTGGACCGCTCCAATTCGCAGAAGCACCCGTAGTGATTCACTTACGCTGGCACCTGAACTGGTAAGGATGTGTCTGTGGCTGTGCTCCGTCTCTCTCCTCTGGTCTCTGTGTTAATTCACATCCTGCATTTCCCACCCTAGGCTTATACTCGAGTCAGTCCGTTTTTCTGGTTTCCCGGGTAATAGTTAGGTACCTCGGCTTATCCTCGGGTCGGCTTATATTCGAGTATATACAGTAACTTAATTCAATTTCAGCTGGCTAGGGAGGGTAAAAAAAAATACCCTCTGAGCTATAAGGGCTCCTGGCTCAACCTAGGACAACACGCCCAGCAGGGGGAGCTACTCTGCTCTCAGTGGTCCTACATACAGCTGGGGAGGTTTTGCCTGTCCTGGGGCCCTACACGGGGCTAAGAGAACAGTACCTTACCCTACCCGTTACAGTGCTGCATGCTGCATACATCACAAGGCAGCTATATCAGTTAACTTCAGTGCTCAACACCACTGCAGGAACCACTGCCTGGCATCTGTTTTGATCTTACCGTCAAGGGTAATTCCACCCAGCATCTGTGGGACCATCCATCAAGTGAGCACACAACCCTGCTACATTGTTTCATGGTTGGAACTCCTCCAGCCCCAAAGTCCGGAGATCAAGCCTTAGTTATCTCCTTAATTACTACTCTTTTTCTTCTTTCTTTATCCTCTCTCCCTCTTTTCTCACTGTAGTTGCTCAGAACAGTCCCAGTTTAATTTTGTTTTTTCTGCTTTTGTTTTTTTCCTTTCTTTTTTCCTCCTCTCTCACTCTCTTTCCTTCCATACACCACTGCTGGATTCTGGGCAACTACCCTCCACCTAGGACAACTCAACTCAAATAGCAGGGGGAATGCCAGCCTGCCCTCTGTGGGAGCGCTGCACACCACACAAGGCAGCTGTGACAGCCCTGTACACAGTGTTCCACACTGCTGAGGAAACCTCAGGCTGGCCTGCCTATATGGTGATTTTACCAACTAGGGCAACTCCGCCCAGCATCGGTGGGACCCTGCACTAAAAGGGCACACCAACCTCCCAGCTTGGGGCAGGGTTTAAACCCCTCAGACCTCACATTCAGGTAATCAGGGATCAGCTATCTCTTTACTGTTTCTATTTTTCTTCTCTTTCTTGTCTATTTCCTACCACAGTCAATCTTAGCGGGCACAGTTGTGTTTTTTCAACTTCTCTTTTCTTTTTCTTTCTTTCTTCTCTCTCTTTTCCCCTCTTCTTTCTTTATTCTTTTCTGTTTCTCTCCTCTCCCACTCTGTCCTTCCGCATGCCACTGCTTGTTTCCAGCACCCTACCCAATGCCTTGGACAACTCAGCTCACCCAGTGGGGAGATTTCCACCCTGCCCCCTGTGACAGTGCTGCACATGGCATGGCACCGGGCTCTGTTATCTCTTTATTTTCTTTTTTCACTTTTTATTCATTTTTATCCTTTTATCTCTTTTCTCTTTCCTGTCAGTCTCAGCAGATTCAGTTTTCCATTTTTGTTGTCTTATTTTTTGACTGTTTTGACATTTGTCTTTGCATTTATGTGTGTATGTGTTAGTTTGTTTTCTATTTTTATTCATGTCTTTTCTCTCTTTTCTCTATTTTTCTTTTCTTCTCCCTCTCTTTCATTTCACAAGCCAAAAACAGGTCTCCAGGCCACTCCTCTCCACCTAGGGAACTCTGACAGCCCAGTTTGGGGAGCACCTGCCCACACTTGTTGACTTTACATGCAGCTGGGGAAATCACGTCCATCCACCACCATACCCCAATTGACTTGGGATCTCCCCTTCAAATGGCTGGAGGAATTCCAGCCTACACCCCAAGGCCCTACAAGTGACTGGGGGAACTCCTGCCCTCCATCTGTGGTGCTCCATGCCCCTGCGGGAACATCTGCTCAAACTCCACAATTTCTCTGACTACAGTAGTTCTGCCTGCCATCTATGGTGATCTCCACCTAGGAGGGTACACCCACACAACCTCTATGGCACTCTTGTTATAGAGGGAAACACCACACATCACCCAAGGGTCTCCAAACACTGAAAGAAACCACTATGGCTTATTTAGAGATAAGCCAGTAAAGCAACACCCTCATGGTCCCACAACCACCCAACCTGCGTGCCATGAGAGGAGTATTCAACGCACATACCAAATAATGGAAAACTGGTCGGTTAGTGTAAGTAAAACCACAGGAAATACAGGGGTAGCCTGACACCCTGATGTGGCTACCTGCAGGTAGTCCATAGAAACACTCTTAAGTGTCCCACAAGAGTGAGCCCAGTGCTCTTCAACTCTGGAAGATGAGGCTGGGCTTCTCTAAAACAACACATAAACAACAACCAGCCCCAACAGCCTCAACACAAAAGCAGGAGAAGCAGAAGACAATTCCAGAAGCAGTCAATAACCCAAGGATGTGCATAAAAGAAGCAAACTTGACCTGCCACAGAAAGAAATTTTCAGAATGCTGTTTTTAGTCATACAGGATATGAGGGAAGCAATACAGAAAATGGATGAAATGATAGAGGAGATAAAGGCAGCACACCAAAGGGAAATCCAAAACTTAAAGGATGCAATAACAAAATCCAGTAGCAAGTTAAAAGATTTTGCAAACACACTTGAGGCAGAGAATCACACCAGTGACCTAGAGGATAACCAGGCTGACCTCAACAAATGGGAAAAGCAGTTAAATAAGACAATCAGAGAAGCTGAAAAGACCCTGAGAACCATGTCTGATGCTATAAGAGGAATAATGTAAGAATAATTGAACTATGGGAACAAGACACAAAAAAGAATTCAACAATAAAAATAGCGAGGGAATTGTTAGAGGAAAACTTCCCCAGTTTAATAAAAGAAAATGAAAGAACACGAGCCACATAGAATCCCAAGAAGAAGTAACTAAGACTCATAATAGTTAAATTATCAAACTATGAGGAAAAGGAGAAAATCATAAGAGCAGCTAGGGAAAAATGCATATTCACTTATAAATGAACCCAAATAAGAATATGTTCAGATCTATCAATGGACACAATGTGAAGAGGGAATGTTATAACATATTCCAAAAATTGAAGGAAAAAATGCAACCCCAAGAATATTATACCCAGCCAAAATATATATTAAGATAGATTGAGAAGTAAGAGTCTTCCCAGGCAGGGAAAAATTCAAAGAATACATAAAAAGAAACCCAGCCCTACAAAAGATCCTTGCCGACACAGTATGGGTCGAAGGTCAACACTCACTGAGTCCAAATAAGAAACCATCACATAGAACAACTCCACCCAGAGGGCAACAAAGGGAAAACAATATCCAAGATAGCATCAGCTAATTAGTGGAAAGAAGGCAAGAATGAACCAAATACACACACAACACAAACTGATAAGATAGGTAAGAAAACACCCAACACAAAAGGTACAGGATGACATCACAGAGTCCACAGATGGATGTAATAACACTGAATATCAATGGACTGAACTCAGGCATTAAAATGCAGAGGCTAACAGCCTGGCTCAGACAACATAATCTGTTGATCTGCTGCCTACAAAAGATACAGACAAAAACAGGTTGAGAAATAAAGGCTGGAGAAAAATATACCAAGCAAATGGCAATACGAAAAAGTAGGGGAAGTAATCTTAATCTCTAACAAAATTGATCTCGAGGTACAAGCCATACTAAGAGATGAGGAGGGGCACTATATAATGATCAAGGGAACAGTAGATCAAGAACCAGTGAGCATAATACATAAATACTCACCCAACAGGTTCCTGAGAAAATCATAAATCAAACACTCCAAAATGTGAAAAAAATAAATCACAGGCTCAACAATTATAGTAGGTAACTTTAATACACCACTCATTCTCTGAAAAAGACAGATTACAGGGAAAGAAACTCAACAAGGAGGCTCCAGATCTAAACAGCACAATTGGACAATGACCTGATAGATATTTTCAGAACTTTCTACCCAAATGCAAAAAGTCACATTCTTTTCGAGGACTTATGGCACACACTCGAAGATAGACCACATGCTGGGACACAAGTAAAACTTGAGTAAATTCGAGCACATAGAGATTGTACATACATCTCTGTATAATGCCTGAAAACCAACAAAGGAACAATGAAGAAAACAAGAGCAAACAATTGGAGGAAAAATAACTCCCTGTTGAAAAGAGTGGGTATTGGCCCAGATCAGAGATGATATCAGAAAGTTTCTAGAAACCAATGAGAATGAAAATAGGACATTCCCAAACCTTTGGAACACAGCAAAGGCATTTGTCAGAGGAAGGCTGATAGCAATTAATGCACACATGAAAAAGAAGAGAGACTTGTGGTTGATATGCTGGCACAAACCTTACACCAGTTAGAGTAGAGTCAACCGTACAATCCTGCTAATAGCAAAATGAAAGATATAATAAAAATCTGAGCTGAGATACCTCAGAGAGAAAACTAATGCTGCTAAAAGTTGGTTCTTTGAAAGGATTAACAGAATCAACAGACTGCTGGCAAGCCTAACCAAAGAAATTAAAGAACAAATTTCAATAGCAGGGATGAGGGAGGAAACAGGGGAAATTGCAATGGACTCTAATGAAATCAAAAGAATAATTACACAGTACAATGACGGGTTCTACTCTAATTCAACAACTTGGAAGTCATGGACAAATATTTGTAAAAATTATCCCTCCCTACACTATCCCAGATGGATGTCAAGAACTTCAAAAGACCCATAGCAATAGAAGAAATAGACAAGATTATCAAGGGACTATCAACCACAAAATCCCACGGGCCAGATGATTTTACAGGAGAATTCTACCAAGGATTCAGGGGAAAGAACTGACACCACTCCTACACAAATTCTTCCAGAACATAGAAAAACATGGAAGACACCAAAACTCTTTCTATGAAGCTAGCATAACTCTGATAACTAAAGCAGGCAAGGATCCCACAAGAATTGAGAACTACAGACCAATATCTGTAAAGAACATTGATGCAAAAATCCTTCACAAAATACTGGTCAATGGAATACAAAAGCATATAAAAATAATTCACCATGACCAAGTGGGATTCATACCTGGGATGTAGGGTTGGATGGTTCAACATGTGAACGACCATCAGTATTAAAGCATTCAACAACATCCAACACCCATTCCTATTTAAGATACTCAAGAATATAGGAATAGAAGGAAAATTCTTCAATATTATAGAAGCTATATAAGAAAAACTAACAGCCAACGTGGTAATCACTGGAGAAAAGACGCAAACAGTTCCAGACAAGGATGCCCCTTGTCCCCACTGCTATTTAACATCGTACTGGTGGTCCTAGCTAACAACATAAAGCTAAGAAAAAGACATTAAAGGTATTCCTCTATGGAAAGTGGAGGAAAAACTATCATTATTCATAGACAAGATGATTTTATACATCGAAAATCCCCAAAACTCCACTTGTGGAGTTTCAGAAGCAATAGAGGAATGTAGCAGAGTGGCAGGATACAAGATCAACAAACAGAAGTCTATTGGACTACTCTACACATCAGACAAGATCACAGAAGAGGTGATTAAAAGGATAGTACCTTTTACAATAGCCAAGCACAAATTGAACCATCTAGAGATATACCTAACTAAAAAACCCAAAAGATCTACATGGGGAAAACTATAGAACACTATTACAAGAAACCAAGAGATACCTCAACAGATGGAAGAACATCCTATGCTCATGGATTGGAAGATTCAATATAGTAAAGTTGTCAGTTCTGCTCCAGGCACTATATAAGCTTAATGCTATCAAGATGTGAATACCATCATCCTTCTTCAAAGAATTGGAAAAACTGATTACCAACTTCGTATGGAGAGGGATGAAGTCCAGAATTAGCAGAGAACTCCTCAAGAAGAAGGAAAAAGTGAGAGGGCTTTCTCTACCTGACTTTTATATGTATTATACATATTATATGGCCACAGTGGTCAAAACAGTGTGGTACTGTTATAACAACAGATATTCAGATCAATAGAAAAGAACTGAAATCCCAGAAATGAAATCTCAACATACAGGCAATTGACTTTTGATAAGAACCCCCAAATTATCAAATGAGAAGTAGATGCCCTCTTCAATAAGTAGTGCTGGATAAAGTGGATATATACCCACAGAAAAATGAAACAAGACTCTTACCTCACTCTGTGCACAAGAATAAACTCAAAGTGGATCACAGACTTTGAGATAAAACCCCAAACTATTATGGCCATCAATGAGGGAATTGGAACAAACTTGAAAACCTTGGTACAGGGGATACATAAGCTATCAGAAATAGAGAATGATACAAATACAGAGGAGTCACAAATTGACAAGTGGGATATACTGAAGATAAGTCACCTGTGTACATCGAAAGAATTTATCAAAAGAGTAATAAGAGAGCCCACAGACTGGGAAAACATCTTTAGCAATGACACACCAGACAAAGGTCTTATGACTAAAGTTTACAATACTTTGCAAGCTTACAATTAAAACAAAACAAAAACTAAGTGCCCACTAAGGAGGTTGGCAAAGGATCTGAACAGAAATTTCACAGGAGCAGAAGTCCGAATGCCCAATAAACATATGAGAAAATGTTCCCGATCATTAGCCATAAGAGAAATGTAAATTAAAACAACTAAGATACCACCTCACACCCTCAATGAGAGCCCAATTCAAAAAAATCAGAAAGTAACAAGTGTTGGAGGTGCTGTGGTGAGATTGGAACTCTCATCCACTTCTGGTGGACCTGTAAGTATGTGCAGACATTATGGAAATCGATTTGGTGATATCTAAAACAGATGGAGATTGAGCTACCATATGACCCAGCAATCCCCCTCATGGCCATATATCCAGAAGAAGCAAGAAACAAACAACAGCCAGACATCTGTGCTCCAATATTCATCACGGCACAGTTCACAATTGCAATGAGTTGGAAACAACCCAAATTTCCATCAACAGACGCATGGATCCACAAACTGTGGCACATACATATAATGGAGTACTATGCGTCCCTAAAATGCAGCGATGTATGTACGCATGAAGCACATCACCACATGGGAAGAACAGGAGGAAATCATGCTAAGTTAAGTAAGTCAAGCACAAAAGAACAAGTACAACATGAGTCCACTGAGGTAAGTTTTTTTTAAAAAAAGGACATAGGGGAAAAGGTCCTATATATATACATCCCTTGGGTGGGGTTCAGCACCTATGGCAGGGGCCAAACCCAATCCAGGGATGCATATGGCAGCCAACTAATTAAGAAGGGAAAGAGAGAGGGGGAAAAAAAGACATGGGGGGGGGAGCCAGGCATTAATCCACCCAAGGGGAGGGTATTGTTTATATCTCCACAGGAGAGGGAGACAGAGACCAAGCTTCAACCCAATGCTCCAAGACGTGAATACAACATACCGGCATGTACCAGAGAACCAATAGAGAGGTCTGCAGGTCTGGCCCTAATCCAAAATATGTGGACACCACCAGCCTCCCTCAGAAGAATGCACTTCAGAGGACAGCACTGGGGCTACAGCTTGGGGAGAGGGGCTCATCGGATTAGAGCATATGGGAGAAATGCAAAGCAATGGAGAGGGAGAAGAGGGTATCCTGGCCCACCAAGCCCCAAGGACAATGTTCTTACTTGGAGCCTTTAAGATCCCAGATGCTGTATGTTTTGATAGTTGGGCACCATCATCTTTCTTGTACACACGCACGGGGAGTATCATAGGGCTGACCCCATCATGGGACACAGCGTCTGGTACTGAAAAATGACGCTGTGTGGGACAACACTGGAGATAGAGTGTGGAAATAACGCACAGTCTGGCCCCATCATGCTGGGGCTAGGAAACGAAGGCATACAGCAGAGCAGCAGAGGGAGTAGACTGATTAAACCCCCGGGAATAACAAAAATAGACATGGGAGACAGAGTGTGGCACCTCATCAGACTCTACTGGAAAACACTTATAATGGCCAACAGACAGACCTTGAATTATTTCTAGGATTTTCCATTTTTTCCAGTGACTTTCCTTTTGTTATTGTTATTTTGTGGGTTTTTTTTTGCTGTTGTTGTTATTGTTGGTTTTGACTTCCTTTGTTGTTTTAGACTTTGCCTGGTTTTTGCACTTATTAATGTATTTGCCTGTCTATCTAGATAAGTGGAATAAATAATTCAGAGATGAAAAGAACAGGACCAATGGTTCCGGGGGGATACAGGAGAAGGAGAGGTAGGAGAAAGGAAGGGGAGGGGAGTGATGACCAACCCAGGGACAAGGGAACAACAAGTGAACTAAAATCAACAGAGGAAAGGTTGTAGGATGCCAAGTGGGGTTCAATCAAGGGCAATGTAGCAGCAAGGACTTATTAAACCCGTGTATTATTCTAGGCACATTAGAGAAACAAATCCACAGAAACTCATGTATAAGAGAGAGTTTTATATAAAGGTTAAGTGAACATCAAGATAACATTCCAACCCAGTGCTGCCCAAGCCCACACCATGATGGCCCATATGTCCCACACCATGATCCACAAAGTCCTCCTCCATCTCACAAAACACACCCAATGATGCCTTCTATATGAGGAAAGCTGAGTCACAGAATGTGTAAACATCTTAGTGCTGGCATGGGTCTCCACACATCTGCTCCAGCACCCAAGGCTGCATGGGGTCAGGTCCATGTAGTTTATCCTTGGGGATGTCTTGCAGAAAGTCAGATTGCAAGCTGATGCAGGGAACTGCTAAGGCAGCTGCACCCTGGTGCGATCATCACAAACAAGAGACCCGAGAACCCAAAAGGTGAGACTCACCAATGTGAGAAAATAATAATAATTTATAAATTATCAAGGGTTCATGAGGGAGGAGGGAACAGGGAGGTAGGGGGAAAATGAGGAACTGATGCCAAGGGCTTAAGTGGAGAGCAAATATTTTGAGAATGATGAGGGCAATGAATGTACAAATGTGCTTTACACAATGGATAAATGTATGGATTGTGATAAAAGTTATATGAGCCCATAATACAATGATTTTTTAAATGCCATATTAGGACAATCTGATGCAAAAAACCTCTTCGAAGTGCTAAAGGTTAGGGATCATTCTAAACATGAACATACGCTTGGCCCAAGCCATGAAAACATGGGATTTTCGAACCCCTCATATGTATGTGAAAGCTGGATAATGAATAAGGAAGATTAAAGGAAAGTTGATACAAGCAACTACCAGAAGAAATAACAAATTTTTCTTGCAAGAAGCATAGCTAGAATTCTCCTGAAATGTGACAAGGGCTAGATGGCATCTCATGAACAATGGACCTGGCATCAGGAGGGACCAGCCCCTGACGCAGATGCATGCCTGGTAACACAGAGTAAGGGAAGACGAACAAGAGGTCCTTGAGAGCCGGATTCACAGAGCTGCTGCCACAACGGACTCCAACGTAAGAATGAGATCCTTCATTGAGGACAGTGCAGAAACTGTTAGGGTTGACTTTTTTCCTCTTGTAGATAGGATTACTATTTGTCAAATAGTGACTCTATCTTTCTGATGGTCGGACCAGGATACAGCTGCCTTAGCCAGTTCCCTGCTTTAGCTTGCAAGGCTCACTTCCTGCAAGACATCTTGGAGGAGAAGTCACATGGACCTACCTCTATGCAGCCCCGGGTGCTGGAGCAGCATGTGGCGAGCCTTGCCAGTGCTGAGATGCCTGCACGTTCACTGATTCGGCTTTCCTCCTGCAGTAAGTGTCATAGTGTGTATTTTGTGAGATGGATGGGAGAACTTACCACAAGGATCAACCTAGAACCTCCTCTCAAGGGGAAGAAAAACAGAAAAGGTTGATGTAAAATAATCTATAACTTATCTAGGGTTTGTGAGGGAGGGCGGGGTAAGGAGGGGTAAGAAATTGGCAGTGGATTTTAGGGGCTCAAGTGGGAAGAGAATGCTTTGAAATAGATGATGGTGGCATATGTACAAAAGTACATGACACACTGGAGGCATGTATCCATTGTGATAAGAGATGAAAGAGTCCCCCCAAAAAAGTATTTTTAAAAATTAAAAATAGTAGAACCACAAACAATAGTGAAACAGTAGAGATCAGTGGAAGGAAACTATTGGGAAGCGTGCTTTGATCACAAAGGTCATTGGTTTGGAGTGAGGAAATTTCATCCATTCCCGCTTCTTCCACCAACATCATCTATAACTTCAGTTAACTCGTTATTCTTTCCTCTTCTTTAATTTGCACACAGATCATGAAGGCCTTGAGCAGCCTTTTCTCTAATACACATTCAGATTTGAACATGAATGATGCAGTATGTCTACGAATGAGGTATTGAAGCTAGACATGTGGTCTCACAGAAGACTATGGCGAATCAATTTGCTGTTATGGAACCAGGTGACAGCTTCCTGGGTAGGATTGTGCTCAACCATTACCCTAAAGGATGGTGGTTCAAGTACCTAGGAGTGTCGTAGAAGATGGATTTATTGAGAAAACCCCGTGGACCAGTTCTCCTCTGCAACAAGTGGGACTCCTATGAATCAGAGTCAAAAGCATGGCAAGGGGGTTGTTTGTTTATTTGCTTGGGGGCTTAGTTATGTGCCAATCCATGGGTAGCACAATGCTTAATGCGCTCCATTGTAATCAAAGTTTTGGAGGCTTGTGTTCAGGCAGAGGCATCTCAGAAAAAAAAGACTTGAAGATCTACTTGGAAAATAATCTTATTCACTATTCCCTTTCTAGGATTGTAATATCACCTACTTTGGGGGATTAGTTGATTAATGTCTATTTTGCCTATTAGACACTAGGTGGCATGTGGGCAAATCTCTGGCTTTCTTTTCTTTTAAATATATTTTATATTTAGTGTCTAAAACATAGCACGTCCTTACTCAGTAAATATTTGCTGAATGCTTGCAATGGCAAGTCCTGTTTCTCTGGGCATAGAACCTGAGGCTACCTTGCTTTAGGTCTTGTTATTTTGTCCATTGGTTGTTATGACACATTCGCTGTCTAAAGCAATAGCAATTGGCTATATCCGTGTTTCCTGTTGCCCTCTTAAAATCAGTGCAAAAGGCATGATTTCTCAACTCTATTTCCATGTGTTGACAGGTGCCAGTCACCAAATGGCTTTAATAACTATTACCAATTATCAAAAGACATTTGGATCACATGACTATAATTGGCTTTAAAATGCCAAATCTGCTTCCCCAGCACTAGAGAGACTGGGGTGTGATGTGAAGCTCAAGGATGATCTTTCACTTCCTGCATGATGCTCTCAGAACTGTCACACTGCAGTGATGCCCAGGAAAGAGCAACCAATACGAAGTAGGCACAGGTGCTCTGAGGCTTACCAAAACCCCAAACTCACTGCCATTGTAACTTATAGAACAAAACAGAACAGCTCTGTCAGGTTTGGAGCTTGTCAATTTCTCTGCCTGCAGACAGTCTTACCTTTAGCCTTCTAACAGATAGGTAGGTAGGCGTGAAACATCGATCTTCAGGTTGATTATCCAATACTTAAAATGCTGAACCATTACGGAATGTGGAATACCCAACACACTGGTTCTCTGGGCTACTATCGTCATCACCACCTGGGAATTAGTTAAAAGGGAAATTAAAACTTCATCTCCAGCCACTGGCAGATTGCCAAGCTCACTGCACTATGGGATCCAGCATCTTATTTGTCTCTCATAAGCAAGAGCAAAAAGGTATCTTTTGCTATTTATTGTGGGTAATTTTCCCAATGTAATTGGTTTCTAAAAGAGTTCTAGCACAGGCCACATTACTAACAACAATTATCTTTCCCCAACAATTATCATCGTGGCTGACAGCCTCTCTGTGGCAATGTAGGCCTTGGAAATTGACTAACACTAGGAACAATCATTTTTCTTGACAGTGTCGAATCCTTGGTGTCTCTGAGCCTTCAAAAGATGAACACACCTGAATACAGTTTTCACTTCCCACCTGTGAACATGCTTACCCTTTCAGAGCTTTTAACTCCATGGGTGATGGAACACCACAGAAAGGCAAAGATGCAAAACATTGTTCTCTTGTGTCAGAGTAAACCAGCCTCTCACAACCATGGGGTCCATCGGTACAATTGTACGGTTACAATACATAAAGATCACAGTAAAGTCATAGAAGATAGGAGAGAAAGTAAAATAAAAGAGTGAGACACATTTTATGGTAGCACGTTCACCTCCAGGATGGCCATGATCTCACCATCCAGGTCAGAGCAGAGAGCAGCAGGAGAAGGGGCTGGTATATTCCCAATCACAGCTTATATATACTTAGGGGGCATGCAAGCCCCTCTGGTTGCAGGTAACCACATCATAACAGGAAGGGGCTGTACAATAGGCATACACATGTCAAAAAGGGGATGAGCTAGGGGTGTACACTCACGAGGAAGGGAAGACACTGGGGGCACACATGTGACAAGATTGGCAGACACTAGATTCAAGATGTCAGCCTAACCTAGGTCCTCCTTGAGTTGGTTTGACCTTGTCTCTGGGCTCTCCTTCTAGGAGACAATCCACCATTCTTATCAGAAGGGAGTGGGTCCTACTGGACAGAGTATAGAGTCTGATTGCTCTAGATGGCTGATAACCCTCTGGGAGAAAATCTCTAAGCAGCTGATGTTGTCCTCCAAGTGTACAGTCATTTACCATATGTTGCAAGCAGCATCTTAGGTGTATATTTTTTTCAGAGTTTTATTATTATTATTATTTTAACATTTTATTAGGGGCTCATACAACTCTTATCACAATCCATACATATACATACATCAATTATATAAAGCACATCCGTACATTCTTTGCCCTAATCATTTTCAAAGCCTTTGCTCTCCACTTAAGCCCTTTGCATCGGGACCTCTTTTTTTTCCCTCTCCCTCCCCGCTCCCCACTCCCTCATGAGCCCTTGATAATTTATAGATTGTTATTTTGTCATATCTTTCCCTATCCGGCATCTCCCTTCACCCCCTTTTCTGTTGTCCATCCCCCAGGGAGGAGGTCACATGTAGATCCTTGTAATCGGTTCCCCCTTTCCAACCCATTCACCCTCTACTCTCCCAGGGTATCGCCCCTCACACCCCTTGTCCTGAAGGTATCATCCACCCTGGATTCCCTGTGCCTCCAGCTCCTATATGCACCAGTGTACAACCTCTGCTCTATCCAGACTTGCAAGATAGAATTCGAATCATGGTAGTTGGGGGGGAGGAAGCATTTAGGATCTGGGGGAAAGCTGTATTTTTCATCGGTGCTACATCACACCCTGACTGACTCATCTCCTCCTCTAGACCACTCTGTGAGGGGATCTCCAGTGGCCGACAAATGGGCTTTGGGTCTCCACTCTACACTTCTCCCTTCATTCACTATGGTAAGATTTTTTTTTGATGATGCCTTATACCTGATTCCTTTGGCACCTCGTGATCGCACAGGCTGGTATGCTTCTTTCATGTGGGCTTTGTTGCTTCTGAGCTAGATGGCTGCTTGTTCACCTTCAAGCCTTTAAGACCCAGGCACTATCTCTTTTAATAGCAGGGCACCATCAGCTTTCTTTGCCACATTTGCTTATGCACCCGTTTGTCCTCGGTGATCGTATCATGGAGGTGTGCAGCCAATGATATGATTTTTTGTTCTTTGATGCCTGATAACTGATCCCTTCGGGACCACGTGATCACACAGTCTGGTGTGTTCTTCCATGTGGGCTTTGTTGCTTCTGAGCTAGATGGCCATTTGTTTATCTTCAGGCCTTTAAGACCCCAGATCCTATCTCTTTTGATAGCCGGGCACCATCAGCTTTCTTCACCACATTTACTTGTTCAACCGCTTTGGCTTCAGCAGTTGTGTTGGGAGGATGAGCATCATAGAATGTCAATTTAATAGAATAAAGTATTCATGCATTGAGGGAGTGCTTGAGTAGAGGCCCAAGGTCCTTCTGCCACCTTAATACTACACCTATAAATATAGACACATAGATCTATTTCCTCATCCTCATATATATATATTTGCATGTACATGTCTTTGTCTAGACCTCTATAAATGCCCTTTGCCTCCTAGCTCTTCCCTCTATTTCCCTTGACTTTCCTCCTGCCCCACTATCACGCTCCGTCCCCTCCTGGGTTACAGTTATACCTCTTCTTTATGTAACCTTACCCTAGATCATTCCCTACCAGGCCTGCCACTCCCCCCTCACCACCAATTTGGATCCCATGTTGTTCCAGGTGTATATTTAAGGGAGAAACCTGGGGAAAACCCTTCTGCATCCCACACTCTTAGACAATTTATTTAACCTACCTGTGCCTCACATTTTGTTTTCTCAACTATAAAATGGAGAGAACAAAACATGAGACAGAGTCTACAAACCTCTTCTATTAGAGTAGAATCTCAATGAACACATGAAAAAATATATATGGAGGCCCCCATCTGACCCCATTAGACAAGGAGAATCCAACCAAGTCAAGTGCCAAAAGGCAGAAGTTAGATAGGGTCTGACTTATTTCTCTCTTGATCTTGTCCTGACACCAACCATTCTTCCCATAACACTCTCCTTTTCAGTTAGATTCTGTAACCCATTGTGATGGTCGCACAGAAATGAAAGACAATATTTATAATTATGGGGGTTTATTAGGGAAGTTAACAGATGATCACAAATAAGGACCAGAAAACACTAAGGATATAGTCATTGGTCCTCACCAGTGCTTCTTCTCACTCAGCAGCCAATCATTCTCTCTGGTCCTCACCTTTCCATCCAATGGTCCCTTGTCCTCTACCTCCAAGGGCTAGGGAGTTTACTGCCTCTGCCTCACTGCCATAGTCTCTACACTGCTCTTCTTCTCTGTACTGTGCTTTCTTTGCCTCAGTTTCTCATTTTGGTGTGGCATGGCCTCTACTACCTTCAGGCAGGGTTTTTGAGTATGCTTCACTGGTGATTCTTCATCCTTGATGATCCAGGGACTTCTCTTCCTGATTCTGGGAGAACTGTCTTAGACACAAAGGCATGGCTTTGATGGAGGTCAATATCCCTGAGGAAACAAGGGTGTTTCCTTGCCTCACACCCTCAAGTAAAGTAGAAACTCAGAACACATCCCATTTTAATATCTAATAATATCCATTAACATAACAGAGAACTCTCTCCAAATAATGGATCATAGCTACAGGCACAGAGACTAGAATGCATAACACATAATAAAAGGGATTATGGAAGAAGAGCCAGATTATGAAATTTTACTTTACCACAAAATGTTAACTGACCTCTCTTTGCCACTTTACATGACCACTCTAAAAATATGTTATTAATTAGTCAAATCATTTCAAATATATTCTCAAAAAGAAGCAAGCAGCTGAGTATAATTTAATCAATAAATGCTCTATTCATGTACCCACCCATTTCTCATGTACTATCTATCCATATACCTTTCACCCATTTAAATAGTAAGTACTGAGTGAGCATCTACTATGTGCTGTACTATGTGGAGGAAAATGAGAGAATCCCTTCTACTGAGAGAGTACAGACACAGGTGAAGCCTTCTCTGTTTCACCTGTCGCTAAGGGCCTCCCTTCCCCTGAAAGGTTCATCCCCTCCATGCCCCTTGAATGTCCCAGAATGAATTTATCAGATGTTTCTCCCTACATAGTAATTTGACTCTCTACTGAAGAGATCATTAATCCAGATAAATGTTTTAAAGCATTTATGTATGTACATCTTTTAAAGCGCTTGTCTGTGTTTATTTTTACTCTACTGGAATTCAATAGATTTTTCATTCTGTTTTCTTTTCTCTGTGTCTGTCTCTGCCCTCCTCCTGTAACCTGGGGATATACCTCAGGGTTCTGTTCATTTAGCAAGTTCTCATTATCTATCATTGTCGTGTTGAATAGAAAACCTACAAATAAGGTCTAGATATAAACTTTACCACTGGTTATTCTCTCTGATTGTTCCCCTTTCTGTGCCTTGTTTGCATTGTTGCTTAAAATTGATTATCAAAATCATCTGATTATATATATTGCTTTAATTTATTGCTTTAGTTTTAGCTTTAATTTATTTCTAAAGTACTACCTTTTCATTTAAAATATATATTTGAAGAAAATATAAGAAGATAAATTAGAACTGCAAAGATTTTTTACATCAAATTTTAAAGCTGAAGAAGTTTCAAGAAAGCCAAAATTCCTCTAATGCTTCTTTGTTTCTTCCCACTTTCCCCACATATTCATTAAATTCCTAAAATGAAGTAAATATACTGTTTGGTTACTTCAGTAAGTGTTCACCGGACCAATAAATGAAAGATTAATAATAAGAGATAGCTTGGGGAGGCACTAAGTTTTATGACTAACAATGTAAGCCTTTTACAGAACAAAAACAAAGTTAACTCTGTGCCCTTAGAGATAAATTCATGTTGAGAAAATCACTAAGTTGATATTTTGAGGAAGGCACACACTTACAATATATTTACTATAAGTGCTCACCTTGTATCTAAAAGTTTGTTATTTGTTTGGATTTTTCCTCTGAGGTTGAGGACAGAACAAACTGGATATTCAAGATTGACTATCATTTATATTCCTCAACATTTACCTGATGCACAAGTCTAGAAAAGAAATTAACTTAAGTCAAAACATATTGCTACAAAATCATAGGCACCTTTATGTTCAAAAATATCAAAATGTGAAGCTATTATTTCTATACAAATCCTCCATTCAGGTCTATATACTTCTGAAAGCAGTGGTTTCATTTTCCTAGAACCTGCCCAGATTCTACACCTTTTGATTCACCCCAGGTCAAAGCAGCAGTTTGGGCATTCTGGAGATGCCAGATCATCATGATGCCCACAGTTCTGTGTGTGAAAGGCCTACACACTGTGAGTTTGGACAGTAATGAACACGGCGAGTGAGTGAAAGCACTAGAGTCAAAGGTAATGCAAAGCGAAGGTCCACTCTCCTTATCCTAAAAGTATTTTTTTCAACAACTGTGTAGCATTCCTTCTTTATATGGTATATTTGTATATAATTATTAGTGATAAAATCTCAAAATTGATTTTTACTAATGGGCCAGGCCATTCTTCAAGTACTTTTGTGTATTGATTTATTTTCTATTTACAGAACTGATGGGATATATGCAGCCTTCAGGCTCTTCAATAGCTAATGGGATAAGGAGAAACCATCGTAAAAATCTGCTAATTAGTAGAACTTGGGATGTGTGAAGTATGAATCTAGGAAAATTATAAGTCATCAAAAATGAAATGGAATGTATATAGATCAATATTCTAGGCATTAGTGAGCTGTTAGGGACTGGCCTTGGCTATTTTGAATCAGAAAATCATGAGTTACTCTGCCGGGAATAATATAATCAGGAGGAATAGTTTGGGATCCATTGGCAAACGGACATTGCCAAATCCATTGTGAAGTACAATGCTGTCTGTGACAGGATTATATCATATGTTGTGAGAAGAGACCAGTCCCTGTAGAAAGACATCATGTTTGGCAAAATTGAGAGGCAGCAGCAACAACAACAACAAAAAGTCCCTCACAAGCTGGACTGACACGGTGGTTGCTACAATGGGCCACCATGTTCCCTTTTGTTGGGCACAAGGTCTCTAAGTTCCAGAACCAACTCAGCGGCACCTCTGTTTGAGAATGGTTGCACAGGCATCCGAGCAGTATTGCGTTCCACCAATTTTGATGATATCAAATCAGACTGATCTCTCCAATGCAATTATTCTCTGCCTACTTTAGTTAGACATTCTCATTTTGTGCTTTTGGGCAGGGTGGAATACAATATCTTATTAAAAGCTGTCATGGATTGTCACTGCCTGGCTTATGTCCTTTCATCTCATATAGTCATTAATTTGGATATCATAATCTTATCCTCTGGGACTACCATTAAGGATTCAGACTCTTCCAGATGCATCCAAAGTAGCACGCCATTTTGATATGATATCTTCCTATTTTTGAATTACTTGACTTGACTTGAAGGAAGACATGTTTGCAGCCATTTCAATCCAGAGGGCGTAAGCCCAACACAGACATATCAGATAGAAGACTGGTTTCTTTTTTCTCTCTTATTTTTCTACTGGTTTATATTAATCAGTAGGAATCAAATGAACACGTGAAAAAATTACTCTGAGATCTTCTTTTGACCAAAAGCATTGCTTTGCTGTGTGTGTTAGCCTGGGTGGACTAGAGAAACAAATCCACAGAAATTCATATGTATATGAGAAAGAGTTTTATATAAAAGCTAAGTGTACATTAAGCCCATAAGCCCAGTCCATTAAGCCCAATCCAGTCCAAGCACATAAGTCCGATATTAGCCCATATGTCCTACACCAATCTACAAAGTCCTCCTCAAACTTGCAAAACACATGTAATAACACTGAATGCAAGAGGAAAGCCAAATCAGTGAGCATGTAAGTATCTCAGCGCTGGCAGGGGTCTTATGCAGCTGCTCCTGCATCCAGGACTGCATCAGGGTAGGTCCATGTGGCTTCTCCTCAGGGAAGTCTCACAGGAATTGAGCCTTGACAGATGAAGCAGCTAAGGTAGCCACACACTGATCTGACCATCAGAGAACAAAAGACAAGAGAACAAGAAAGGTGAGACTCACTGAGCCATTTATCTGTTCACCTTTCAATTAAGCCACATGTGTTCATTGGCCAGGTTGGCACAGCAAACCTTAACTGTCACACTGTGTCTCTGGTGTCTCCTTATGCTTTTACAAACCCACTTAGACTAGATAGTGAAGCAAGTATAAATCCCAACACTGGTTGGCCTAAAGGCAATTTTCTTAGTTCTTCCTTTCCATCTCTCTAAATCTTATTACTCTCACCCCTACATGAAATCTTTCAGACCACTGTAGGTTAAGTTATCATTCTCTTTTGAAACCAGAGATCCTCGATGTCTAGGTCAATGTGCTACTCTTTTAAAGTCTCGTCAGTGTGTTCTTTGAGTGTGAACAGCAGGAAGACACCATGGTCCCTAGTTACATTCACAGAACTTCTAAGTACCTACTCTGTACTTGCCACTGTACTGGGTTCTAGATGACTGGGCTAAATCTACAAACCAGAGATACTACCATATTATGCAATTCAGATATGATAAATGTGCATACAGTGACCTAACATATAATATAGAGCATGCCTAATTTTGTCCAGTACTGGATATGACAGGGATAGTTTATATACTTCCTCATAAAATTTGCCTTATTGATTGAGAAACAAATTAGAATGCTGGTTTTCAGTGCAGTCTGGTTGTTTTTGACTCATGGTGATCGGATGGCCGATAGAATGAAGCACCCCCAGTTTAGCACCATCATCACAATCACTGGTATGTTGGAATCCATTGCTGCAGCCACTGTGTCAATTCATCTCATTAAAAGCCCTGGTGGTATAGTGGTTAGGTACTGGGCTGCAATCCACCAAGTCGAAACCACCAGTTCACTCTCTCTCTCTCTCTCTCTCGACAATGAGAGTAGGACTAGTTTTGCTTCTCTAGAGAAGCAAAATATATTCTAATATATCCTCCTTCATAAAGTCCAGCTTCTAGGATTATTTGCTCATCACACATATTCAATATAAATGGTGAAAAGATATAACCCTGGAACATAACTTTTCTGATTTTTAAGCCATACATCATCCATTCAGGAAGCAAGTTCAGGAACTGCTTCTGATCTATGTACAGGTTCTACATGAACACAATAAAAGGTTCTGAAATTTATTTTCTTCCCAATGTAGTAATTTGTTATGATCTAAATGTTTGAATATATTTACACAGTTAATAAAACAAGCAAACATCTTGTTGATATTCTTTGCTTTAAGTCAAGATCTGCCTAGCATCAGCAGTGATGTTGCTCACTCCATATACACAATATCTTCTTCTGAATATAGCTTTGATTTCTGACAGTTATCTGTATTGACATACCGCTCTTACACTCTTTGAGACATATTAGTGCTTTCCCCAAAAAAAGAAAGGAAAATGTGAAAATTGGTATCAGAAGAGATTATGCAACTTGTTTTGAACAGCAGCTAAAGTTAATGAAAGAAATGGTGAAATAATAGATGAAATTAAAGAAGAAAAAGTAAATTATTATATTGACATGTTAAAAAAACTGGTGTTGGAAAACTAAAATAGCATTTCTCAGACTGAAAGAAATGAAGAAAAATTCAAGTCTTAAGTTACAATTACCAAGTGTCGTATGGGAAAATATTGAATGTATGTTAGCATTAAAAGAAGATGGGAAAAACACAAAGAATCTCTGAATCAAAAAGAAGTGGTCTATATTTAACCATTTCAGCATATGACTGAGAACTCTTGCCATAGAATAATGAAATTCAATGTACACAGAAGGCACTGGTGATAAAACAAGACTCCCAGAATTTACTGGATGCCAGTTGAGATGGTTCAACAAAGTCATACAATGCTGAAAGCACTCACTTGTCAATGCTGACAAATTAAGAAGACAGTTCATTGATCAGCATACTGGAAAAGATCTGTATTTGTTCATTTCTAAAGAAGATTATCTAATACAGTGTGAAATTTGTCAGACAATATCATTCATATTGCATGCAAGTTAAATCTTGCAGAAGATATTGTAAAGAACTATTGCTGCAGTACAGTAACAGCAACTGTCAGAAATGTGAGCCTAATGCACATGGACTTTTGCTGAAAGCAGGGACTAAAAGAATGATGTGCACCTGTGTTTTATTGGCTATGCTGAGATATTTGACTATGTGGATCAAAACAAATTATGAATAAAATTGCAAAGAAAGAAAATTCCAGAACACTTCAATGCTCTCTGTGACAGGATGATATCCATGTCCATATGAAGATGTTACAGTAATATAAACTATTATTCAAATTTATAAACCAAACACTAAAGATAGTGATGAAAAATTAAAGAAATCTACAAAATTATCTCTAAAGTTGATCAAACATTGATCATTATTGCTGATTGAAATTTTTTATTATTTATTAAGATTAGTGATTGGAATTTGGAAACAAAGAGGAAGGGACAGTTGTGGGAAAATATGACCTTACTGATAGAAACAAAGAAGAGAACACATGCAAATATGTTACAAGACCAATGAATGCCTAATCACAAATACCTTTTCAGTACAGCAAACAGCAACTAGATACACGTCTTTTCCAGATGGAATACACAGAAATCAAATTGCATCTGTGGAAGAGAGATTGGAAAATCTCACAATTAGCAGCTCAAATGAGGCCAGGGGCTGACTGGAACACACAACCCATTGCATATGTGCAAGTTCAGGTTTAAGTTGAAGAAAAATAGGAATTCGGTTGTGTTTACATTGGATTAGGGGAGACTGCAATCCTTGATCTCCCTCAGCAAAGGCTTCAAGTCCTCCTTATTTTCATCAAGGTTGTGTCATCTGCATATTGAAGGTTGTTAATAGCCTTCCTCCAATCTGCTTGTAATCTAGTTTCTCTATTTGATAATCATATAGAATGAATAAATACTAAAAAAGATACAATTCTGATACAAACTTTTCTTTATTTTAAGCCATATAGCATTCTGCTGTTCTGTTTGCACAACTGCATCTTAATCCCTGTAGAGCGTCTACATGAGCACAAGGAAACGTTCAGGTATTCCCATTCTTCTCCAGGGTAGTCATTGTTTCCTATGGCTCTAATGGCAGTCTAATGCCTTTGTATAGTCCATAAAACATATGTAAACATCTTATTTGTGTTCTCTGCTTTCAGCTAACATCCATTTGATGTCAACAATAATATCCCTTGTTCGAGTCCTCTTCTATCAATGTACTGCTGTGGCCATTATTGAATTATCTTTGACAGAATTTTACTTGCATATGATATCAATGATATTATACAATTTTTTAATTCTGTAGAGTAATCTTTCTTTAGATTGAGTACAAATTTTGCTCTCTTCCAGTCGACCAGGGAGTTGTCTCCCAGATTTTGAGTGTTTCCACTGTTTCGTCAGTTTACTGAAACGTTTTAAATTGAGATTCTAATCATTCCTGGAGCCAAGTTTGTGACTTATGCCTTCACCGAAAATTTAACTTTTCCTTCAGTGCCCCACTGTTTTTTTCACATGCTACCTCTTGATATGGTTCATTGTTGACTAGTATCCTATCAATATTCTTTTGATGCTTCATGTACTGCCCAATATTTTGCCCATAGAATTTTCAGTATTCCAACTCCAGAATTGATTTTTTTTCTTTAGTTCTTTCAGCTAAGCAAGTTCTTCCTTTTGGGATTTTTCTTTAAGTATTCACATGCTACATTATAGTTCTTTCGTATTCTCGAGCTGCCTTTTGAACATTCTGTTCAGCTCTTTGACTTCATCATTTCTTCAGTTTGCTGTGTTTACTCTAAAATAAAGAGCAAGTGTCAGAGTCTCTTCTCTTTCTTGCTTTCTTGTCTTTTTAATGAACTTTTACTTTCTTAATGAATGATGTGCTTCATGTCATCTCACAGTTCATCAGGCCTTCTTTCCATTAGTAGTGAATGCATCAAATATGTCCTTGAAAGCTCTCAAAATTTAAGTGGGAGAGACTCAAAGTCATACTTTGGATCTCATGGATATTTTAATTTTCTTTAACTTCAACCTGAACTTAAATAGGAACAATTGAAGGTCTATTACACAGTTGGCTCCAGCGTCACTTTAGTTGCTAATATTGATAATCTCTATCATTTCTTCCCACAGATGTTGTTAATTTGATTTCTGTTTCTTGTATCTGGAAAAGTCCACCTTTTGTGTGGTTGAAAAAAAAGTATTTTTCTGAAGTTATTTGTCTTGTAAAATTATATCATGTGATCTCCATCTTCTATCACCAAGCCCATGTTTTCCCAGTACTGTCCCTTCCTTTTTATTTGTAACAGTTGAATTCCAATTGACAATAATTATGAGTGCATTTTGAGTGCATGTTTGATCGACTGAAGATGTTGGTAAATGTTTCAACTTCAACACCAGCTTTAGTGTTTGGTGCATAAATTTGAATAGTAGTTATTGACTGAATATATCTATATTGGAGATTAGTATAATTATTTATATAGGAATATAGATATTGTCCTGCCACAGACATAATTTTATGCCAAGGTAGATCTTGAGATGTTCTGTTTGATGGTGAATCTGACACGGTTCCTTTTGAATTGGCCATTCTCAGCAAAGTAAACTACATGATTTTCTGATTCAAAATGGCCATTAACAGTCAATTTCAGGTCAGTAATACCTAAATTATTGATCTTTATGTGTTCCATTTCATTTTTGATGAATTTCAATTTTAATAGATTTATACTTCATACATAACAAACTCCATTATTAATAGATGCTTTCATCTGTTTCTTCTCATGTTGAGTCATGCCTATCAGCAAATGAAGGTCATGAAGGCTTTCCTCTGTCCATGTCATTATGGCAAACTCTACTTGAGGAGGCAGCTCTTCCTCGGTCATAATTTCAGTGTCATCTGACCTGAAGCACTTATCTTCCAGCACTCTACGTGACAAAGCTCTGCTTGCTATTCATAAATTTTTCAGAGATAATTTCTCAGATTGGAAAGTCTCCACCTTCTTCACAATCTGCTCTTAGTCTGGAAACTCTACTGAACTGTTTACCATGGGTGACCCTACTAGTATTATAAATAGCAGAGACATACGTTCTAGCATTTCAGAAACATACAAGCTACTAAGGGACGTGATGAAGTAACAGATAAATGGCAGCAATGTAGATTACAACTCAACCAAAATAAAACAATTGTTCTCACAATGAGAACAATAATCTGCATCATGATAAATGGAAAATAATGTATAAAATTTCAGGTAATTCATTTTACTAGGTGATTAATTTTACAGCAGCCAAGGCCTGTGGAAGCAGTAGTCAAGAAATCAAGCACTGGGCAAATCTGCGGAATGAGCCCTCTTTGAAGTATTAAAGAGCAAGGATATCTTTGAGGACTAAGGTGGGCCTGACACAAGCCATGGTATTCTAAGTACATTAAATTCATCTGGAAATTGGCCAGTGAATAGGAGTTATGGAATAAGAATCAATGTATTCGAATTATTGTTTGGGTAAATTATATCAAAATTACTGTGGACTCCTGGAAGAGCACTCTGCTAGCATTGTGAGTTACATGTTGGGTTGCTAACCACAAGGTCTGCAGTTTGAAACTATCAGCCACAGGGCAGGAGAAAAATGAGGCTTTCTACTCCATGGAAGAAGTACAATGAAAATGCCTCTTAGAAGTATTGATGACCAAATTTCACCTCGTGTACATTGAACATATTGCCAGGAGTGGCCAGTTCTTATATAAGACTATAATAGTTGGTTGTGTAGAGAATTAATAAAAAAGAGATAAAGGTTTCCACGAGACGGCCTGACACAATGCTGACAATTGGCTACAGCACATTGGTTATGGCATGGATAACAAACTGCCGGCACCATCTCTCATTCAATCACTTGTTGTATCGTTGTGAGTTGAAACCAACTCAATGGCACTTAGAAACAAGACTCTAGTTTGTTTCTCTATCAGTAAAGTAAATTCAGCGAGGCATTCTATAAACTATCTTTCATATCAAGCACTATGGATTTAACCTACGTATTTTATAATATTTTGTAATGTAATCTATTCACTATAATCTCTGAATTCAGTAAGAGAGCATTTCTTTCTGTTATACATAGGGTCACTATGAGCCGGGACTGACTGGACAGTACTTATCAATGATAACCGTTGTCTTCAAAAGCTCTGAGTCAAAATGAAATGTCAGAAGAGTGTGATTTTTATGGTACCCAGAAAAGAGAAGCAGAAAAGGAATACGACTGTCTACCCAATCGTGCACCAGGGATTTTTTCTTTATCCTCCTTCAGAAATGATCCACTTCTTGGGTTGAAATGATCTTTGAGGGATCCTAGTGAACCATTCAAATTATGATTGTTTAATGTCCTGTTTTTCTGTGACTTATTCTATAACTTGAAAAATAAAATGAAACCCATGAAATATATTGACTAGGTGGAGATTGCTTTACCATAGAATGAGTAGAAAAATGCAACCTGGAAATGGATGAGTGTCAATCAAAAAGACTAATAATTATGGTGAGAGGTTTTTTCCTTTATTGGGTCAATGGCATGATTCAATTGCCATTTAAGACCTACTCTTATTCTGAATAAGGATAATCATTTTGGCATTTATCCATGTAAAGAACAATATACATTCAATTGGACTGATGAAGAAAGAAAATTATCTTCGTGAAGTAGGTAAAAATAAACTATTCCCTTAAATGTTTTAAATCTTGTTTGTTTGTCTTAATTTTCCATCCTGTTGGCTCAGATTCACAGCATCTTTAAACAGGTGTATAACAGAATCAAATATTGCTTTATCCTGTGTCATCTTCATGATTATTAGCATGGTGAATTCATTGCTTTGGCTATTGCATCAATTCATCTCATTGAAAGTTTTTGCATTGCAGTAAATTATTTCATGTAGTCCTTCCTGTCAAAGTCCTTTTATCTCCAACTAAACAAGTACATCTTCCCGAAGGATCTGGATAAGAGGTAGGGAAGAAGTTGCTTGGGTTGCATGAGTCAGCAGTGAGTTATTGTAAACAGGATTCATTATGCTGGGTTTAAAGTACTGGTAAGTTAGTTCATTAGCAAGAAGGGCTAAGATCTCACTATCAAGAAGAAAAATAGAACAATCATACTCAGATTGAAGTATGTCCTGTGAAAGGCGAGGTCCCTGCACATCAAACTTCCTCGATTCAGGCGAGAGCTGTGTCACCCTCAGAAGAGGAAAGGGGCAGCTGCAGGCCCAGGAGCCAGAGCAGGAATAGAGCACTGGACTTCAACATCCTATGCTGTTCTCACAATAGTTCTGATGTTTGAGCCCATTGTTACAGCCATGGTTTCAATCTCTCTCCTTCTTTTTCACTTCTTTGCTACTCTACCCAACATTAGGGCCTTCTCCAAGGACTAATCTCATCTGGTAGCATGTCCAAAGTATGTCAGAGGTGGTCTTCCCATCCTTGTTTCTAACTGTACTTCTAGCTGTACTTCTTCCAAACCAGATTGGTTTGTTCATTTGGCAGTTCAGATACCCCAATCTTCTTCACAAGCACCATGATTCAAATGCATTGATTCTTCTTCTGTCTTCCAGATTCAATGTACAACTTTCAAATGCATGTGAGGCGATTCAAAATACGATGACTTGGAAAAGGCAGGCCTTAATCCTCAAATTGACATTCTTGCTTTTCAGAGGTTTTGTGCAGCAGATTTACCCAATGTAATGCATCATTTGATCAAAGGATGTTTTACTTTGGTTATAATCTTATCACTGTCCTTGGATGAACTTGGAGGCTTGCACCTGGTTAAAGTGTTTGTCTAACTTGAAGCTTTAATCCACTGGAATAAAAGAAATCATTAAATCAAATTGATTCCAACTCATGGCAACCAAATGTGCTTCAGAAAAGAATTACCCCATTTGGGCTTTCTTGAATATAATTTTTGTGACGGCAGATCACTGGACCTTTCTTCACAGGGCCACTGGATGGATTTGAACGGACAAACTTATGATAGTCAAGTACAAGCCATTTATACCACCCAGGGACCTTCCAGTAGGCTTAGGGTCATATTGTTTTTTGGTTTTTGTTTTGTCTTCTTGGTGCATAAAAATGTATTTTCAAGTGAGGGGCTGCAGCCCTAGTGGTAGGTCGTGCCTGCTTCAAATATCTTCTTGGCCCTTCCAGTTGGCTGGCCCTCAGTGTTGATGACACAAAAGGCAAGCTGTCACATGCAGGAATGTGCTCACTGGGGTTCTCATGAGGGTGGCAGAGTTCAGAATATCTTCAAAGCAAATGGGAAGCAGGATGCAGTGAAGAGATTCTCTGGGCTTTGTTGTGCAGGGAAGGGGACACAAATCACTAACAAACCTTTCTCTGTGGAAAATTACCAATGAAAAGGATAAACCTACAGATGACAGGTGTACACAGAACATGGATCTGGGCTCACAGACTGGACAGGTTGTGGCTCCAGATGGCATTTTAAAAAGAAGAAGAAGAGCAAGAAGAAAAGGAACCATGAGCAACAACAGCAATTGAATTCAGTTTGAACATTCACAAAGTTTTCTTTCATTATGGCTCCCTTCCGGGACCCCAGCTGCCCACAAAGTCGGGGGCAGGACTCACAAGGGAGGCAGCTAAGCCAAAAGCTGGTCAGGAGCCTCTCTTCAGCCCAGCCAGCTCTGGATGTGAACGGGGAAGGAATCTTTGGGTTGTGTATTCCCAGGGTCTCAAGTGACAGGCTGTCAAAATGTGTGGCGTGGATTTCTCTCCCTCAAGGTATTTGTGCTTTGAGCTAAGGTGACCAGACAGCTGGGCTGGGAGAGGTGTGTTTCAGTCCTTGGTTGGTCACCTGCTTTTGGAGCAGCTGCTAGGAGGATTTTCCATGCCCCTGGCCCAGAGCCAGCATGCGCACTGCACAGAAGAGACCAGCCTGCCTGGTGGAGGGAGTGTGGAGGAAGCAAGAGCGGATGTTTTCACAATATTCTTCAGCAAAGACAGAAACTCCCATGGAAATGTCAGCTTCCTCACCTGGAGTTAAGTTTGTGTTTGACCGGAATGTGGAAAGTGTGCTGTACTGTAAGACACACAAGGAGTTTAAGGATCTGAAAATTCCGCTTTCTCCTTGTTATCACTAGGGAAGCCACTTACCATGTCAGAACGTCAGTTTCTTGTATCTCCAGGGGGTCCTTTTCTTACTTACGAGAGAAGTCTGGGTGTCAGCCCCCCACTAACAGAGCTAGTAGCTGAGACATTGCAGCACCGTTCTTGCTGCTCCAGGGGGAGTCTTGACATGCCTGGTCTTCCCTGTTGCAGGTAAGTGACAGGCAAGTAATGGTCACAGATTTAGATGCCAACAAATCTTAAGGCTGAGAGACAAAACTTCTCTGCTCTCCCAGGAAACCCAGCCACTCGATATGACTCCCTATAAACTAGGACCTAGTCTCCTTTGTTTTTCAAAAGAAGGCTTGGATGAGGCAACTAAGCGAGCAGAGCACTACACCCGGCCCTGTTTGGAAAGTGGATAACATTCGCCTTTCACACTTTATTTCTCTCTTAAGTGTTCAAAGAATTTAATGTAAAAAAAGGAATGGTCGTAGCAAGTTGTATGACGCTTTTGACCTTATTTCATAAAAGATTACAATGTTATTTAATGAATCTAAGGTAGAGTTAGTACTCTGGGGGCAGTGTGGGTTAGCAGAAAAGTAAATCTATTGGATATTAGGATATTTTGACTCAGTTCTTGCCATCTTCGTGCCCCTGTCCTCTCACCTTTGACACAGAGCCTCAAGGAGAAAGGCATTTTGATGGGCAAGTGAATACAAAGATTAAAACACAAAAGATCACTCACGCTTCATGAAGAGTGTGTGCTACAAAGCATCGAGTTGCCTATGTAGCTTTGCATGTGTGTATATTCGTAATTATGTATGTGTTTATCTGCCAACACCATAATTCAAGTACATTATTTCTTTGCTCCCTCACAGACATTGTGCAGATCCCAACTTATAGTGACTCCATAGGACAGGGAGCCCCTCTGGGTTTCCAAGGCCAAAACTCTTGGCAGGAGTGGAAAGCATCTTCTTTCTCCCATGGAGAAGCTAGTGGTTTCCAGCTGCTGACCTTGACGGCACCAGACCGCTGTAACCACTGCACCACCAGGGCGAGTCTTCCTTATTGTTGGACAGCCTTCACATTCCGGTGGGCCATGGTTTCAATCCTGCCACCCTCGTCCGCAAAGTGGCATTGTGTTCTTTATCCTTTAAAAGAGGTTCTGTACAGCAGAATTGTCCAGTGAAATATGTCACACACTTTTCCTTTTCACTATTATTTCCATGAAAGTTCATTGTGGATCCAAGTAAAATTAAATTATGGACATTAATCTTCCCTCATTTACCATGATGTTATACATTGGTCCAGCTGTGAAGATTTTTGTTTTCTTTAGATTGAAGTTTATATATATATAATACATGTATATTATGGATATGCATATATTCTATATATATATGGTCTATATTAAGGAAGTGACTCACATGACTGTTCAGGTGGGCAAGTTCCAAGTGAGCGAGTCAGATTTCAGACTGGAACCTCCTCTTGAATCACAAGGTGTCAGGGGCTGATGAATCCCAAAGCAGCAGGTCAGATGGCAGCCTTCTGGCTGCAGAGGCAAATGAATCCAAGCCGCACAGGCAAGATGGCTGGTTGCTATTAACTCCCAGCATTCGCAGGTAACACAGTAGATTGCTGGCTCAAGTTCAATGAACTGGAGGGCGTTTGATGAGCCAGATGCAGGATCCAATAAACAGTTATTGTCTCTGAAACTCAGAGAAAAAGTTCTATCCTATCTTATAAGATCACTACAAGGTAGAATTGACTCAATGACAGTGAGTTTGGTTTTGGTTTGAAGACTTAGTGTAAATTCAGAGCCAGTGTCTAGCAATCCTGGAAAATTTTGATTATTTTTTTCTTTTTTAGTGAATAGTCACACTTGTAAAAGGTCATAAATCCCCTAGAGAAGGCTGGGGAAAGAGAGTATGCATTTTTAATTTTTGGTGGTTCTTCCCCGAGATGATACAGTCTCCCTGTCTTTAAGGGGTGATGAGTCTGGGAATTGCCTCAAGCCTGGGAATTGATTTGGAGGTTGCCACCCCCAATCCTGGGGATTCAGATTAGGGCTCTGTTCACTTAAACTGTGCCAGCTCTGCTTGTACAGATCAAGCAAATGTTTAATAGGCCTCCCATCCAAGGTGGTCCTAGTAATCAGTGAACTAAATCCAAGTGAGTCAGACTAGTCTGGTTACCACGGGGACTCTGCTGTTCCTTGAGATAACCAAATGCACCTTGTTTCTGTCACTTCAGTGAGACTTGGGCCATAGAAGTGGCTGATCAAGATTCACTCAATCGTCTCCGGCAGGGCCCTGCCGGTGAATCCTGAATCAGGATGGACTCAGTGGCAGTCAGTTTGGTTTGCCTTTTTTCTTGGTGCGTCACAGTGCAGACACCTAGGGTTCTGGAGAAAAGTCCTGCCATCCTATACAGATGCCCACTCTTTCTTTGAGAACCAGCGTGCAGTTTCTTACTGGATCTTAGTAGATGGTGAGTGCCTAGCCCCGTCTGCCAAGGAGCGGTGAGGCCTGAACGGTCACGTCAACCAAGAACTTCGTGTTGTCTGGTGTCACAATGTTGGGTTCTACAAGAGCATCCCATCATTAAATAGAAGCAGTGTCTATAAGGTCAGGGTAGAGCAGGACCTGAAATCACAACTACACTTCTGGAACCAATAGCCCAAACCCCCACGGTCTCCACGCATGTAACATTGCCTTCCTCTCCCGGTCTGCACCTGATTTCATGGGAAATCTGGATTCACTTCATGGGAAGTTCCAGGTGATCAGTTGATTGAGGAAGAGAACACTCAGCTTGTTCTTGGTTTCCTGGTGTTTCTGCACGATTCACAGGTGCCAGCCAGAAGCAGGCAGCAGCAGTACCACAGCCCCTTTCCAGGTCCCCTCTGAACAGTAGGGAAGGCCACCCGTCTAGTGGGCAGAACTTCAAGGAGAAAGAGCCAGGCGTGTGACTTTTTATTAATTCATCAGTTGTGGCCAGTGGTTTAGCTACGTGATCGGAAACTTGAAGGAAGGAACAATATTGGGAAACTGCTGTCAAGGGGTTGTGGGGAAGACGTGCATGGCTAGCCCTCCCTGAATGCATTAAAAACATGAAGATATTTATTTCACATGACTTCCCATCTTGAGTTCATCACCTGCTGCAACTGCTTGTGTCAGAAGAAGCATCTTGCCTGATAGCTGACTCATAGACTAGGCACGTGCCTGACTCCACAGCTGTGTCAACCGTTTCCCTGACCAAATCCTCCCTATAGACACATGTAGACACTACTCTGCCTTTGCTTCAAGAGAGCCCAGTCCAAGACATTTGGTACCAGGAGTTTTTAGGAAAACTATATTCAGTGAAAGACTCATGGTTAATGACTATTCCTATCTGTCCATTCAGGCACTACCACATGTAGAAGTCACCTAGATACTGCAGGACCTGAAAATATGGCTCAAGTCTTAGTTCCCTCTGTTTTCTCGTCACCTCAAACAGACCTTAGTGCAAAGGAAGTGCTCAGTAAAAATCTGTTGTGCTATCATAAAAAATTCCATGACAACCAATTATGTCCTTTGACCACTAGATAGGAAGTTCAAATCCACCAGCTGCTGCTCAACAAGAGAAAGATGAGGGGATCTGCTTCTGTTAAGATTTGCGATCTGAGAAAACCTTTATCGGAACGCTGAGTCAGAATCAACTGGAGGGCAGTGATGGGGAGTGGGTACACGCCTCAGGTAGCTTTCCATAGAAGTCATTAAGTCACACAACTGATACTGTAAACAAACTTTGGCATTCTCTAAGATCAGGGCCTGAGGTCCATGAGCATCAGCAAGGAGCAGGTTGTGCAGTGTTCATTTCCTCACGGTGTTCCTTCTACCTGGAATGTCTTCCTGAATGAATCAGGGAAAGTGTCCGATTCCAACAGTCTTTCCCCCATTGGCCAGGTTGACCACTCCAAATGTACATTGGGAAGCAATATAAATGAACAATAAAGCTTGATAGAGGTTCTTTCTAATTCCTTTCTAATCATACATAATACCCACCTTATCAATGACTCACACTGTCTTTCAGCTTAAAACTAATAATTAATAATAACGAGATTTTTTAGAATGTAATTGTTTTGGATGTCATTGCAGGGAAGACTCCAGAGGCTTCCGGGGATGAGAGCCCAGCCTCATGTAGACAGCAATAGCACTCAGACCTCAACAATATCCCTCAATTTTAGTTCTTTTCATGGGGGGGGGTAGAGAAAAGCTACCCCCATAGTAATGTTCTCCATGAATGTAGAATCAAGTTGGACATACATGGAAACGCTCGCCAGGGGTCAGGCTGACGCACTGTATCTATTTCAGGCACCTTGGTTGTGGTCTCTGATGCTGGGCTTCTCGTGTCTCTCATGTACTTTGTGGCCACAAGCCCAGATGGTTGTTACAAGGCCTCCCTGTGGTTGATCCCCTTGAGGCCCTCCCCACCTGTGAGCAGGAGAGCGGGCACAGGTGTGTTAACTAGATAGCCCTGTCACAAGCGAAAAGCTAAAATCTCACCAGGTTAAGTTCCCCAGAAATGATGAATGTATTCTCCGTGCCACTATGTGGGTAAGTCACCTGTTTTCCTGGGGCAGGATTATCTAAGGATAGATTCCTATCACTTCACTCTGCACAAAGGGAAACTGAGACCCTCAGAGGGAAGGGGGTCAATAGAAGCAGATGCTGAACCATGAATAGCAAACAAGGCAGCGTGATGCCCCCTAGCTTCCTTGCTTTCTGTTGGTTGTTAGTTGCCACGGAGGGTGTTAACCCCAGTGTGCAAGGAGAGCTTTCAAGGCCATGACCCCGGGGAAGCAGATCACCCGCACGGACGGACTCCCCAGAGGCCCACAGGTTGCTTCAAACACCCACCTTTGGGCTGGTGGTTGAGTACTTAATTGTCTGTGCCACCCGGCACCTTTGCTCTCAGTCTCCTGACTCTACTTCTGGTTTGCCATTAAGCATGACGTTTCCACTGGCAAAGGTACAGCTTCCCAGAAAAGGCTTCCAAGTGTTACAAACCATTAAACTTTCACATGACGGTTCGGGGGTAGGGGTTGGCACTGCGCTGCTAATGCTTTTGACATTTGGACAGATTAAATATAATCCACCACGGAGTGTATCAGCACAGCTCCCTGTTCTCAGAGTGAGATTAGCTTTGCTTTCTCTTTGGCTAGACTAGCAGCTTTAGGCCCCCAGTGAAACTCAGCAAACTAAGGGTTTCTCTTTCGTATTCTATGTTTCCTTTTGTATGCCTCCCCTTTCTTCATTTATTCATCTCTTTAATCTGATAGAATCAGAGGAAGGGAAGCCCTACTGAAAATCACGGGGTGTGATTGTCTGGGTACTTTAGAGAAACAAATCCACAGAAACTCATGTATAAGACAGAGTTTTATATAAAGGGTAAGTGCACATCAAGAAAACATCCCAACCCAGTGCTGTCCAAGCCCACAAGTCCAACATTAACCCATATGTCTGACACCAGTCCACAAAGTCCTCCTCTCACAAAGCACACATTATGACACTGACTGCAGAAGGAAAGCTGAATCAGTGAATGTGTAAGCATCTCAGCACTGGCAAGGGTCTCCACATGGCTCCTCCAGCACCCAGGGCTGCATCGGGGTAGGTCCATGTGACTCCTCCTCGGGGATGTCTTGTAGGAAGTGAGCCTTGCAAGCTGAAGCAGGGAACTGGCTAAGGCAGCTGCACCCTAGTCTGACCATCACAAAGCAAGAGATCTGAGAGCTAGAAAGGTGAGGCTCACTGAGCCATTTATTCCTCCGCCCTTCAATTAACCCCACATGTGTTTATCAGCTAGGTTGGCACAATAAACTAACTACCTCAGGGGCAAATATGGAAATAGAAATATGAGCTCAAGATTAATCAATTACTTCTATTATATAATTAGTCAGTCAATTATCTTTTTACTCTATGAGTCAACAAAGCTCCACTGGGGACTACCAGTTGCCCTTGAATTAATGGCAGTGTATGGCGACTCCAGAAAAGTACAGGATGCCAAAGTACAACCACCTTACATAAGTTTTCCATGGGTTGATTTTTCATGGGTAGATGCCAGAACTTTTTTTTTTAAGAAACAGGAGTGGACTTGAGCCAGCAAGTTTGGTTAGCAACTGAGCATATTCACCCTCTTCCTTATCCAGCAGTAAAGACGCACACAATAGGGCTCTGGGAATGATAAAGACAAAGGGACTAAGTCTTAGTCTAGGACTTCCAGAAACAAGCATGAGATAATATTTAAGTGCAATCCCAGAATGCAACCAGAATGAAGGGAAGGAAACCTAGGAAGGCAAGTATCAGGCGGTGCATTGCCCAGCTGGCACTGCGAAGTCACACAGAGTCAGTGAAGCCCCACAAGATTCTTGTGAACATGATGTCATAGGAAATGGCATGGAAGTTGCTGTGTCCAAAGACCCCTGTTTCCCTGTTGCCTGGAGGCAGAGGAGACTTTGACACCCATGCTCTTGCCAAATAGTATCTCAAACAAAAGTATGCATGATCAGTCCTTAAAAGGCATGATGGACACATCTATTAAAGCATTCCAAATTGTCTTGAAGTAATTCTCAGCAGAAAACCTGGGGTTTAAATGCAGGGTCTATGTGTTCAACTATCAGCACAGCCAATTGCCTGCTAATTAACCCTGGGAAAATCATCAACTATGTAAATATTACTGACCTAATCTGTGAAATAGGAATATTCAGAAATTATTAAGTTTTATTGAGTCCTTGGATGAAATGGAGTTAACGTACTCAGCCCCAATCAAAGTTTGGAGACTGGAGTCAACCCAGAGGTGCTTTGAAGAAAGACCTGTTTATTTACTTCGGAACATGTGACCATTAACAACTACAGAGCCAGTTCTACTAAGACACTCCTGGAATGACTCGGACTGAGCAGCCATTAATTGGCTGTTACACTAAATCATGGATGTAAAAGTCTTGCCACAGGGTCTTCTCCCACAGCAAGTGCGTTAACTTATTTTTTCTTGATCTCTCATATTGGATACTCAATTTTGTAAGGGTCTATATTGAACCTTGGAAACATAGTGGTTATATGTTGGGCTGCTAACCGTAAGGTCAGCAGTTCAAAACCACTAGTTTCTCCACAGGAGAGAAATGAGGCTATCTTTGGAAACCCACAGGGACAAATTTATCATATCCCACAAGGGTCGCTATGAGTTGGAATCAACTTGATGGCAGTGAAAGTGAATTGCACACCATCTCAGATTAATGAGGTCCCTCCCACCTATTTGCTGTATGCAAGGCTCAGATGAATTTCTATACCTCAGGAATTAAGATCCTGTTTTCACTGTATTGGTCACGGAATCAGATAACTCAATCCAGATATGTAAGTTATTTAACATCCCACAAAGGGAACTTCAACTTAATGGGACACAGAAACACAGAAGGAGCCAGCAGATAAGAACTTTCTATGTTTCCATTTGGCTATCTCCTGAACATAGTGGTTCTGTACCTGTACTTCCTTCTATAACTTCTTACGGGATGTATTACAACTCTGTACTCTATGCCTGTGTCTATAATCCCTTGTTGTAGAGCGTTCTCTTACAGAAGTAAGACAAAATAAATGTGTCCTTAAACTTGACTTTAGTAGAGAATGTGGCTTCGGTCACAATCCTTTGTTTTCCTTGGGGGTTATAGTCTACTGTAAGACTAAAATCATACTTCCATATAAGAACTATCTTAGAAGCAGGACCAGGGAGAGAATTCCCAAGACCATTGGAAGAACACATTTGAGGTCTTGGTCTGAAGTGGTAGGGGCTGAAACTAGAGGCACCAACGACTGTGACACTGAGGCTCAGAGTAGCAGTCTGGAAACTATGGGCTACTTTTCTCCTCTGGCCTGAAAATATGGGACCATGAGATGGTTGGGATTCCTGGTACATGGAGGTCACTCTGGATAACTTGATCTTGAAAGGTTTGGGACGCCTAAGGTTAATATTGGTGTGCCTTTTCTGGTAACGTAAAGGAAGAAAATATATTTACTCTGTATCAATCAATGCTCAGAAGCAGCTCTTAGTAATAGACTCTAGGCTCAGTGTTGAGCCTTACAGGGATCCTCATGTAGATACCATTTGCTCCACCATCATCCAGACCAAGTTGAGAACCAACGTGAAAGACTGGTAGGTGAAAGCCAAGGTATCACCTTCCATATTTGCAGTGCCTACATTGGAGGACATTGTTACTGTGAGCCCTCCAAAGTGCTGCTAAATAGTGGAATGCCAGGATGAGGCAAACAAAGTCATAGAAGCATTGCTGATAGGTATCTTGATTACCCAAAAATGTACTGGAACAAACAGCAGAGCAGACAATGCTCCCGGACTTCTTTCCATGGTCAAGGAAGAGTCGGGCTACACTGCTTAGGCAAATCTCTTCTCAATCTATTACATTATATGCATTCAAGTAACATAACAGTGTCCAGGCCAGTGGAACCTGACTTAAACCTGTTTAGTATGAAGAAATATATGATAAGGGAGTCTGAGGGCAAATGTTACAACATGGTAACCTGTATAGACACCTATTATTTGCCAAGCACTGAGCTAGTAGCTTTTTCTATGTTATTTCTAATTCTTCCAACAATTCTCTATCTGAGTTTTATTACTATTAATTTTTGTAGGCAACAGAGACATTAGTTAACCAGGTAAAGGCCACATAGGCAGTCAGTTTCACAACAAACCCACTGCTATGGACTCGATTCAGATTCATAGTGACCCCATGGGACAGAATGGGATTGCTCCCAGGATTCTGAGCCTGTAAGACGTTGCTGGAAGAGATAGCCTTACTTTCTACTGAAGAGAGGCTGGTGGAATGGAATCGGTGGTCTTGTCCTTAGAGTGCAATGCACAGCCCACTATGCCACCAGAGTAATAGATGGGTTCCGCTTCAAGTGTGGTGGCATTCCACGGTCATGATGCATCTGATGTGTGGCCAGTGCCCATCTAAGACATGTAGCCACATACTTCACATATCCCAATTGATAAGTAGAAGAATTAGATTGTCTTACTCTGATGCTGAAAACCTTTTATTCTCCTGGATGTACTCATTTTCTCTGTCTGTTTCTCCTTGCTTCTCACAAGCAGTCTTGTGATGGTTACTAGACTTCCCATGTGGCTTGGCTACAGGGAGGAAATAGAACCACATCAATCTTTTCTTTGGTTTCCTAACAGGAGCTACAATCTCGTTAGAAATTAATAAACCATGCTTTTGGTTTTAGACATCCAACTCTTGGGAACTTTGTTATCTTGGATCAGCATCCCTAAGTCTAATCAACCCTGGGGTGCTCAAGAGAGTCTATGAGTAATAAGAACTGCAGGTTACATTCCAGAGCACCTGGAAATACCGGCAAGCACCCATCTCTCCCTTCCCACCTTCACGTCCATACATGAACCTTCCAGGCCAAGATTCCTGGGCCATCTTATTTTCTTCAAGTTCTAACTGGTTGATAGCTGTAAACATAAGTTATAATTATAGGTTTATGCAGGCTGAATGGTCATTTGATATATTTTCAGATTTAAAATGCACACATATTTAATACCAGGCCATATGGTTATTATCCAGTAATGAAAAAGACAGAATCCTAGTTCTCAATGAAAAAATCATCATGTACTGAGTAAACTAGTAAGCCTAGGAACTTTTCTAGAAGAAAAACAGACCACAATAAGGATCATTGCATCCAGAGAGGAAACAAGGAAAATCACGAAGATGAGGGCCCTGCATAAAGAGTGAGAAAGCTCACTTCCTGGGTTCCTGAGTCCTGAATGTCTAGGTGAGGAGGGACTGGGTAGTGCTCTTGTGTTCTTTGCAGCTCAGGGTCACTACAATTTGTGACTACCTTTGTCCTAGGCCTAGATTTAGAGTCACAATGCATCTTTAATTATGTAGTTTAATTCTAATCTCAACAGAGACAGAAATAAAGATTTACTCAAGATGATTAGCTGATCAGTTAGTGACAGAAATGAGACTGGAATCTGGCTTTCCGCCCAGGCCTTGTTTTCTCTATGACTCCATCCCATTAGATGGATTTTGCATGAGTCTGGCACTCTATGATTTCAACATTATGCGTATATCTCTTATGACAATACTTATCATAATGTATAAATGCCGATTGCTTAATTCTTGTATTCTCTGATGTACTGTCCCTCTGTCTAGCTCTGGGTGATATTTTACTCACATTCAATACACTCTCTACTACTAAGCATACCATTCAGATCAAAAGAAAAATTAAAAAAATATTTCATGAATGAGTGAATGGAACATCTAAATAATGCTTCTGAAAAACTGAGAATAAGCCATCCTTGTCTTAGAAGGTGCCCTGAAGGTAAACATATTACTATAACCTGGGCCATTCAAAATGGAAAAGGCTCTCAAGGTGCTAAAATATTGTGCAATTGTTGCTCACATGTTTACATGACTTTCATTCTGACCTTCAGAACTTTCACCCATTTTGTACTATCTTTGTCTTTTCACTAATTGTGTGCCATGCTTTCCGGTCCTCTTGTTTCAGCTAATTAACTTCTCTCTGAGTTTGGACACAAGCTGCTCTCAAGTGGAACACTGTGCAACTAATTAATCATGCCCTGCCTTTAGCCTGAGTCCCTTATCTATATAAAACCATATTGATCTATTTTTCCTTGAAACCCATAAGACACACATTCTTTTCACCTGTAATTGGCCGCTCCAATTCACTTCCATGCATCACTCATTAATCAACGGGTGTGTTTGCTTCATCATAATAAACAGAGAATGTGATTGCATGCCATTGAGATTATAAGAAAGAGTTCAAAATTCTTATAGGCAAGTAACTCTCCCAAGGTGATTTGGCAGATTTTGGTGGTGTCCAAGAAAGGCTCACAAAGAGGTTTGTTTCTTTTTTAAATTATTAATAATAATCCTTGGTCCTTGACCATTATGCTATTCATAACTTCACACATGGATAACTAAATTGTGTTTCTAAAGGAGACAAGGTCGCAATCTGTATTTCCGGCCTCCAATATTTACTAGGATTCGCCCCACGGCTACCATTCTCAACTGCCAAGAGTTATAGTCCTTAGGGAACGGAGCAGAGATGCAGAAAAAGAGACATTTCCACAGCATCAGGGATGCTTCTCTGGTAAGGATACATTGTTTAATTGTCAAAAATGATTACAACAGCCATTGTGAGCCAGCATTTTGCAGGGCATCAAAGCCACATGATAAATAAAAACTGCATTGAAGAGTTCCTACACTAGGAGAGAGTGAGAGGAATCCTAACTTCACTCCTCTGCTAGGCTCTGCCTGTTTCGGTGGCACATGGAAGTCGGGAGAGTGGAGGGACTCAAGGAAGGCACCGCTGCAGAGGTTGAGTGGAGTTCTGGGGAGATAAGGAGGAAATAGAGACTTTGATCGGGAAGGTACAGTGACACTAATGGATTGACAATGCAACAGACCAGGGCACGGGAGGGCTTGGCACCTTCTTGGAGAATTAAGTAGGTGAGGAGAGAAGTGAGACTGAAAGGAGATGGAAAAGTCACACATCTGGTTTTCATGTTAAAGAGAGTGGCTTCAATGTTGAAAACTGTGGATGACACTGAGAGAATTCCCGCTTGAAAAGTAACAGTTATTTCTGACTTAGAAAGTGCACGCAGACCCGGCTGCTGTGGAGTAGTTTAGACGTGGAGGCTAGCTGCGGGTGTAGGGGAAGAAAGACCTCATCCTAAGCATTTGAACTTCAACCATCTTGCAGTGTGCTGGATACCTGAACAGGGAATGGAAATCCAAGAAGCACCTTAATCACTCAGTATTTCCCAAAAAGGACCTTTCAATATTGCAAGTCAATGGTTTATTTTCAGTTCTTTCAGCAGAATATTCACTGCATGTGCTCTTCTTTTGGGTTTTCTAATTCCAGATGGGTACATTTATTTATAAATGTTGACATTGTCCTCTTGAATCGCCTTTGAAGTTGTCTATCTCATTTATGTCATCATTTCTTCCATTTGCTTTAGCTACTCTATATCCAAAAGCAAATTTAAAATTCTCTTCTAATATTCATGGTGAACTTTTTTTTCTTTCTTGTATTCTTCATGCACTTTGCTTCCTTCAATTATGATGTTCTTGATATTATTCAACAGCTCATCAGGGATTCTCTTACTAGTATTCAATGGGGAAATTTTATGCTTGAAGCTTCTCTAAGTTCAGGTAAGATATTACTCAAGGTCATATTTTGGCTCTCATGGACTTGTTTACATTTTCCTCAACTTCCACCTGAATTTACATATTAGCCATAGGTGGTTTCTTCCACAGTCCGCCCTGGCCTTGTTTAGGCTGACAATATAGAGATCCTTCATTGGCTCCTCCAATAGATGTAGTAAATTTTGTTTCTGGGCATTCAATATGGTGAAGTTCACTTGTATAGTCACCATGTAAGTTGTTGAAAGAAGTTATTTGCAATGAACCACTCTTTGGTCATACAATGGCCAGTTTCCTTTCTATCACATCCAGCCATATTGTCCAGCCACCCCTCCTCTTTCTTTCCCACTTTTGCATTCCAGTTGACAGTAATGATGAATTCATCCTGAGTGTGTGCTGGATCAATTTCATACTGAAGACTTTGGTACCATTTTTCCATTTCTGCGTTACCAGGGTTAGTGGTTGGGGCATAAATTTGAATGATAATTCTATTGACTGGATTTCTCTGTGGTACATAGATATTATTCAGATATTTGGTCTCGCTTATTTTGGACATGTTATCAGAAAAGACTCCTCCTTGGAAAAGGACATCACACTTAGTAAATGGCCAATGGAAAAGAAAAGGACGCTGTCAACAGATTGACACAGTGGTCAACATAAGAGCCATGGTGAGATGGTGCCGGACTTGGCATGTGTCATCCTGTGGTACGTGGGGTAGCCGTGACTCTGTCAGGACTGGATGGCACCTAACAACCACAACCCCTTGGTAGGGTTGAATAAAGATCCATCAAACTCAAAGAAGCATGTTCCCATTTTCTTGCATTCTTTTTCCTTTTCCTCATTTCACTCTCTTCTTTTCCTTAATTTTCTTTTATTTAGAAAGAGTCTCTCTCTCACACTCTGTCACACACACACACACACACACACACACACACACTCAGAGCTATTGCGTCCATTCAGACTCACAGTAACTTTATAGGACAGAATATAATGGCCCGTAGAGTTTCTTTCTTTGGCTGTTAAGACGTCAACTACCACGTTTTCTCCAGAGGAGCGACTAGTGCTTTTAAACCACGGATCTTTTCGTTAGTAACAGTATGTTACACACAGATTTAGATCTAGATGGTGGGTAGGAGAAAAAGAGAACGCTTTTAAAAATGAATATTTGTAAATGTACTCTAAAGGTGAATAGTTTTTAAAATACTGATTCATTTTATGCCCGTATATGTCTGATCTGAATTTGATTCTCCTCCTTCTAGTGCAGAATTGCCTATTTTCCTGAATTGTGAATTTATGTGCCTTCATATTTATATACTATATTATAGAGAGTAAGTATGAATCTCTAGAAAACATTGATCTTTGAAACTTATACACTATAATCAGTTAGTACTTATTCTTTAAAATACTTTTACTTGCACATGTTCTCCATAAGTAATTCATAATATTCTGGTGCAGTTTAAACTATTGGGCTACGAACCACAAGGTCAGTAGTTTGAAACCACCTGTCACTCATGAGAAAGAATGGCCTGTCCCCTCACATAAGCAGTTCCAGCCTGGGCGACTCCCAGGGTAGTTCTTCCTGCCCTGCAAGTTCTCCATGAGTTGTCAGGGACTTGATGGCAGTGAGGTTGTTTTTGCTTTTTGACTACTCTTTTAACAATGTTTTCCTGTGATTTCTTATAATTTGCTATGCATTCTTTATTTTAATCTTTTAAATCCTACATAGATTTATCTGTATTATTCCTATGAAACACTTTTAATATTATTGACAGTATTACAAATTATTTTCCCTTATAGTCATTCATTATGTATCTCCTTTTATTTTATTTTTTTAGTAGGGTGACTCTTTAAGTAAAGGGGTTTTTTTGCACAAATATATACCCATTTCAATCCCCTAAGGGGTCTAATTCAATGAGTTGGGGTGGACTACTGAATACTTCATGTCTCTAAAACTTTGTACCAAAATCTAAACCCACTGCTGTGAATTAATTTTGTATGTCTCTCCTTTTGAATTCTTATTTTTAAATTGATACTTCATAAATTTGATGGTTAACTCATTAATTTTCAAAGTCTCCTTTTAAAGTATTATCCTGTAAATCTGTATCTCTTCTGTAAAATGCTTATGACTTTTGTAAGGGTAATCTGTTTTATTTTAGATATCACCAACTACTTACTTTTATTATAATTTATGACTTCTTTAACCTAGGGGTTGATCTAATACTGAATGACTTTGGTTCTTTCCTCCCCCAGATTCAATAAATCACAGTGGCAATGAGAATTACAAAGATACTTCAAATGCTCTGCCACTAACTGTAATTGTTTTATATCCTTTACAAAACCAAAAAAAAATGATATGTGTATATATGGCAAAAAGTGTGTAGCTAAAATAATGAGTCCAAAGTATTTCATACTAAAAATGTCTTTTTCATGCTTAACTGTTCATTAGGCATTTGGTGCATTTTCTACATAACAGTTCAGTGCTAATTCATTGCACAGAGTTCCTTCGTGTTGACCGAGGAAGGACTCAGACTCGAGCATAGACAGCCAGGGCTTTAGCCTCTGTCCTTCCAAGGTGCGCAACACCCTCCATAGGCCACGTCGGAAGGCTCCGATTTGGAAAACGTCACTAAGTGAATTCACTAAGTTACCTTAAACTCAGTTGTAGCTGATTTAAGGAACTGAACTGTCCCCTTGGACTTCAGGAGAAGGTGTGGATGGGGCACTATTTTATTGTTAGACAAAGCCACCATGAGTCAAAGCTGACTTGATGGCAACTAATGATGACAGATATTTTCATTTCAATCCCTGTCCACTTCTTGTTCTGTACCATGAATCACATCTGAATGATAACCTCAAATAAATATACCTTCTTACATGGATTTGTGATATTATAATTATATATAGTATTTGATATTTTATTTAGATCATGTAATTCTTTGCAAGCATAAGTAATATCTATAGGAAATGAAATGTATTGGTTTTCATCTCATTACAAATAATGCTGATTCTCACTGATATATCATTTTATCTCCACAATATTTCTCATAGTACAGCATATTTTATAAAATTAAGATAATGTCTTTTGATATTATTTTAATATATGATATTTGATATCCTACATTTTATATCACATTATGAAACTGGTTATCATTTTCAATGCTTCAATTCCAAAGTCTGTCTATAAAACTCTCTTTGCTAATAGCTACTGCCTTTAAATAAAAATTTCATCAGATCCATAAGATCTTGATATAAATAATTTAACTACACAATGTCACTTGTATATTAATTTGCTTGGTCATTTTACAGACGTGAGCTCACAAATCTATGTAACCCCCAGGTTACAACCAAGAAGACACTCCCCTCACAAGATCAAATCTTTGATTGGAACTTCAAACGTAATGGATGTAGCGATATAGTTGCATACTTGGCACTCCTGAGATGTCCTGACCTACCAGTGACAGGCTCTTCTGTTTCAAGCATCTGCAATGTGTTTAGTTCATTAGGATGTAACATCAAATATGTTATTTACAAATCCAGTGATTTTATCCCAGGAGAAAGACAGGGCTGTAGGCTCTCATAAAGATCGGCAGTCTTGGAACCCTATGGGAATGGTTCTACCATGTCCTATAGAGTTCTATGCATTTGAATTCACTAGAGAGTAGCAGGTTTGGTTGTTTTTTGTTTTTGGTAAGACTTTATCCATGTTGCTTAAATTATGAAAATTTTAGTTTCATCTATTCTAAAATGGGCACAATGCTAGTTTAAATCATTCATATTTCCTATGAAGGTTAGATAAAAATGCTGAAAGTGCAAAAGAATGTATAGCACATAATAATGTTCAACAAATGGTTATAAAGGATGGACTAAATATACATGTTTTCAAATATAAGATTTTTGTGAGAATATTTATTCCTATGAACATGCACAGAACTGTTAAATTAATGTTGGAAAAAGAAGCAGTAACAATGAAAGCCCCATTCTTATATAATCTTCAGTCTTCAAAATCTTTATAAGATAGATTCTGTTCCATGCTTTGCAAACTTTTGCAATAACTTTATTGAGAAGTCTGAGGGTGGAAAATGGAAACTCTGAATGTTCTATATATATGGTTGCATGCATGCGTTTGTTTAAATTATATATAAAGGACAGAGTTTTTCTTATAATTATTTTCATAACTAAACTTCATGCACTATGGATTGTGTTTTTTATAGATGGGTAATTCAAAATCCAATTATCACTCATATACATCAAAATAACACATTTGGTATTTATATTTATCACAGATCTGCCATTTAACACCTCCATATTATGTTCTGGTTTTCTTCCCATGATCACATTCCAAAGTACAATCAACAGCACTATTAATTTCGCTTAATTTTCCTGGTATGATATCCATGTTGGTATAGTATGTGTATCCAAATAGAACATCAGTTCTGATGCGATTCCATCTATAATACCTAGGCAAGAATGTGCTTAACAAGTGATGTCTTTACTGCGCTTGGAAGGAGCCCTGGTAGCATCATGGCTATGTGTTGGGCTGCTAACCTTCTGGTCAGATATTTGGGACCACAGCCAGCTTCAAGGGAGAAGGACAAGACCTCCTATCCTGTCGTGAGTTACAGCCACAAAAATGCATAGGGGCAGTTCTGTTCTGTCCCATGGGATCTCTATTATTCTGAATTGACTCACTAGTAGTGAAGAGTCGTGTGTGGGGGGGGTGGTGGTGGTGGTATATTGCTATTATTCTATTTATGCCAACATTTGCACTATTGACCACCAAACACGACATGGAGTATATAAAGATCTATATCCCAGTCATTAATAAGTTGAAAATGACCAGTAATATCCACTTTGAGTCAAATAACAATATGGTTTACTATACTAGGGAGATACAAATTCAAAAGGAATTATGTCACATTCATTGTCAAAATGAGCATTTAAAATCTATTTTAAAGTACAATATTTCCTGTGACTGGATAATAATCTATATGCCTACAAAAAGGCCAATTAACATAATTATTATTCAAATTTACACTCCAAATACTAAAGCCAATGGTGAAGAAACTGAAGAACAGCACCAACTTCTTGAGTATGAAAGTCTGAAATTGATTAAACATGCAATCAAGATTAATTACCAATTACTAGAAGTTGGAATCTGGATGGTGGAGTGAGTCCACATTGAGCTGTGATCCTCATGGTCAGCAGTTTGAAGTCACTGGCAGCTGCCCACAATGGGTTGCTGTGTTAGTCTGGTTTACTTTAGAGAAACAAATCCACAGAAACTCATATATAAGAGAGAGTTTTATATAAAGGTTAAGTGCACATCAAGAAAACATCACTACCCAGTGCTGCCCAAGCCCACAAATCCAACATTAACCCATATGTCGCACACCAATCCACAAAGTCCGCTTCCATCTCACAAAACAGACGCAATGATGTAAGCACCTCAGCGCTGGCGGGGGTCTCCACACCAGTGCTCCAGCACCCAGGACTGCACCAGGGTAGGCCCATGTGACTTCTCCTCTGGGATGTCTTTCAGGAAATGAGCCTTGCCAGCTGAAGCAGTAACAGGCTAAGGCAGCTGCACCCTGGTCCAACTATCAGAAAGCAAGAGACCCAAGAACTAGAAAGGCGAGGCTCACTGAGTCATTTATCCATTCACCCTTCAATTAACCCCACATGTGTTTATTGGCCAGGATGGCACAATAAACTAACTACCTCAGTCACTATGTGTCAGCATTGACTCAATGGGTTTTGGTTTGGTAACTAAATGTAGAAGATGGAAACAAAGAAGGATCAGATATGCCTTTGGTGATAGAAAACAAAGCTGGATATTACATGATGGACTCCCCTCATCACGTTTTTTTTAATTAAAATCATTTTATTGGGGGCTTGTACAACTCTTACCATAATCCCTACATTTATCCATTGTGTCAAACACACTTGTATATTTGTTGCCCTCATCATTCTCAAAACGTTTGCTTCCTACTTGAACCCTTAGCTCCTCATTGTTCCCCTCCCTCACTCTCTCAGGAACGCTTGATAATTTATAAATTATTTTTTCATGTGTTACACTATCCGATGTCTCCCTTCACCCTCTTTTCTGTTGCCCATCCTTCAGGGAGGGGGTTATATGTATATCATTGTGATTGGTCCCTCTTTTCTCCCCCACTTTCCTTTACCCTCCTGGTATCACTACTCTCATGATTGATCTTGAGGGGTTTATCTCTGTTGGATTCCTTGTGTACCCAGTTCTTATCTGTACCAGTGTACATCTTCTGGTCTAGCCATAATTGTAAGGCAAAATTGGGATCATGGTGGAGGGGGGTGAAGCATTAAAGAACTAGAGGAAAGTTGTATGTTTCATCACTACTGTACTTTACCCTCACTACTGTACTTTACCCTGACTGGTTCATCTCCTCCCCATGACCCTTCTGTAAGGGGATGTCCAGTTGCCTACAGATGGGATCTGGGTCCCCACTCTGCACTCTCCTTCATTCACAATGATATGATTTTGTTCGTTGATGCCTCTACTCAAGTACTCCTTCAATACAAGAACACTTTGTTCTATTAACCTGGTATTCCATGATGCCCACCTTCCGGACATGATCAATGAAGACATAGTAGGTGCATAAGCAAATGTGGTGAAGAAAGCTGTTGGTGCCTGGCTATCAAAAGACACACTCTCTGGGGTCTTAAAGGCTTGAAGATAAACAAGATACCATATGACTGAAAAGCAACAAAGCCCACATGGAAGTAGCACACCAGCCTGTGTGATCATGAGGTGTTGATGGGATCAGGTATCAGGCACCAAGGAATAAAAAAACAAATCATTGTGAATGAGTCAGGGGGAGGGGAGTGCGGAGTGGTGACGCAAAGCCCATGTGTAGGCAACTGGACATCCCCTTACAGAAGGATGATGGGGAGGAGACAAGCTAGTCAGGTTGCGGTGTAGCAACAAGGAAACATACAACTTTCCTCTAATTCTTTAATGTTTCTTCCCCCCACTATCATGATACTAATTCTACCTTACATATCTGGCTAGACCAGAGGATGTACTCTGGTATGAAAAGGAACTGGAAACACAGGGAATCCAGAACAGATGAACTCCTCAGGACAAGTGGTGGGAGTGGCATACCAGGAGGGTGGAGGGAATATGGAGTAGAAAGGAGGAACGGATCACAATGATCTACCTATATCCCCCTCCCTGGGGGATGGACAACAGAAAAGTGGGTTCAGGGAGATGTCGGAGAGTGTAAGACGTGACAAAATAATTTATAAATTATCAAGGGTTCATGAGGGAAGGGTTTGGGGAGGGAGGGGGAAAATGAGGACCTGATACCAAGGGCTTAAGTAGAAAGCAAGTGTTTTGAGAATGATGAGGGCAACAAATATATAAATGTGCTTGACACAATGGATGGATGTATGTATTGTGATAAAAGTTGTTCAACCCCCAATAAAATTGTTTCCAAAAAAAGCTGAATATAACATTTTAAAAGACAGCTGGAGTAGATAAATACTATAGTGAAATATGAGAAGACCCGGAGATTGGACAAAGAGGAAATATGCTCAGCATATCTCAAGTTAGAAAAACTGAAGACAAAAATAGAGCCTCAAGTCACAATGCTGAAGGATTTTATGAGCAAGATGTTGAACAATGAAAGAGGCATTAAAAGAAGATGGAAGGGACACAGAGTCACTGTACTAAAGAGAATTAGTCAGAATTCAGCTGTTTCAAGATGTAGCATGTGAGCAAGAAAAGAGTATTGAAGAGAGAAGTCCAAGTTACATTGATGATTTTAGGGAAAATAAACCTCCAGGAATATATATATATATATGAGTATATGTATATATTCACTTTGGGTCACTCTGCTGGTATTTGAAATACCATTAATATGTTCTGAGCATGTAAAATATGAAATGCATGAATATATGTGTGTATACAGAGAATATGAAATATATATACTATTCTGACAGTAGCTGGGAGGAGTAGCCTTAATATATGTTGCTAGTTCTCTTTTAAAATAGTTTTGGATATTGCATAAATTGTTGAAGAAAGTCTTTGGCTATGCCTAATCGTGAGGTTATCTTTTTAATAATCATGTTTTATATATGCCCAATTGCTGGACATCCCAAGTAAGTGATAAGATCTGCCCTTATATGTGATTAATTTTGCACAGAACTTTTATTTTAATCTTGGGTGTATCATTTCATAATTTTCCCACTCTATGAAATTGGCAGCATTCTCTAATCTTCTTTCTTTAACTTGTAACAAAGATGATCTCATCCCCTGTGTCTACTTCACTTTGTGATGACTGTATTAAACTCAGAGTTCTTGGGTGGTACCAATTGTAAGCAACCTCAGTCACGAATCTGAGGGTTGGAGGCTTAATTCTAGGTAGGGGTGCCAAAGAAGACAACCTCAGTGCTCTCCTTTCATGGAACCCACCGTCAGTAACTCCACGGTTCTGCTCGGGACTGCGGGAAGTCACTAGGATCCCCAGGGCAACTGGAAGGAAATCAATAGTCCTTACCCTCAAAGACCCTTTATTTTTGTCATAGCTTCTGTGGATTCCAAAATAAGGGCATCATTCACAGCTTGCCACACCCATCAGCAGGCGGTATATGCATGTGGGAGAAGCAATGCTAATTTTTCTAGTTTTGTTTACATATTTTATTAAGACACATGTATATCATTTAAGATTAATTTTTCCAAATATTATCATTTGTTCCCTTTCTACTTTTTCTTCTTTCAATTCTGTGAGGATTCGCAATGGATAAATCCTGCACACACTTTCTTTGAATCGTCTCTTCAGTCACACTCAGATCTGAATAGATGCCTGTACACATGGCATCCCAAATTAGAACCTTCCAAGACTCATGATTGTTTTCAATGGGCTAAAAATTGCCATGCTCATTAAAACAAAACAAAACAAAAATGGCAACCTTGTTTGTCTTGCCAGTCTGTCAGAGCTTGAAAAACAAACTTCATCTGAGAGAGACAAACACGCATGGCAAACAAGGAGAAAGAACTGCTGACATGTCTGAGCACAAACATCTACAGGCCAGGGAACAATGGGAGGGAGACAGCCAGTGTGGAGGGGCAGGCAACATGCTGCAAACACACACAACGAAAACAGAAGGAGGGGGTCTAACTGCCGTAGTGTCGACTGCGGGAAGGGTGGCTTGCACAAACTCTCCTTCATGTGCCCAGCAATTCCCTCCTGACAGGGTCACATATTTAAGATTACATATGAGTTCCATTCTGCCCACCACCTCCTGTAATATCATTGCCAATTAAGATATGATGGTCACCCTTGTATTAAATTGAAGTATATTTCCCTACGTAGCCTCCGGTTTCAAGTGTCAGCTCTGTACATATCTGCACACACATCCAAAAAGATACTGCACACTCAAGTTTGCAAATCACTGTTGGAAAGATTCAGAGCCAGTCAACTGCATGTTTCCTAGAAAACTTCATTTTGCAACCTCTGATGAAAGGTGGGTTCCTATTATAACAGTTTATATTAATATTCCACAGGAATTCTTCTTCCAAGGAACCCCAAGTATTTACAACAGGATTGGATCCTGCACCAGCTCCAGTTCCAGGAGGAGTAATGGCAGTGCTTTGCTGTCAGTGTGCAAACCTCCGCGCAGGGCTCACCTCTCTGGAGGATGTGAACGCCGAGCTGCGCAAGCTAGGGAGTGCCCACAGAGATGCTGATCTGTCAAAGTGTAGTAGCGACTGGTCCCAAAAGTAAAAGCTGGAAAGGGTCAGGGAAGAGCTCAGTTCAGAGACAGAGTTAGTCATAAAAATAAGATTTTAATGAGGCAAAGGAACTTAAACCATGCCAAACGCACTGCTGGCCAGTCGGTTCTGACTCTGTGCTTTGGTGCCTGATAGAATTTCCCCCCACCCCCACCCTGTGATTTCCAAAGCAGTGAATCGTTATGGAAGTAATCTACCATATCTCTCTCTTGTCTGCTGGTGGAACCCAAACTCAACCTTGAAGTTAGCTGTTGAGTGCTTTCACTGTGTGCCAAAAGAGCTCTGAGCAGGACCATCGAAAGCAAACCAATCCCACTGTCACTGAGTTGATTCGGAGGGCTCATAGTTATTCTCAACAGGGGTTTCACATCTGTAAATCTTCAGGGAAACAGACAGCTTTCTCTTTCTCCTGTAGAGCAGCTGGGGGATTTTAACCACTGACCTTGTGATGGGCAGTTGAATGCTGACCCAACAGCTCCAGCAGAGACTAGCTACCATGATGGATAGGTTTCAGTGGGTCCTTAAACCAAAAAGGCTAAGTAGAGAACCCTAGATGCCTACCTCCAAATATACTATTTAGTGAAAATCTGATGGATGACAGTCGAATATCATGCTAGAATCTGGGTTCCTGGGTTAGTTCACTGTGATTTGGAATCAGCTGAATGATATGCAACAATAACAATAACAACTACACAGGAGTAGCTGGAACTCAATACACAGGAGTCACAACATTGGCCTTGAGCATACCAATGGTGGTGAGGATTCAGGACTGGGCAACATTACAGGCTACTGTTCATGGGGTCACCAAGCCTTGAAGCCTTCTCAATAGCAACTAAACCCACTCCCTTCGGCATGTACAGTGCTTAATACTGTTCCTCTGTCATGCCATGGCAGTGCTATCCTCTGAAGTTGCTATTATCGTGCCCATTATTCACTGAGAGCAGAAGGGAAATAAAGCCTCAGGGAGGACAAGTGACTTGTTCAATGACATAGGCAGCAAGCAGTACCCAGGATTTGTTTCCAACTCCTTCCAGCTCCAAAGTTCATGTATCTCTAGAGTCTATATTGGATCTTACGGTAATGTAGAGGATTCAGCAGTCACTTAAATTTCCCTGATGAAATAAACACATGGATAGAGTTCTCTCCTTTGTTCTTCCTTTAATTTTTTCCGCTATGCAAATATATACTGAGCGCTTACAGAATGATGGACCAGAGTACAATGTAGGGTTGAGATGAGTGAGACATTTTCCTTGAGCATAAAATTTAAAAGAGTAGCAAAACCCCAGAAACATGAGCAATAACATTTTAATATCACATTTTAAAACAAAACGTTTTATTCAAAATCAACAATGAAAACCACATACAGTTGTCGTCACATACATGATCGTGTTGCCTCAGCCGCGCGCTGTGCAGACCTTGGAGCACACTCCAGAAGTGCTTGGACAAACTGCCGTTTGAGGAGCAGGACGTACTGGGGAATCTGATTGCAGTGTCAGACACTGACAGTGTCCGCTTCCTTAGTGTTACAATGAGGGTCATAATCTCTACCCCAAATACTGTTAAAATGAGGATTATAATCTCTACCCCAAATACTGGCCCAAAATACTGGCCATTATTGTACTGCAATGAGTTCAAGATTGGACTAAATCAAGTATTTCAGCCACTGAGTAGAAATGGGCTAGGCATGAGCACATATGGAAATACTATGTATCTCTAGAGAGAGTCTTAAACTTTCATGTTAGCTGGTGGTGACTATTAATCATAGCAGGTACATGGCCTTGCAGATAAGTGCGTTTAAAATGTTCTGCCTCTTCTCCCAATTGAACCTTCATTCCGCATTGATCAATCTTAATCAGTGTGTCCCATATTCCAGGGTAACAAGGGCCATTGATTTAGTTCAATAGAAAGCATTCACCATCATCTTTTTTGTTCCAGGTACTGTTTTGGTCCAAAGCAATGCCATTGGGACAGGGAACAAACAAAATGCAGTGATTGCCCTCGGGGAATCACACCAAAGGATCAAAGAGCTTTGACGCCCAATGAGGAAGTAAGAATAAAAAGTGGGTCCATTTTACTCTATTTCTTAAGTGGCACTTACTGGGTCTGCCATGCATTTATAGAGGCCTTCTCAAGCCCATTTTTGCAATGGAATAGCTTCTCCCATAGCAAAGATAATGGGAAACATATCATATATATAATACATTCACAAATAAAAATGTATGAGTGGGAGATATTGTTACTGCTTCATTTTACAGGGAAGAGACATGCTTGCAGGCAATAGCATAACTCATCCACTGTTAGCCAGCATCTGCCAGGAAACTCAATTCATTGTCTCAATCCAGCCACCAAGTCTCATGTCCTTGTTTCTGCCTCTAGCAACATGGGAAGCCATGCAAAAACCACATCTGTCAGATATGTCACCTGCTGTAGGTTGAGAGCTACCAGGCTCCTTCCATCTTTCAGGAAACACAAACCATTGATGAGCCCCATAGAAAGGAGAGCAAAGTATCTTTTCTCTGCTAGTGAACTTACTTTGCCTTGTGTATTAAGAACAACATACTTCTACATCTTAAATAGATGGTACCATAGGACACAGTATTTCCACTCCTAGATATATACACAGGAGAAATAAAAACACATGGCTAAATCAAATTGTCTCTCTCTCAGACAAATGGTTAAGCACTCAGCTGTTAATTAAAAGGTTAGCTGTTTGAATCCACCCAGAGATGCTTCAGAAGTGGAGAGCCCTCTCTGAAAGGACACAGCCCCTGGAAACCTGGTGAGCACAGTACAACCCTGAAATTCGGTGTGTGTGGGGGGGGGGGGGGAGGAGGAGGGGAGGACAGATGGACCAAATTCACCTTGGAGGCTCTTGTTTTTTGTTGTGTTTTTTGATGCTTGTTTGTTTGTTAACAGAAATAGGATGTTGCCTGGAGCTGGAGAGAATGGTGGGATGGGGGGGGGGGGTGATAGCTAGCAGGTACTGAGTTTCTTTGGGGTTGATAACATGTTCTAATTGTGTGTGTGTGTGTGTGTGTGTGTGTGTGTGTGTGTGTGTGTACTGGTTGCACAGCCTGGTGAATATATGAGGAGGGACTTCAAAATATTCATGAGAAAATGGAGTTAAAAGACAATGGAATTTTCCACGAACATTTTCAAGCCCCCTTACACTACACATTTCAGAATTACACACACTCAGTGATATTTTTATGCTATGAAAATGTTGTCTCGATAAAGATGTGTAAAAATGTGCAAAATTTCACTGAATTATACCTTAAAATCAAACAATAAGGACACACTTGTAGCCGAGCAGCAAGCAATTGTGAATGAAAGAAGGCAGTGGAGGTTTAGTGCACTAAAAGTAATTAAATAAAAATGGCCTCCTTTGTTAATCAAAGGGATGAACAATGTAAAAACCCCTCAAGAACAGCTTACTCTGGTGGCAAAGATCCAGGTAGCAGGTGCCCACAGGTGGCTCAGCAGGACCTAGCTCTGCCTCTTGGCAGCTGGGAGCACTGTGGGAGTGCATCTTTGAGCCCCACCCTCCACAGCGGAATCAAGAACAGAAGCTACGGGATTTGACAAGGAAGTAAGTTCGAGGCCAAGCTCCACATTACTGTTTGGTAGGATTTCTGTGGCCCCTTTACTCCCAGCTGGAATCACCCAAGGACAGTCTGTCCCCCACATGGTCAGACCAGCCCTGTCCGACTGAGGCTGAGTCTATTGTCAAATGCTGATTAAATATTTGCTCCTTGACAATTTGCAGGAGAGAAAACAAAGTCCTTCCTACAAATAACCTGACAAGGTGTGAACTGTCAGCTAGGCCTCCCTGGTCATAAACAGACTTTCTTCCTCCTGTTCCCACTGCCACCTGCTGAGAACACCCTGAGGCACTTTGCAGGGAGCTCAATCACCTGATGGAGGAAGAGGTCAGTGAAGGAAGTCAGCCGAGAACCTGAGAGAGCTGTGCCTCCACCAGGCAGCTGAAACCAGGAGCTGAAAACCTGAGAACGTGCCCAGCACCCTGCCCCAGACCACTAAAGGGACAAGTCACCTTTGCAGGGGACATTCCATTGAATTTCACAAAACATAGCCCACGCAGGCCAGCTAGCTGGAGCCTAGCAGCCCTAAAGCAGCGGGAACATCGCCTCTCCTCGCCCAGAGATGGAAAACTATGAACCAGGACACCATTCAAGAGACTCCTTCTGTACCCGGAATAGCCCAAAACATTTAAGCGTCCATCACTGCTCCCACGCTTTCCTGGTGCCCGTTGGGTGTTCTCTCAGAGCACCTCCCACCATCTAGGAAGATCAGAGTCCTTTCGCCCCTTTTGTTGCCCTCCAGTTGGTTTTCTCTGCTCTCTCGCTCCAGACTGACCTTGATGTTGCTTCCTCAACCGCAGTGCCATCGGGTCGTTGCTGACTCATGGTGAACCCGATACCATACTGTATATGGTGTTGAGACCCCAGTCTTTCTCTTGCTGAGCTGTTAGTGGTTTTGAACTGCTGATCATGCAGAAGGCAAACTAAGGCTGAACCACTGTACCTTCCTGGTTCCTTGGGAAACAGAGACTTCCTGTTATATGTGGGCCATCGTCAAGTGTATAAACCACAAAAGCAAACAAAACAAATCTGCATAGTGACCCTAAAGGACAGAATAGAACTGGATTTCCAAGGCCATAAATCTATGTTTTTTTAATTTCTAATTGAGAATTGGGTGAAAGTTGTCAGAGCCTTTCATGCGTTTCCCATTCCATGGTCCGCGCTAGTGCTTTCATCGCGGTGCGCTCCGCGTGGCGCCATCCAGTCATCTCCTCTCTGAGCCTCTGGGCCCCACTCGTCCTCCTCTAGTAAGCCTCTGAGCTCTGTTCTGGAGGCAGTGGGGCCCCTTCATCCCAAGCAGTCGATTATTCCGAGGCATGCGCATATCACTGGCCTTGCTGTCTATGGTTCCGCTGAAAATTCAACCTCAGGGGTTCTTTCAATTCAGTTGAAGAATCAAGGCATTGCAGCTGAAGCAGCTGACCAAAAGAAAGAGCCAGAAGACAGTTTTGAAAAAGAAATGACATTGGAGCTACCTGACAAGGAGTTTTCTTAAATGATATTTACATAGTGTCAACACATTGAATGATGAAATCAAAGGAAACACAAGGGGGAGAAAAAAGAAGATACGGGGAAAAAAGCTTCAGAAAATTTCAGGAAAACACTATATAGACCAACTGACAAAGTATATGAAAATTTCAAACTATACAAAAACTGTAAATATCATCTAGGAGATTAATATTAAGATTTCTGAAATAGTACTCAGAACTTGTGGGGGAGAAGGCAGTAACAATAAGAAGGATGTTAGCAAAACAATATGAAAGTAGGGATAATACTGGGGAGGAGCTAAACAGTTAAAGGCAGAAGAGGTAAATATTGTCATATGCAAACCCTAAAATAACAGTGGGATACATATTGTTGGGCTGCGAACCACAGGGTTAGCTGCTCTAGGGGAGAAAGACGAGGCTTTCTTCTCACGCAAAGAGTTACAGCCTTAAGAACCCACAGGGGTTACCCTCTCCTACAGGCTCGCTGTGAACTGCAATCGACTCAGTGCCAGTGGATTTGTATTTGGGGGGGTGGTATTATAAACAGATGCACCAAGAAACATGCAGATAGAATGGATATGGGAGAGAGAGAGTGTACACGTACATATTTGGATATATGTTTATACATATATGTGTTTTCATGTATATATATTGTGAGTGTACTCTCACTCTCCCTGTCAACTATCCTGTCAAATATATATGTATACAACAACATTGTACATGATATTTATCTTTCTTCAAATATATTTATGAATGTGGTAAAGCACATAGGGGTCAAATTGTGAAAACCTCTTAGACATAACCAAATACCTTGAGAGAATTAATCACTGTTCATGTGGATTCAGTACCATAGTCTCAGGGCACACCAATGTCAACTTACATAACACAATCCACAAAGACAGGATTCTACATCCTACCTTAGTGACTAAAGACTGACATCTTAAAAGCGTATGAAGAGTTAACTAAGATGCAACTATTGGTTTCTACCAGTCTTAAGGGTAAAAAGTCATGAAAATTGAATATACTGGACACAATTAGTCCAATGAATTAATGGTTCATGTGAACACCACTTTCGATAAATACCACTTCCGTTTATCTCATAGGAATCACATTACAAGGTCCTGGATAGGGTAGGAGAAACATGTCCAACAAAACTTTGAATCATAAACAAAATCTATCCTGTGGTCTAATAGAAACCGATGGGGCCATGGTCCTTGGCTCCCCTTTGGCCTTGAACCTTACTGGAAGCAGAGGGTCACTTCTCCTGTGGAGCAGCTGGTGGGTCTGAATTACTGGTCAAGCAGGCCTTCTTTGCCACATTTAGACACTGCCTTTAACTGGAGGAGTCCCACTTATAATAAACGATACAAAGTAAGGGATATCCAAAAACACTACTAGTGTTTAGTATTTACTCTCCTTAGCTATAGTCGCTTTATTTTGTGTTGATTATGAAGACATTACCTTACATAACGCAGAGTACATATATCCAGTCAGGTCTGAAATGCGTGTTTAATGCTTCTACAACTCATTGTTTTCTTTTCACATGACTTCAAGACAAAAGGTAGGTAGAAACTCAATCTTCTTTAATCAAGAATTTTCATCTTCAGTTCTTCCAGACTGTGTCTAAGGTCTGGGAGCCCATAAATTTCATGACTCAGATAGATTCAGGAATCTGCTGACAGGTCTGATACCCCATAAGGCTCTTGGACTTTTGTCTATTAGGGTCACTTCAAGGACATTTTCCATCCCACTCATTGGCGCCCTTCCAATCCAGCTTTTCTCCTTGTGACTTTGGAGCTGCACGTGTACACATCAGAATTTGGGTGCGATGGGGTACAGTGCGACAGGAAGACGGTATGGGGTGTGGGGAAGAACCTGCCCAAGTAGACCACACAGTCTTTTCCTTTCTCTGAAGTGTTCTTAATGCTCCGAGCAGATGGCCAGAAGTGAAACCTCACTACATTGGTTGAAACACAAGTATTGGAATTAGTAAATTGCTGCTTCTTTGGTCTTAACCCAGAAAAAGAAGAAAACCTTGTTTATTTCTCTCAGGAAACACCCCCACCACCACCACCCCTCGCCATGATCCCACATCTGTCATGAATCCCTTCTATTTTCCTGAAGGTCTAAGTCTTTGAAACCTATGATCTAGAAAAGAGAAATTTTTATCTTTCTGCTGTTTGGTGTAATGCTCATCCCAGGGCATTAACTGAGATTAGAATAGCTACTGCCTGCATGAATATACTAAAGAAAAAAGGAGGAAAGAAATTTCATAGGTATAATAGATGAATGAAAACTTTGATTAATATTTCAAAATTATATCCTGCTATGGCACTTTAATAACATGTGGCAGTTCGCAAACCAATGACATTTATTTAATCATTTAAATTTTAATCTTGTTAATTCTGTTATTATTTTATTTATAAGTGAAGAAGCAGAGTACTTAATTACTCTTCCCTTTAACGATTACTTATTTAATTCCAAGCAACATTCTAAAACATAAGTGAATTATGACTTTGTACTTCAGCTACTCTGGGGCAACATGAGGCCAGGACAAATGCTTCTTTTTTACTCCATTTCACTCTATTTCTCACATCATATAGTTCAGTCATTCGACTAATAAATATTTATAACGCTCAATGTGAAATCCTAGATAAACATGAAGTATTTTAAATAATTTAAAACCTTATGTTCAAGTTGTGTTTTCTTCCATAAGGTACCTACATGTTCCTGAATCATCTGCTGGGCTCCGGAAAGGTTCAGATAAAAATAGTCTGTTCTTACCTTTAAGGAAGAGATCAGTCTAGCAGTGTGTGAAACTTCAAGGTGGTCAGAGTTGAAGCAGGAAAGATGACATAGTGTGGTGAGATAACATCCTCAGTAATATTTGGGGGAAAGATGCACAATGGAAGTGGCTTATGGACACTTTCAATCCCACAGGCAGCAATTGCCAGTCAGTGAAGAGGTTAAAGGAGTTCCTCTCTGAAACCCTTTTAAGGCTTCAACTGACAGTTCAGCAGGCGTTCTGCAGCTTCCAGCTCTCATAAAGGTGTCCAGTCTCAGCACACAAAGTAATGGGCCCACTGCGTCCTGCGTGTGGCGTTGCCATGAGTCAGAATGACTTGATGGCAGTGGGTTATTGATTACCAAAAATCTAAATTCCTTTTCATTGCTTAAAAGCTTGTCGAGTTTGACTCTTGACTTGGATTCTACTCATATCTTGCTACACACACTTACCCTTTGGATCCATCCTATGATAAAGTTCCATTGGGCTGCTCAAAATGTAACAAACAAGCGAACCAATCAACCAACCACCACCACCACCAAAAAGAAACAACAAAGCAAATGCACTGCCATTGGGCTGATTCCAAATCATGGCGACCGTGTGGGTGCTAGAGGAAAGGTGAGGAGTTCAAATCCACTAGTTCCTAAGAAGAAGGACAGGGCTTTCTATTCCCAAAGAAATGTTACAGTCTCTGAAACCAACAGAGGCAGTTCTACCCTGTCCTACGGGGTCACGATGCTGATTTAAACAAACACTGTGGGATAGTTTACTTTGGGCCTTTGCTTGGGCTACACCAGCTGTCTTGAAAGACTGCCTACTAAAACGCTTTTCAATTCTTTGTGAGTTTACTCAGAAGGAAACTGTAGAGACAGCAAGTAGAATTGGGGCTCCTTGGGAGGGGGAGATCCAATGCGGATGGGCAAATGGGAGCTGATTTTAAGGAGTTCAGGAAGGAACGGGATATTTTGAAACTGATTGTGGTAGCAATTGAACAATAGTACTTGATGTGATTGAACTATGGGATATGATCTCTATTAATAGAATGGTTTTGAGAAAGAAAAAAACGTCACCTGCTCAATAGCAGCTTTTATATACACACCTAAGCAGAACCTGCACTGACTTTCAGCATCCTCTGTTCAAATAGTTTCTTCTTATAAAAGTTTTTAAACACTTTATTGGGAGCTCTAACAGATATTTTTACAATCGATGGTTCCATTAGATCAGGTGTAGTTGTACACTTGTTGCCATCACTGTTTACAACCCATTTTCCTTTTGCTTGAACTCCTTGATGTCATTTCCCCTTTATCCCCTCACTGCCCCACACTACCACCCCCCTGAATACTTACTAAATTATATTCTAATTCTTATTGGGTTTTTTCTATGTTTTGACTATAACCTATACTATCCAATGAATCCATTCACCTAAAATTCTGATTTTCATTCCCCTTGAGGGGGGTTATATCTTTGCTCTCAGCTCTCCATTCCTCTCCCCCACCTCTTCCCATACCCTCAGGGAATCATTACTCCCATTACTGTTTTTGATGGGTTTATCTATCCTGGATTTCATACATTGAAAGATCTTACTGTTACAATGTACATATGCAGGTCTAGAAATATTAGTGAGATAAAACTAAGGCCATAATAGCAGAAAGAGGAAATGTTAAAGAGCTAGAAATTAGCTTTGTGTTTCATCATCACCCTACTGGTCCCTGAATGTAACATCCCTTCCATGTGGCCTTTCTGTGAGAGACTGAGCAATTATAGAGGTGGGCTCTGAGTCTCCACTTTGTCCATGCTCCTTCACATCAATTTGATTGCTTGTTTTTTAACTTCCGATGCCTACTCTCATTGACACCTCATGGTCACACAGGCTGCTGTGCTGCTTCCATGTGGACTTTGATGATTCCCTGCTAGATGGATGCTGGTTTAACTGCTAGATGGCTGTTTGTTTAACTTCAAGCCTTTAAGACCCTAGATGCTATGTCTTCTAATAGCCAGGCACCATCAGCTTTCTTCATCACATTTGCTTATGCATCCATTTTGTCTTCAGAGATTGTCAGGAAGGTGAGTATCAGACATTGCCACATTATTAGAACAAACCATTCTCATACTGAGGTAGGATTTAAGTAGAGGCCCACAAAACCCATCGGCTTCGTACTTGAGTAAACATATAGATAGATGATAAATAGATAGATAGACCCATCTTTATATATTTACATATATGTATCTATATTTAACTTATAGATATAATTTTTGCTTCGTTGTTGTTTCCTCTATTTCTTTTTCTTTCCACCTGCCCCACTTTCATGTTTACCCTTTGTTTGCCTCTCAGTCATTCCTCTTGGGAAATTTCAGTTGATCAAGCACCACCAGGGACCCTACACCCTTCTCACCATCGACCTTAGATCCCTTGGTATCCCCCTGTCCCTGCTGTATTGGCTCACCACTCCCCTCCTCCCATCTCCTCCACTCCCATGACCCCTCTACCCTGGGAACTGTTGACCCCATTGCTGTCTCCTTGTGATTGCTTTTCCTGTCTATCTTATATAGATAGACATCTATATAAGATAATAGTTTATAAAAGCAGAAAAAAACATATAAATAGTTCTGAGTCTAACTGTGGACTTTTGGGGCTATCCCTCAACCAATTTTGATGAGGTGCCAAGCACTGCCTGCTGAGTCAGAAGTCTACTTTCATGATTCCTAAGGGACTTCTGACTTTGCTCCCATTGCTGATTGGTTGCACTCTCTTCTTGGTTTTCCCCCAGGCCCGGAGGTCAGACCAGTCACTTTCCCTGCACTGTATCTTCAGTGCTGACTTCTATAAAGCTGTGATCTAGGGAGGAGATGACATGTCTCATGTCTCTTAGTTACAAATTAAGAGGAAAGAGAGTGGATCTCATTCTGGCATACGATGCCCTGGGGGCAATGCTCCTGCTCAGAGTAGCTGGCCCCTATATAAATTTTTGTTCCTCTGATATCAAAATATCTGACTCTTACTAAGATACACTTTTATGCTCTTAATAATAGCAACTATTTGCATTTGTATTACTGATATCCTTAGCATAGTTTCAATAAATATTTGTTAGCCGAATTAATTAGGGGTTGCAAGATAAAATATGCACTAAAGGTAACAACTTGTTTAGTGAGTTAGGGTGTAGGGTGTTGGGAGTCAGATGTTTGGAACTGAGGCTTAAAAAATAAGCTGCCCTCATATTGCCAGATTCAGGAAATAAATAAAAATATTGGATTTCCAGTTAGATTTACAATTCAATTTAGTTAGAAATCATTTTATAGTATAGGATGCCCATTTCAATATACTGGGCTAACTACTATATCAAGAAATTATTTGTTGCTTATCAGAAATTCAAGTTTTGCTTTATGCCTTATATTTTATATGGTGATTAGTTATATGAAGGAGCTTCAAAATGTTTGTGTAAAAATGGAATAAAAATATAATGAAAAGATTCATAAGCTTTTAGAAGCCCCTCAAATATCATGCTGAGATGTGTAGTGGCCCACTATATATAATGGATCCAGAAATCATTTCCATATCAGTTTTTTGTTTCCCAATAGTTCATTGGCACACAATTTACATATCAAAAACCTGAACAGTTCAGTTGTTCACACATACCAAGGGAAAGTTGTACAATCAGCCCCACAGTCATCCTGGAGCATCCCCCCAGCCTTGGTTAACTCTCCTCCGGAGGAGCTGGGCAGGCATTTAGTTTTGGTGAATCAGTGATTCGGATTGTGTCTCTTTTCCTTAGGATCAGTTAAACAAGGGCATGTCTGACTTCTTTTCTGAGTTCTTTATTCTGAGGTGAGCACAAGAGTCAGGTCAATTAGAAGTGACATCGGAGGCTAGGTAAGATTCTGCACAGTTCTGCACATGCAAATACTGTTGAACATGGATATAGAAGAGAAGGAGGGGGAGCTTTAGAAGGTGAGGTGGAGGCGGGGGGAGCAGCCAATATGGTCTTGGCCTTCATCAGAGATTCACACAGCTTTTGGGATTTATTTCCAAAGCTGAAACTTGAAGGGAAATCACATGGATATTATGCCTCCCTTCTCAGAATTTTAAGCAGAGGCCAAATGCATATTTCCCCAGAACCCCCTATCAATTGCAACCACTGACATTCACATAGCTCTCGTGGCACCTGCTTCCACCAAATGCTAGTGTTTTACATTTCTCACAGTGTTTCTAAACTCGAATTTGTTCACTGCTACCAGCTATGAACAGATGCACCAGAGAGAACCTATTTGAAAGTGGGTGGCTTATTATGAACAACTTAGGGTCTATAAAAAAATTCCAACAAGAGCTGGAAGAAAGAAAAAAAAACTACCAGAAGCTCTAAAATATCTCTTCATAAGAGAACAAAATCTGGAAATTCTACAAATATGTACAAAGAACCATGTTTTAGCACCATTTGCATTTTGGTATCATTTTCTCAGAGTTATTTACCTCTGTCCTGGACTCTACAGAAGACAGACATTCTTACCTACTCAAAGGAAGATTTCTTAAGGCCATTAAAGTGGTCTTCTGCCAACAGCCCTTAGTGCTCCAACGTTGCCTGAAAATACACACAGCCACTTTCTTTGTCCAAACTAATGCCATGATGTGATGACACTCCTCCCAGTTCATACACTTGCACAATCATTCCCCACATTCACAGTGTGCAGTCTCTATTGTCCAGTACAATAGCCACATGGAGCTATTGAATGTTTACAATGTGGTAGGTTCAAGTTACATAGTGCTGTAGTGGTTACGCTTTGGGCTGTTATCCGCATGGTCGACAGTTCAAAACCAGCAACAGATCTGATGGAGAAAGACTGGACTTTCTACTGCTGTAAACAGTTATACTCTCAGAAATCTACAGAGGCGTCGCTATGACTCGACACTGACTCAATGGCAGTGAGTTTGGTTTGCGTTTGGTATGGATAAAGTACATATTGGATCTAGAATATTGATTAGAAAAAGTACATATGGGGTCACTCATTTTTATATTTGATGAAATGGCAAAATTGTGGCTAGCCTCAAGATAAATCACACTGACTTAGAACAGCTCTTCAGGGCAGAGTAGAAGTGCCACTGGGGTCTCCAGACTTAGAAATCTTTCTGGGAGTACAAGGCCTCATCTTCCTCCTCTGGGTTGTCTGGTAGTTTCCAACCTCTGACCTTTGGACTGGAAGCCCAATAAGTAACCCACTACAGTCATGATGACTTAAAATTTTTAGGTAAAATATAAAAATACCAAAAAAATTCTATAAAATACACAATTACTCTAATTTCACTGGTTTATCTTTAATGAGGGCTGCAGCTTACTATCTAGATAACAGTAGGATTGATGAAAATCGAATGAACTGGAAGTGTAGATGGTCCACAGAATACAGTCAAGGAGTTTGCCAGAGATGAGAACATGCATAGGGAAGGCTAGGAGAAAAGAGACTTCAAAGGATTTGCAGGCATTCTAAGGAGAAGGGAATGAATCATGCGGCTGTGGGAAACTTGCCGAGTATGAAGAGCGAGCTGAAGAGGCCTTCTCTCAGGAGGAGAAAGGGCTGTGTGAAGGCGCTCCTGGCGAGGCAAACGAAGGGATTTTTGAAGAATAAGTCTCTAAACCTGTCTTGTTTGAGGAGAAAATCCAACCAAAGAATGAAAGATAAAGTAGATATAAAACCATATGTATTAAATGTCAATGCAAAGAAGAGCTACACCTTGAAAAGGTTTATCAAGGTGGATTGAGTAGGGGAGAAAATAGGAGAGTGGTGAAGCTCTCCTCAGGGCAGCCTCCAGTTACGGAACCCTTCACACACGAGAATCATGTTGCTACCAACATTTGACCTGCAGCCCAAATACTTTCCTTTGAAGGGAACCTCATTTAAGGAAGAGTAAACAATAAATAAAACACGTATGTCTAGTTGGATCTACCTCATTGGAGATCTATGAGAGTCAGAGCAGAACTGTACCTCAGAGAGGTTTTATAAATGACTGTTTTTTTATAAGTGGATTTCCAGGCCTTCCTGCCAATGTGCTTCTGTGTCGATTTGAATTTCCCTTATAATATTGATTAGTGGCTCATCATGTAACAGTTGGCTTCAACTGTTTTTAGAGGAATGTATTTTAAAGAAGTTATTCTCCTTTAAAGGGGGGGGGGTGGAGTTTGAATCATTATTCCTCAAATTGGTAAACTCTCTTGGATAGATGTCTTAGCAAAAAGGGAAAAAAAGATTATTAAAAGGTCTATGTTTTATGAGTCAGGACCATGTATATATAAAACCTACAACCCCAGTTTGGTCACATCACTCCTCAATCACCTGCATGAATAAAACCACAAACTAAAAGTTACGTGGGGAGCAGTTAACCACAGGTGTTTATTGAAAAGCAGTGTTCTCCTGCTTCTCTCTGTTGATGTATTCCAGGAGCAGCAGGAACAACCCCAGCAACACTCCTCCGCCCATGACTACCTTGTTGTCACACAAACAGACGACATAACAGGTCATGTATCCAAAATATCCATGGAGAAGTAAAGTTAATTAGGAAATGTATTTCAAATGATGCAGGTTAATCCATGGAAAATGGGGTTCCCGGGTGGCATAAATAGTTAGCCACTTGGCTACTAACAGGAAGGCTGGGGGTCCATTTTATTTTACTCAGCGCTGCTATAAGGCAAGTAGTACTCACTTCCCTGAGATTGTAAGAAACTCACCCAAATCACATTTATGGTTAGTGCTCAGATCGTTTTGCCCCCAAAGCAAGCTCACTGGGCAACAATGCCCTCCTTTCCCCTGTTTGCCTTTTTCAAAGGGTTCAAATCTCATGGGAGGGAAACGTTAGCAAGATTTGTAAAATTCACTGGGCTCTGTCCACATGCTAACCACTGAGTCATCAGTTCTAAACCAGCACCTTCTCCATGGGAGAAAGGCTTCCTATGCCCACAAAGAGCCACAGTCTCCGAAATCCAAAGGGATCATTCTACTCTATCCTATAGGTCCACCACAAGTTAGGATCGATTTGATGCTTGTGTCAGTTTGGCTTGACTAGAAAAATAAATGCAGAGACAGTCATACGCGTATAAGAGAGAATTTTATATTCAAGAGGAATTGTATATTCAGAAAACATCGTGGCCCAGTCCAGATAAAATCCATAAGTTTTATATTAGCCCATAAGTCCAATATTAGCGCCTATATCTGATACAAGTCCATATACTCTTCTACAGACCCACACAGCATATTCAATGATGCCAAAGGGGGACGATAGCAGGCCAGCAGGTGAATAGTCTTGCAGAAGCATCTCAGTGCTGGCGTGGCTCTCCATGTGGCTCCTCCAGCTCAAGCCCTCTGGCTACCATTAGCATAGCTTCATATGGCTCGTCAACAGAGTGAATGTGAAGCACAGTGAGTGTGTGTCCCACCTCCAGGGAGGAACACAGAGTTCCCAGCATCCCCAGAAGAAAGCCATGGCCTCACAGAGGCATCATTGGCTATGACCTGACTGACAGGCTAGATTCCACGCCTTGGCTCAAGTTGACAGGAGATGATGTAATTGCCACACTGGCACTGAAAGATCCAGGTCCCTGGGGAAGGGTTACTAGCACCAGACCTGGTTTGATTGTATGGCTCATAGCATTCCGGTTCTACATTTCATCTCACGAAGGAGGACATGAGACAAATGTGAGAGTCGCTTGCACAGACGATGGGCTCACATATTGGCTTAAAACTGAAAAATTGCTCTCATTGCTGTAACCTGCTTAATTTGTTCCTGGGAACACACATCCTTAAAGACACACAGAGAGAAAGTCACCAGACCTGTGAGGGTTTCATTCCCTAAAGTTTGAGCCCTGGATGCAGTGAACGGCCGGGGTGTTCAGGCCCCAGGAACAGGGTGAGCTTATAGCAGACTGTTCTTCCCTGAGAAGCTGGCCAGCTCCCACAAGGCAGTTGTAATCCGCACAAGAATGAGCCCATGGAGGCCAAGCAGGAAGGACCTCAGGGTGTGCAGTGCTGTTTTGGGGGAAAGTGGCTCAAGAGGATGAATGAGTGTGATTCAAGGAGAATGCAAGGGCTAGAGAATCCAGACCGTATTTAGACCTGAGCTAGAGGTTTCCCAGCTTAGTGGCCAAGACTAGACAAGCGAAGAACCTCTCTGTGCTCAAGTGGCCGCATCTGTAAAGCAGGGCGAATAAAGCCTAGCTTGAACGAGTGTCGCTATGGTAGAATGAAATCATTTTTGAAGTCACTGTGACATAGTTCTCAGCTAATTGTAGCTACTGCAATGGTGAAGTTAACAATGATGATGCCGTGGTGATAGAGATCGCGCTCCCGCGTTTTCAAAATCACAAATACCCCATCGATCTTCATTGTATGCTATAGTTTAGAAGGCTCTTTTCACAGCCATTATTTCTTTGGAGGCAGGCCATGAAATGATTATGTTCCCTTTGTCCAGAAGAGGAATCTACAGCTCCGCGAGACTCAATTAACTTCTCCAGGTGACAGAGCTAGGAAGTACTGAAGCATTGAGTACTGCTGCCCCATTTTGTTCCCCTAAGATGACACACTTGGCTCCCTAGCAACATAACTGGGCCATGTGTCAGAAAGCTAAACATTATTTCTAGTTTTATATTTAGACTGTATCTAGGTTGATTGAATATTGGAGTATTTTATACATTTTCAGAAAAATGTTGGTCTGACCATTTTCTTGAGTAAGCAGAAACAAATTCTAATACATTTTTTAAAAAATACAAAAGCAAAGCACATATGCGTAAGATCTACCTTTTCTTCATTACTGAATCTTCTTTTCATGTCATCTACATGAGAAAGCACAATGACCAAACTGTGACTACTTAGAAAAATGTTCAAAAATATTATCTCCAACATGCTGCTACTTACTCAATTGTGTCCCCTGAAGTATGTGTTAGGTTCCGAACCCCGACACCTAAGGATAGACCCTCCTTTGAAGGCAGCGGTTTCCTTGTTTTGATAGTGAAACAACGTCCATCTCGGAGGTGTCTTAACCCTTCTACTCCTGAGTGAGCAACACAGAGAGAAATGGAAACCCGGGGGCACCGTGGTAAAGTGACCAAACGCTAAAGGAAAGGTCCCCAGCCCAGACCCCAGGTGCTCGGCTGGAGGAAAGATGTGGCGAGCTGCTGGGTGAAGACCACAGTGGAGGCAGCCTGATGGCTCTCCTATGGGTCAGACGTTGGGATGAACCCTGTGGTATATCCAACAAGGACACAGACCCAGAGGAGCAAGCTGGAAAGTGGGGAGACAGACGCCTGATGGAGAGCGCCAGGAGAGTCAAAGACGGCTAGAGAAAACAGGGTAGAGATGCTCCCAGAACAGACAGAAAGCCTTTCCCAAGAGCTGGCCCTCGAAATGCAGACTTCTAGCCTCCTAAATTGTGGGGGGAAATAAATTTACATTTGGTAAAGCCACCCACTTGTAATATTCATTTTGTTACAGTTCTAAGCTTCCCTTCAATGTAGAAAACTAGGAGGCACAGCATACTGACCTGTGTGTCTGAATTTATATGCTAACAACTCACAGACCTAGCCAAATGGTTTTCCAAAAGAAGTGGCTATTATTAGGTTCTGAAAACTCCAGGCCACCCAGATTTGGTAAAGAAAGTCAACATTTCTTAATAACATTTTTTCCCCAGCGTGAGTTATATTTGGACAAGTAGCACAGGAAACAAGCTCCATACAGATGGCACCCAGGGTTCACATCCATCCCTCCTCTCCTCAGATGGAGAACTCTCACTGATGGGAGTCTGGACAACTTTGGGAGCTGGAGCTGGAGCTAAGGTCTTGCCTTGGCTGGAGCATCAGCCCTGCCTTGAACTTTGGCCTTGGGTTAGCAGAGCTTCGGATCTTTGGCAAGTGTGGGTGGGCATGGAGACCAGTCAACTGAGCTTGACATTGATGCCCATTGGGCTCGTATCTTCGACCTCCTTGGGCTGCATAAGAGCCTCAATTGCCTCGCACAAGCACCCATGCTCTTGGTCCGTTGGCCTGCATTTTCTTCAGGCCCTTCTCATGCTTCTTGGCAAAATCAATGTTCCTCAGGAACTTGGTGTTTTCCCCCTTAAGAGATTAGTATAGTGTTTTGGGGGCTTCTTGGTGCCATTTCTGTGCTGTCTGGGGGATTGGTTGTGCATGGTGTGGTTCTTGGCCTTGACCGTGTCTGCACTGATGCGTGCTGCTCCCAGGCCGCCAGCCACTGGGTCCAATAAGGATTTTAAATATTTGTATTTGTCTAAAACCATTGCTCTGTTTTCTTATAAATGCCCTCATTTTGTATTCATGACAATTCTGTGAGGAACATGTTTTCCTTTTTATTTTAAAAATAGGAATTTATAGATTTTGTTTTGCAAACAAAACTTGATAGACTATATGACATTCCTTCAAGTTCCATTTTGCGCTAAACCTTTTTATATTTGAAGAAGTACCCAGAAGGCAGTCTGACCTCTTCCAGCAACAATAAAGAGGTGGAGAATCCAGCTCCATATTAGACCAAGAACAATTGCCACAGGCTGAGAGGTTCAGTGCACCTCCACCCTCCACCCATCATTCCCCGTTCTGACACCAATCATCCCTTCCACAGCACTGTACTCGGCTGGGTTCTATAATTCATTGCAATGTGAACATATAGCTCAAACAATACTCATGATTAGGGTGGGGGCATTGTTAGGGAAGCTAAGAGGTGACAAAATTATAAGGAAACAGTTCTTCTTTGCATAGCACTTTTTCTTAGCCACTCTGGCAGGAGTCTCTGGTTCTCCGCCTCTCCACCAGGTGGTACCTTAACCCCTGCCTTGTCCCATGGATAGGGAAGCCAACCATGCTGTCTCATGGTTTAGGTGCTGTGGTCATTTCTTTTGTAAGAATTAATACCAAACTAGTCTCAAGGAGTTGGAGATTGAAGAAGTCCCAAATGTCGAATTCTTCCAAAACCCTAGTCTGTTCCATGCCGCTCACTCCTTCCTTGAGGATCTTCCCCCTGTTTCCGGGACCTGCGGACTGCTGCAGTATCCCACAGAAACCCATGGCCGTTTGAGGAAGTGTCTCATGTGGTCGTGGCTGAGGCTCAGTCCAAAATCTGAATGTCAGGCAAAGGTAAGCCAGATGCTGGATCCAGAGGGAATGCTCTTCGGGTCCTTGCCACTGATGAAATCACATGCCCTGCCTCTCAGAGGGATCATTTGGACACAGCAGGATGTCACTGCAGACACTCACGTTCACGATTACTCACAGGGGAATTCATCAGTATCTTCCCCCACCTACAGGCAAGTTCGTTTGGTTGGTGTTACATTATTAATAGTGCAATCAAATGAAGATATATATTATACTGATATGTCATCCCAATATAGTACTATGGACTGTATCTTATTTAGACATATCTGACCTGGGGTCCCTGGAAGCTGAGTAGCCAGCCATAGCCTGAATCACTGACTCTCCTAAAGACAGATCTTAATTTCATCCTCTTCCTATTCATTAGTAGATTATGTCCCCAAAATGGGACTATCTCCACAGGTCTATGAAATCCAGAATTAGGATATATCACAAAAGGCTTATGACTGGAAAGACCATAACTGAGTATAACTAAGGAGCTACTTTTGGCTCTGTCTTATGGTCTCGGTGTTGTAGCCTCTGGTCTGTCTCCTGCCTGCCAATTTAGACAGGGAGATTACATGTGCTTTGCTGATGGCTCTTCTTTCATGGTGCTCATGGGATTCTCTCTCTTTGCTGCAGGATGGCTCACTCTTATACCTGGTCAAATGGTAAAACTGGCTAATCCTAATATTTGTATGTTATACATCCATTGTCGTGAGCTTACCTAATCATCTGGGACGAGTTACAAAGACAAAGGGTAGAAGAGCCAAAAGTAAGTAATTTCATTTCATCGCCACATTGAATGCATGGATTTAAGAAGTGATGGAATAATGAATACCTCGTGGTAGATATCTTAAGCACAGGACTAAAACTCAAGACCAAGATTTATTATTCAATATCTAATATTCTTTATAGTATAGCACATCCCTCTCTCTGCTAGGACCAGGCCTACACTTTCATCTGTGTTGAGCCTAGCAAGCCTCCTTGAAGAAATACATTTCTGAAGATGGAGTAATTGATTATCTGCTTCCCATCCACCCCACTCCCATTATTTTAAATATTCTTCCAGCCATGAAACCATAGAAGCCATTGTTCTGAGTGGTGTTGTATACAAATCTCTGCTCTGTAGCACAGATTATAAGAGTGGATTCTTCATTCATCAGGTATCTTTAGAGACTTAAATGATAACATTACTTAAGGGAATGAAACTATGTTTAAATACTTAGATTATAAATCAAATCAAACATTTGTTGGAACTCAGTTTGATGCATTGATAGAAATCAAAAGCAGAAACTATCCTAATCAAAACAGCTTGGTTCTTGAGCCTCACAAAGACATAAAAAGAGCTCATAGATTCAGGAGGAGAATTATGCAGAAAAAATAATGAAAAGAAATAGTAATTAGAATTAAGGACCCAGTGTTTCTCTGTGCACGGGGAAGGAGAGGGTGATAATTTTACATTTTACATTGCAGATAGTTTATTAACTTCATGTCCTATGATCCCTGGTGAGTGGCATCACGAAAAGGTTCTTAGGGCCTCAAGTTAATGAATTGTAATGAATCATTAGCAATTAGAGGATCAATTTCTTTATCATAGTAGCAGCTTCTCGAGTATTTGAGAACAGACTGTTCTATATGCAACACTGAGCATTTCCTTGCCTGACATTATTAATTTTCTTAGCAAATTATCTTTTTGTTTTAATGCAAAAGTAAGCTTAGCTCAGCCTTATAAGAATTAAACTTAATTAAACAATGATAATGCCTATCATGTCTCAGAAACTAAACTAAATGATAGTAGATATAGAGATTAGTACTTCATTTTTGTCCATTAAAGTGTAACTCTGTCATAAAATTTAAATGAGAATAAAAAAAGCTAAAGTGCAATTTTTCATATCACGAACTTTTTTCCTTTTATTTATTCTGAATAAGAAAGTATTGTATTTTAAGATTGTTGACCTACAGAGATATTTTCAAGAACCCAGTTACTATATAATTGTCAGATTTAATGTTCTTAGATTAAATGTTATTATATATTAAAAAATAAATATCCTTCCTTTTTTGACCCACTAAGATAGAAAATTATCGCAAACCACCACACAAAATTAGAGCATTTCAATTTCTTATGGAAATTTTATTCATCTTCATTTTGATTATTTTATCCAAATCATCAGAAATAGGACCTGTCAAAGCATTTATCTTTATTTATATTTTGAAAGCCAGAAAACTACCGCATTAAAGTCCCCGTATACTGGTAAGGAAGAGATCCAAGAACAAAAATCAGACAATTTCTAAGGATTTTCCCAAAATATGTCTAACCTAAGAAGAGAATTCTCTATCTTTAAAATACAAAAACACAAAGGCATAATCATTCATGTGAACTGCCAAAATCTCAAGATAGAATTCAGTCATATAACATTGGTATGATGCCAAAAATGTAATTAAAATAATGGCTCTGTAAATTAAAAATATACATTTATACTACATAACCTAGGTATGTGTGTTTTACATCTATAATCCAGAAATTCATGTAGCGATCTCTCTGGGCGGATCTCTGTGTGGATCTCTCTCAGATTGTGGTGTATAGCATCACGATGCTCTCTGTTGCGCTGTTAAACACCCTGGAATCAGTACCAACAACTCAGAATAACTGTGTTGGGCTGGCCTGTCTACAGAAACAAAAATCAGTGACACTTATATATGTGTAAGGAAAGCCTTTACATTAAGAAGTAATCTTAGGGTGGGGTAGGGAGAGGGGAAGGTGCAGGGGGACAAAAGGGACATGATGTCAAGGAGTCCAGGAAGAAAAAAAGAACGATTGTAGAAGCAATTGTACAATTCTGCTTGATATAATTGAACTATGGAATGAGATATACATTAACTCCTAATTAATAATAATTTTTTAAAAGAAAACATAGATTGAGGAATGGGTTTGGGGCTTACACTAAATCCCAGCTTCCACTAAGAACAATTAGTTCTTACATCATCATGACCTTGCTCGATACTGGCCTCCAGGAAAGGAACACGGAGGAGACAGGTGCTATAGCAAGATGTGGTGAAGAAATTAGATGGTGCCTGGCTATCAGATAAGAGTGTCTGGGGTCTTAAAGGCTAGTTGCCAAACAAGCAGCGTGCATTGGAGAGACAAGTATAGGAAATCCAGGCATAAATCTGACTTGAACAGTTAAAACCATGTCGGGTGATGCCTCTCACTAGTGCAGGCTGGACCTGATTTGGTTTTCAACATTTTCTGTATTTGGGGCTTGTTTTGTTTTACTGTTTGTTCAGATTAGGGTGTATTTCAGAGGTGTTATGTCATCTGAGGTCACCTGCTTGTAGTTGGGTTACATGTTTTTCTGTGTTTTGGTATATGAAATCCAGGATTGATGAACCTATAGGAGAGCAAACAGAATAAAGGTGTGGGGTGGGTAGGGAGGGGATATACAGGGAAGGGACCATTCTGCTTGATGTGATTGAATTATGGAATTGTGTGATATATTTATCAACTTCAAAGAAATTATAATTATTTAAAATACAAAACAAAGTATTATTTTAACAGTTAACTAAATAAACAATTTTTAAATATTATAGAATATTTACAAGATAGCTAACTGAAAACTATGGAAAATTGTTAATAGTAACTGAAGCAGACCTAAATAAAGACGTACTTCATGTCAAAAGAAGAAGTAATTTCATATCAGGAAAGTGCCCCAGTCCAACTTAAGTTCGTGGATCCCCCGCTGGCCGGAGCCCTCTTTAGATTCCGGTAGCTGCAGGCCAATCAAGCAGAGGTAGAAGCAGGAAGATGACGTGCCCGGGCATAAAGAGTCATGTAGTGAGACATGGGAGGGAGCCCACAGCTCCTAGGGTCCTGGCCCATATAGGTACCCCTGGAGTAGACACAGAATCCAAATGAGGGGAAAGAAGTTCTCACTCTCTCTCCCATAAAAAGGCCACACCCAAGGATGCATCACTAGGCTACCATTGATTGACAGGCTGGACTCGACCCCTACCTTCACACAGGTACCATCCACCTGACATAAAATAAGACCACCTCAGCATCACCATGTACAACACTGCAACACACTGTCCATTCCTTTGCCATCTTCATACTATCCATGCTTGATGCCCTGTTGCAGGTCAATCCATCTTGCTCACTAACACTACCCTTGACAGAATATAGTGTCCTTCTCCACGGATATGCAATTCCTGATAGCATAGTAATGCAGTACATGAGATGAAGTCTTGTCATCTTCATTTCTAAAGAGCATTCTGGTTGTACTAAATCCATATGTATTTGTTCTGGAAGTTCATTGTATATTCAATATTCTTCAACAACATTATAATTCTAATAGGACAATTCTTCTTTGCTCCTCCCCATTGTCTACCCTTACTCATTGTCTGCTTTTCCCAAGTCCACGAGGGGGGTTGAAATGACTATGGTGAGGGTCAGATATACCTGATTCCTCAAAGTGACATCTTTGCTTTTTAAATGTTTTAATAACAAATGTTACTGATTCTTTAAAGAGATATTTTAGAGATTTCCCCAAGGCAATTGTAATGCATCCTTTGATTTCCTGCCTGCTGCTTCCATGAGCATTGCGGTAGTTATATAACCTTGTGTCAACGTGAAGGTATTATGAGTGAATGGGGTGAAATCTAGTCTGTCAATCAGATCATAGCCAATGATGCCTTCTCACGAGGATTCTAGAAACTTCATCTCCTCCTCCTTGGAGGTGGGATGCTCTCTCTGTTACACATTCCTGCTGATAAGCCACATGGAACCATGCTGATGACAGCCAGAGCCCCGGAGCCGGAGGAGCCACGTGGAGACCTGTACCAGGGCTCAGATGCTTCCACTGCCACTGGATCCACCACTGGCCTGTGATCTTCCTGCAGTCTGCATCATTGCATGTGCTGTGTGAGTCTAAAGAGGAATTTATGGACTAGTATTGGACTTATGGGCTAATATAAAACTTATGGAGTTAATCTGGATTGGACTGGGATGTTTTATTGATGCACAATTACTTCCTAATATAAAGTTGTTTCACACATATATTGTCCCTGGATTCGTTTCTCTAGTCAACCCAGCCTACCACAAGGATTGACTAAGGATCCAAGTAAAATAAAATCTTTGACACCTCAATTATTTTCTCCATTTATCATAATGCAGTCCATTGGTCCCATTGGAAGGGCCTTGGCTATGTTGGAGTGGAGATGGGATCAGTACAAAGTGCTGTCATCATTGGCACCCCTCCGGAAGTGCTTTCAGTCTTCTTCACCTGTGGCAAGCAAGATGGGATCACCTGCATCTCGCAGGTTGTTAGGTTCCTCCTGTCTTCCTGCCGTGCCCTCCTCCTTCATGCATTCTCGCCTCTCTGCCTCTTTGCCCAGCATAGAGATTGAACACGTTGGTGAAAAGATACAAGCTCAATGTACCTTACTCCTGATTGTAAACCATGCAGTGTTCCCTAATTCTCTTTGAATGGTTGCTCGTTGGTCTACATACAGATTCTTTTTAAACACAATACAGTGTTTGGGGTCTCCCATTTTTCCTCAGGGGGCCCATAGTTGGTTTTTATTATCTACATAGCTGAAAGCCTTTGTGTAATCAAAAAGAACCAACCACAAATAAGCATATTTCTGGTATTTATGCTTTTTGCTTTTAGCCAAGATCTCTATCTGATGTCATCAATGATAATCCTTATTCTACATCTTCTGCATCTAGCTTGAATTTTTGGGAGCTCCTTGTTAATATATTGTTGTAACCTTCTTTATAATTATCGCCAACAATATTTTCCTTGCATGTGCTACTAATGATAACATTCAATAATTTTGCATTCTGTTGGCTCATCATTCTTTGAAATGGGCAGAGATAGGGATCTCTTTGGGTCAGGTAGATTTCTTCCCAATGTCCTGACATGTCCAGCACTGCATCTATTTGTGAAAACTGTGCCATTTGTATTCTATAAATTCCTGGAGCCTAATTTTCTCGCCAATACCTTCAAGATAGCTTACTATTCTTCTTTCAATGCCACTGGTTCGTTATCATATGTTACATCTTGAAGTGGTTTACTGTCTGCCAATTATTTTTGTATAGTGAGCCTGTGTGTCCTTCCACCTCTTAGTGCTTCCTGCATTATTCAATATCATGTTCATGGACTCCTTCCATTTTAAAGCTTGAACTTTGCTTTTAGTCTTAATTTCTATCAACTTAAAAAAAAACTGAATGTTCTTCTCTTTGGCTTTTATATTCCTTGCACATTTCATTATAATGATTTATTTGTATGCTGGAACTGTCCTTTAGGATTTTTCTGTTCATCTCTCTTAGTTCATTAGTTTCTACACTGCTTTAACTCCTCACACAAGAGCAAATTCAGGGTCTAGTCTAACATTTATTTTGTGCTTTCTCTTATTATTATTATTTACTTTTGTCTTTTTAGGATCTTTTACTTTCTTCATGTATGTTGTTCATGGTGGAATCCCCCAATTCACCTGATCTTCATCATTAGTGCTCAATACATCAACTCTTTTCTTAAGGTGGTTTCTAAATTCAACTGGGATATGTTCAAGTCATGTTTTGCATCTGATTATCATGTATTTAAGTTTCTTCAACTTCAGTTTGATTTGCATGTGACCAATTGTTTGTCTTTTTAAAAGTCAATCTCTGGCCTTGTTCTGGATGATTATATTGAGCATCTATGAAGTTTATTTCCAGGGATATAGTTTATTTGATTCCTGTGTTTTCATTTTTTCGTGGTTCACGTGGACAGTCACAGTTTAGGTTGAATGTCGTAAGAGGTATTTTCAATGAATAAGCCATTGGGCTTGCAAACTTTTATGATGCAATCCCCTGTGTAGTTTCTATCTCCAAAGCCATATTTTTATCTAAATAATTTTGTTGGGGGTTCATACAACTCTTATCACAATCCATATATATATTCTTTGCTTAAAACACATGTGCATATTTGTTGCCACTATTATTATCAAAACATGTGCTTTCCATTTGGGCCCTTGGAATCAGCTCCTCATTTTTCCCCCTCCTTCCCTGCTCTCCTCTCCCTCATGAACCCTTGATAATTTATAAATTATTATTATTTTGTCATATGTTACACTGTCCGATATCTCCCTTCACTTTCTGTTGTCTGTCCCCCAGGGAGGTTATATGTAGATTCTTGCAATCACTTTCCCCTTTCTACCCCACCTTCCCTCCCCCTTCCTGGTATTGCCACTCTCACCACTGGTTCTGAGGGGTTCATCTGCACTACTGTACATCCTCTGGTCTAACCAGGCTTGTAAGGTAGAACTGGGATAATAATAGTCTTGGGGGGGGGGGGAAGAAAGCACTTAAGAACTAGAGGAGAATTGTGGGTTTCATCAATGTTACATTGCACCTGAGTGACTCATCTCCTCACTGCTACCCCTCTGCAAAGGGATGGCCAGTTGTCTACAGATGGGCGTTGGGTCCCCACCCTGCACTTCATGATGATATATGTTATTTGGTGTCTGCTACCTGATCCCTTCAACACCTCATGACCACACAGGCTAGTCTACTTATTCCATGTGGGCTTTGTTGCTTCTGAGCTAGATGGCCACTTGTTTACCTTCAAGCCTTTAACACCCAGGTGCTATATCGTTTGATAGCCAGGCACCATCAGCTTTCTTCACCACATTTGCTTATGCACACATTTGTCTTCAACGATTGTGTCAGGAAGGCAGGTATATGGAATGTGTGTTTAGTCAAGCAGTGTTCTTGTATTGAGGGAGTACTTGAGTTGAGGCCCAATGTCCATCTGGTACCTTACTACTAAACCTATAAATATATGCACATAGAACTATTTCCCCATCATCATATATAAATATATTTACACATGTACATGCCTATATTTAGGCCTCTATGTATACCCTTGCCTCCTACTTCTTTCCTCTATTTCCTTTTGCATTCCTCTTATCCCACTATCATGTTCAGCCTTCATTTGGGATTCAGTAGTTCCTCTCAGTTACATTGCCCTTGATCACTCCCTACCAGGCCTCCCACCCCCTCCTTGCTACTGGTTTTGAATCACTCATTGTTCTCTTGTTCTTGTGTTGGTTAACACCACTTTCTTTCCCCCACCTCCACTTCTCCCACCCACCCCCAAAGCATCAGTCCGTTGTTTTCTTCTCCATATTGTTTATCCAGCCTATCTTATCTAGATAGACCCACAGAGATAATAATATGCACATAAAAACTCAACAGTGTCAAACAAAGTGACAGGAAAACCAAGTAACAACAACAGCAACAACAACAACAAAAAAAGCAAATGACATAAAAAATCAAAAAGAAGTAAGGCCTGTAAATAGTTCAAGATCTGTTTGTTGACCTTTAGGAGTATTTTCCCATGGTCTGACGTGGTGCCACACCCTGGCCCTATAGTCTATTTTTGGTACTCCCTCTGGACTTCCTTACTCTGCTCCCTTTGCTATTCTATTGCGCGCCCTCAGTGTTTTGCCTAGGTGTAGTGGGGTCAGCGTGGTCACACATCCCACACTGTGTCTCCAGGTTTGTCCCTTGTAGGGCTATGGGTCAGAGCAGGATGTTGCATCTTGTAGTGGGGCCAGCCATATGGTCCTCTCTGTCCAATGGCTGCTCTGAGCTGGGCCGTTGTCCTCAGCTCTTGGTGGGCCAGGGGGTGCTCCACTCCCTTCCACTCCCTTCATTTGCTTCTGCTTCTGTCTGAGCATGGGAAGTTTGTTCCTTTCCCCCACCAGAAGGTCTATTGTCATTCTCTGTGGCACACCCTTCCAGGGTGGGGTCAGCCTGGTTCTGGTTGGAGCCACACCAAAGCCATATTTTACCACTAATGATCCACTTTGTTTTCAACTTTTGCATTCCAGTCACCAGTTATTATCAGTGTATATTTTTAAAGTAATTTTATTAGGGGCTCATACAACTCTTATCACAATCCATACATACATCAATTGTGTAAAGCACATTTGTACATTCATTTCCCTCATAATTCTCAAAACATTTGCTCTTCACTTAATCCCCTGGCATCAGGTCCTCACTTTTCCCCTCCCTTCCCACTCCCCCATTCCTCATGAACCCTTAATAATTTATAAATTATTATTTTGTCATATCAGTGTATCTTGACTGCATTTTGATCACTTTTTGATTTATAGCATTCTCTATAAAGTTGGATTAATATTAATCTGAAAGTAAGATGTTGAAAGTACATTAGAATAATTTACATTAAAGTACATTAGAATAATTTCACAATATCTAATACTCTTACATAGGAGATAAACTTGTTTAATTGGAATGCTTCTAAATTTCCACTTATTGTTCCCCTTCTTTACCATAATAAAAATGGACCTTCTCTATCTATGCCTCAGACTATGAATTTTTCTCCTTTCTCCTCCTGGATACAGTGCTGAGTCACACTGTCATCTCCCTTTGCCTTTAGGCACGGCCCTCTGACTGACTTATAATCAAGGGGAGCTGGGCCAAAGCAATCCATTTCTTTCCAGTTCTGGCCCAGCATCCACATGCTCAGGTGTGCTCCTTAATTCATCTTTCCTCTTCGGGCTGACTGTGTGGAGCAAATCCCCATTTGTTTCTGGGACTCACACGCTGAAGATGGCAAGGGCACTGTTAGCCCAGGACTCTGCATGACTACATAGGAAATACCTTCCCTACCCTAGCCACACATAGAATTTTGGGGATGGTTCTGAGATATCACATGAGTAATAATGTTGTATATCATTGAACCATGCCTCCACAATAACCCAACATGAATGCCAACAGGTTGATGCCAGCTCATAGTAGAGCTGCCTCCGTGAGTTTCTGCAATTGTTGATTGTCAGTCTTTATAAGAGTAGAAAGCCCCACCTTGCTCCGAGGGAGCAGCTGGTGGTTTCGAACTGCTGAGATTGTTGTTAGCAGCCTAATGTGTAATCACTATGCCACCAGAGTTCCTTGTTTAGTTTTTTCATTAAGACAGTCTAGGCTTTATTACCTAATGCAATGCCCTTTTCTTTAAAAAGACATCCAGGAACTTGGGCTGATTTGATAAAATGTATTCAATCAACCTTATTTAGAGATGCCCCATCCAGACTGCGTGGTTTTATTTTTAATGAAATGTTAAGGACCTTAAATGCACCCACTGCTGACTAGTGGGCTCCAACCTCTAGGCACCGATGGGACGGTGTAGAACTGCCTCATACAGTCTCTGACGCGGTGACTGTTTGCAGAGACAAACACCCATGTGCTTCTCCTTGGAGCAGCGAGGAGGTTTGAACTCCTTACCTATAGGTTAGCAGCACAGTACTTCACCCACTGTACCATTGGGGCTTTTTTCATACTTTAAATGAAGGGATCGTTATCTCTGGAAACATCAAGTCCTTTAGACCATGGAGAGACGTGCAGCGATGACTGCCATTTTATGCCTGTTGTTTATTGAGTGACCAAGTATCCTTGTTGTCTCAGAAAAGTGCTAGCTTATGACTTTGTAAATCACACAGATCTTGTTGCGTATGTTATTTTGTTTGCTTGTTGGTGTCACTCCACCAACGGAGCTATTTTGGATAATAAACTAAGATGCCACCCATTCAATGCCATGATTTCCCTCCTTGGATGGGAATTGTCTCTGTCGCTGTGAGGGTCTACTGTTCCCCAGGTAGCAAATGTCTGTTTCTGAAGTCCCCCTCCAGGGTCTTCTTGGTGAGGGTGCTCTGAACTTCTTGTTTAAAGCTGTAATAGACGCCTGGAGCTCACATGGTCTTCCCATAAATACAAACATTTTTTAAAGTCATCAAATTAGAGGGAAACATTTCAAGAGATAAAGTAAAAATGAAAGATGATAGATGTTATAGCTATTGATGTGTTTGGGTGTCATGTTTTATACTTTAGATATTGTGTACAAGTTTATTGTTGTGATAAACTACAGAAAACACCATTTTCCTTGTTACTAAATATCTTCTTTCCGGGTCACATCTGTAAAGGATTTATAGTTTGTCATCTTGTTAATTTACCTTGCATCGCTTCCAGTAGAATTCATGGTTGACTTTATGGCAAGAATGTAAACCTTTAACGAGTATGTATGTATGTATTCTTGGTCACATAATTAGCTTTATAATGTTTTAGTGTACAAAAGAGACCCCATCTTGAATATAAAGAGAACATGCAATCAGTTTTAAAAGAGACAAAGACACAAACACATCTCTGGATGAGGGAGACCCTCCACGGCCAGGAGGTCGCAACAGGTTTGCGGGTTCACAGCTGAGATAGCGATGAAAAGAGTCTGGGGAGGAGCAAAGGAAATGGTCACAAAAGCAGGTTTGGCGGCAGATAAACTCATCATAGTTCCAGGTGGGACTACAGAAGTAGGAGCCAGACCATGACTGGGATGCACACATTGGCAGATAGCAGGGCTCACGTGATTAGACCAAGCCTTCCAACCAAACCAGTCAAGGGCAAACCGGTAGGGCTTGACTGGTACAAGAATATTCGACCCCCAGTGTGGTCACCTCCATCAAGGACACACCGAGGCCAGCCCCTAAGAAAGAAACTGCCCTCTAGAGAGGGGTGGTGCCAACCCACACTCTAAGGCATTCTGCCTGACGGCAAAATTACCTACACACTTGGTTAATGACTAGAACGCAGTCAATGGAGGCCAAACCTGTGAGAGGATACTGCACATAAACATGGTGCTGTTGCCGCCATCCAAACCATTTTACCGACCAGAATTCAAGCTCAAATACAGAGGGCGATGAGAGAGTGTCGCACACGGTGTTTTGCTTCTCCTGGCCCAGTATAGTATCTGGAATGCAATCGTTACCTAATAAGTTGCACTGATAAACTACTTTTTAGTCACCACTTAATAAAGTTGTTAGAGAAAAAAAGGACCCATCATAATTCACCACCATTGTGTCAATTCTAACACCTGGTAACCACTCAGCTTGAAAGTGTCACTTTAGAAACTGATGTGGAACGTGGGTTCTTAACCCAATTTAATAGCAAAGTTTGAGGAAAAGAGGAAAGCTCTCCTATGACTGATCAAGCGCAAGGAGCCAGCAGGGCTCGGGTCACCCAGACCCATCAAAGGGGGTTACGGTTGTATATGTGTACAGCAGGAGCACACTGAGGGGATTAGGGATATGTGTTATTGGAATTCTGGTTCTTATCTTACAAAAGAAAAATGTACTTTTGAAAACCAAAAAGTATAGCAAGAGAAACTTAAAAAACTAATTCCTAGGAGGAAGAAACCCTTACAGCCAGCATGGCCGGTCTCAAGACATCTTGTTTCCCCAAACATATCCATCCATCTTTAGTGTTTGCACTTCTAGGAGATTCTTGGGATCGTCCTCTGTCTGGGGGACTTCCAAGCGGGGATAATGAGGTACTAGAAAATGTCGTCCCAATATGTTATCATGTACTCCTGACAGGCTCCATCCATGTCTTCCCTTTGGCCTGTCTCATTTCCCCCTGAGAGATTACGTACACAACATTCTGTATAGGATCTGGGATAGGAGTCTCTCTTTCTGTAGCTGCTTCCTACTTCTATGGGGCATGGAGTGATGACACCCTGCCAATCGGAGTAGAAACCTCTCCTAATCTGGTCTGTGCTTCTGGGAGCAAGCGCTTGAGGCAGAGATGATGGGGCTATTCATAGGACTGGGCTTTTTGATGGGCAGCGGTCTAGGTTTCAACCAAGTGGGTCTGCTGGTTTGGAAAATTCCACCACACAGTCACACACAAAGGTTGCCTTAGACATAATGAGACAAAAGAAAGAGTGGTGAAGAAGAAAGTGGCGCCCATCGATGCTGTCTCAGAACAATGCTGAAAGCACATACTGCTGTGTGTTTCTCCCTCCTCTAGCTCACTCTTAAAAGACTCTTGGTTTACATAAGTTCTATTATAAACGATCCAGTGAGGAAGAGTTTGGTTGATCTAATAGGATGAAATTAAAGGACAGACAAGAATTCTTTTTCTGACATGTTCTAAACTCTGAGGACACTTTTAGGCCACACTCACTAGTCGTGTGTGTGTGCACAAGTGCACGTAGGCACCTGTGTCCACATGAACATGTCTCTTTCGGTAAGCCCACGGTTTCCTCTTTTCTCCTTAAGATTTGTCCAGGCCATGTGTGTAGTTGGGGGGTTAGAAATAGGTGTGTGTATGGAGCTGGGACAGTGACTTTTTGACTGCTTCAAGGAATAAAATGGAGATACGGCTCTGTGTTAGCAAAGCTTTTTAAAATGAAATTCTGTCCAGATGCCATTTCTTATAGCATTTTCGTTGGCAAACTATATAAATTAATAAGAGCATAATTAGACTTGAACATCATGTCATGATTTTATTTATTTTAGCTTCATAGCTTAATTGAATGAAAACAATTCCCAGCACAACATCACACTTTGGGGTTTGCAATTTCTTCACATGGGTATATTGGTACCTGCTAGATTTCCACTCAACTAAAGGGAGAGATTCTGTCTCTGCTCCTAGCATTCTGGGAAATGTAAGTAACAAAATCAGACTTCAAGAGCACCAGTTCCTAGCTGATTAGTATCTCAGTTTTCCCTAGAGTGTGTCAAAGTTAGGCTTTCCTTATCTCTCTGTCAGCACTTCGTTTATCAGGATGCATGGTGACGAGGATTTGGTGATGATTTATTATATGTCACACAGGTTTCTGTTTATGTATTCAGGAAGGCCAAGTCTGCAGAATCTACAGTGCCAACTTGCACCAGGATCCTGAGCTGAGATGAATAAATGAATAATTGTTTTGATAATATTAAATAAGCATGTGTGATATCACTTTACAACATCTGCTATGATCAACATAAACAAAAGAAGTATCTACTGGTAGCATGTTATTTGCTTTCAGAAACAATGGTATGTGTCTAGTTTGGTAAGCCTTTGCAGGTATCCGTTAGGACACCAATTTTTTTTTTCTGACAATCTTAGAATCAAAGGGGAAAGTGTGTTTAAAATAAGATGGCTTGGTAAGAAAATTAGGGGAATTTATGTAAAAGACTAAACCACCCTCCTGATGCTCTGGGAGTTCAATTCAGTGTACCTCATCATAGGATGAAAACAATCACAGTGTACGTTTTCATCAATAACAGCCCGGTTCAGAAACCATTGGTCTGCTCCAGCCTCCGACCAGTCATCTTGTGCTGCAACCTTGGAACCTACCGACAAGGAAAGAATGGAGGACCTTCTCTGCTCCTTTGTCTTTCTCTTAGTGAGTGCTTCCCACTCTTGCAAGGCCACCATCACAACTTTCCAATTTGAGTAATGGGACAGTTATCCCTGAAGCATATTTTGAATCATTAAAGAGAGTCTCTGAATGCAGTCTCTACTTGTCCATCAGTTTCTTGTCTGGTGGGGGCTGGCTCATTGCTGTGAAGTGGGTGAGACCCTGTACCAAGGTGGCCCTCACTCTTCAGTCTGCAACCGAACTCATCCTGTGGTAGAACACTCAGCCTTTTAAGGCCAAAGAGAGGCATGTGCCTTGGGCAAAATTCAGAGGAGGAGGGAAGGAAGGCCAAAGCACAGGGATGAAGTGGGTTAAGGGATGGGTCATTGAGGGACCTGCAATCTATGAGTTGACACAAAACGTATATGAATTGTGGAATGCAAAACTTGCAAGCTTCCCTATAAACCTTCTCGTAATTTACAATAAAAGAAAATGCTTTCAAGTCAACAAGAGTCTGAATTTAGAGATTTCAAAAATAGATGAGATGCATGTGACTGAAGACCGGATGAGTTGTGGAATGTAGAATTACACACAAAGAAAGCCAAAGGTTATTAAGGCAGGAAAGAAAGAAAAATATTGTTAGCTACCATGGAATAGGCCTCTCAGCCCTGAAAAACTCAAGAACAAGAGAACAAAACACTTACTGATTCTACTCATCTCTATCATCCGTTGCTGATTGGACTTTTCTGATCCCCAGGGCACTCACTTTTTTAATTTGGGTCACCAGGCATTTCTTCCTAGTCTGAAATCATCTTCGTCTGAAAGATCTGCTCAACTTCACAGCAGCACATAAACCTCAACTGTAGGTGGTGAGCAAAGTGCTTGAGGTACCTTGGTGGGGATTCCTGGTTGAGTCTCCAGCTTGGAATGTGAGAATCCTACACTTGCCTCATGCTGTTGTTGTTAGGTGCTATTGAATTGGTCCCAACTCATAATAAGATTTTTTTTTAATCCAAGAACCTCTCCTGAAAGAGAAAACAAGGCTTCAAATACATCTGTAAGACCCCACTCCCAGGCTAAGTGTGAAGAGGGGAAAATGACAAACCAATAAGCATGGATTCAATGATAGTTTCCATGAAGTATGTGTTTGGCACAATGGGCTGGCAGAGCTAGAGATTCTTGAAATGAACATTTTTTTTAAAGCAGAGAGCAGAGAACGAATGGGAGCTTGTGGGTTGCTGATAAAATATTTGATGGGAATGGGGTGTTATCACAGTTTTAGTGTGGACACGTGGTGAACCGTAAATAAGACACGCTCATTACTCCACAACTATATTTTGGAAACAAGTGAACTCTTTCCCCAAATGAGATACAGAGTTTTGGGAGTAGAGAGGCCGAGTGGATCAAAAGTGTCCATAGGAGTGGAGGGCCACAATAAAACTTAAGTTCTTTTATGAAAACAATAGAACCCAGGATTCATACTCTTCTACAGCCGAGAGTGAGGGCTACGATCCCTCCACTCAACCAACCACGCATACAAACAGCAAGGCTCTACATTTCTGTTTCCACCTAATTCTACCTCACAGAGCCACGCAAAGTAAGTTTTCCTTCCACATGTTTCCCTTTAGCTAGGTGAAATTTGTGATGGCATTTCTTTTCTTAAAACTAAAAATTCTCAATCCCAACATAATTTGTTTCAACAGTGGTAGTTTACAATCCAAGGTATCACATTATTTGCATACAAATTCCATAACGTATGTGACTGAATTATAAGTAGTCAATATATGGCCAGATGATTATTTTCACCCAAAGTTTGATAAGAACAGCTTGGGCCACTAGTCATACTTTTAATAATTGTAAAATAAAATGAAATTAATAAACCATGCACAAAATATATTTAAACATGATTTATCCAGCATGTTTTATGTATAATAGGAAAGTTCAGTGGGTGTAGACATCGCTCTTTCCAAGAGCTTCAACTATATAACTAAATTTCATTAGTTATATCTGGGTGATTAATTGGAAGAAGTTCTCCTACAGGTTACTTTATTTTTCTTTTAGTTTTCTATTTATTTGATATATTAAACAGGGCAAATAATAGACTCGTGTAAGTAATAAAAATACCTGTTATATAGTAGCTTGAAAATCAGAAAATGTTATTTCTCTCAAACTTCAACATCACAATATAAAAAGACCAAGATGAGAGCATCATTAGTCCTTATGTTCTTTCATAGGACCAGGATATTTCTAAGCATTTAGTCCTCCATTCTTTGATTTTTCATCCACTATGACAGGATAAGTATTTGGAAAAATATTACAGGGTCAGTAGCTAGAAATATTAGTTATGGAAATAAAGCTGGAAATCATATGATAAAATTTTGCAAAATCAGTGACATTTTCATTTTAATACACAAGAATCAAACTGCACATCCGTAAGAAGAAACCAAGGGAAAGTGCATATCCTCAAAGCCAGACTGGCTGTGGGACAGACCGTTAAGTACTCATCCAAGTTCCAGTTGAAACTGTGGAAAACGGACACAATACGTGAGCTCCAAAATACAAACTTGAGTATGAATATCCCACCTCAATTTAGAGACCACCTCAGCAATAAATTTAATACAAGAATCACAAATGATAGACGACCTGAGGTGCTGTGGGATAATGTCAGCAACTATGTGCAAGAAGAAATCAAAACAAAGGTTTTGTTAGGCTGGGTTGATTAGGGGGGAAAGTCCAGTGATACTCTTATGTCTAAGAAAGATTTTTATTTCAAGAAGCAATTATGTATGAAGAAAACATCCCAGCCCAGTCTTATTCAAGTCAGCAAGTTCACAGTCACATGCAATGATGCAGAATGCAGGAAGGTCACAGGTGGGGAGTGTGGAGTCGTGTGGACCCAAGATCAGGGAAACACAGCACTGCTCGGCAGCTCCCAGCATCAGCGACTGAGCAGCCAAGAAAGCAGAGGGCAGAGAAGGAAGAAAGCTCCTAGGGTCCTCCTTATGAGGTCACGCCCCAAGGAAGTACCATCAGGCTGTGATTTGATTGATAGGTTTGATTCCACCTCAAGCAAGGAGTGTCTCGCTGACATCAAATCATCTGATGCTATGTGGTTACATATTGGACTGTGATCCACATGATCAGCAGTTTGAAACCAACAGCTGCTCCTTGGAAGAAAGACAGGGCTTTCAAAGGTTGTAAGCAGTTACAGTTATGAGTCAGCAACAACTCAATGGCAGTGAATTTAACTCCCACAAAGGTCAATAAAAACGTAAAAAAGAAAACATCAAAAGAGATGTCGGAAGTGACCAAAACTTACTCTTTAATGTAGAGCTAAAGAGAGTGGAAGACATAGTGGTATGAAAAAGGTGAATAAAAATTCAAAGGGCAGTTTAAGCACACAAACTAAAGTATAAAAATTAGTACCAGTGGCTCATCAATGAAAATATTAATGGAAGATCTTTATGCTCCATAAAGATGATTCATAACTATCATTAATTCACAAGGAGGTCGCTAATGGGAGCCAAACACAGATAAACAACAACAACAACAAAACAAAGATCCAGAAATAGCATCTTCCAAAGATCCAGAAATAGCTTGTTTCCAAACAAGCAGCTATCTAAGTGATATGTCAACCAAGTTCCCATGGAAGAACCACACCAACAACCATGACTGAAAGATTGTAAATCATATAATCCAAAGCCGAAGCAGGGAATAGTGTCAGAGCATAAATTGTGAGATTCTGGTTTGCAGAACGCTGTGGATGACAGTGGAAGCCCAAGATACATTTGTGAGGTCTACACAGGAAATAAGCCTCTGGTGATTTCCCTGCATCCATAATGAAGGGATGGAAAGAAACTGGGTACCAAACAGAGTGCACTGGAGAGAGAGATGATTATAGGAGATAAACCTGACTTGAACGATTAAAACCTTGTCAATTGATTCCTCCCTCTGATGCATGTTGAGCCTGATCTGATTTTCAACATTTTCTGGTGGGGATAACTCTTTCATTTTTCCCATATTGGGGTTTAGTTCTCATGTATTTTGTCATTGGGGTTCCCTCTTGAATTTTAGCGATATGTTTTACTGTTCTTTGGGATATGAAAGTCAGGATTGATACACATATAGAGACAGCAATTAGAATCAGGGTTCCCGGGGGAGGGGACAGTGGGGGTGGGTGCTGACATCAAGGTGTTCAAGAAGAAATAGAGTCTTTGAAACCAATTGTGGTAGCAATTGTGCAATACTGACTGTTGTGATTGAAGTACGAAATGATGTCGTATTTGTATTAACTTCCAATAAAATGGCTTTTTTTTAAAAAAGAAGAAAATAAAAGAAACAGATTATCAGATTTGAAATGAAGGAAGGGAACTTGATGAGAAAAAATGCATAAACAAATCTATATGTCTTTAGAAAAATTAACACAATTAATAAACTTTAAATACACATACGAAGACCTGAAGTTAGAGACATAAAAAGCACAGGTAGCATTCCTCAGGCTAGAAGAACTGAACTAAAAAGTTAAGCCAGGAGCTTTCATGTTGAAGGATTCTATAGGGAAATATTGAATAAAACACTTATTCAAAAAAGATGGAAAAAATCTGTAGTCATTGTACCAAAAAGAATTGGTTGATGCCCAACCATTTCAAGAGGGTGCATTTAATCAAGAACCAGTGATATTGAAGGAATAAGTCCAAGTTGCACTAAAGATATTGGTGAAACCAAGGCTCCAGGAACTGATGGAAAACTAACTGAAATGTTTTATCAACTGATATATTATTGAAAGTACTACTACGTCAAGAAGTTTGGAAGACAAATCAACTGGAAGAGGTCATTTGTGCACATTCCAAAGAAAAGTAATCCAGCAGAATGCAGAAGTACTGCAAAATATCATTAATTCCACATGCAAGTAAAATTTTGCTGAAGACAATTTGAAACAAACATAGCTGCAACAGTCACATTGATAGGGAGAAATGTAAGCTGGATTCAGAAGAGGATGTGAAACAAGAGCTATCATTTCTGATGTCAGATGAATCTTGGTGGAAATTAGAGAAAACCAGAAAGACGTGTACCTGTATTTTGTGCATGTGGGTTTTATTGGTTAGTTTGTTTGTTTTTTACTGTGTAAAGGCATTTAACTGTGTGGATAATAGCATAGTTAGGATAACATTGAGACACTGAAAAGGGAAATTTCAGAAAACTTAATGGTGCTCATGGGAAACTTGTACATAGACCAAGAAGAAGCTGTTCTAACAGCGCAAGTGAATACTGTGTGATTTAAAATCAGAAAAGGTGTGTGTCAGAGTTGTAGCCTTTCACCACATTTATTCAATCAGTGATCTGAGAAGTTGTTTGTGTGAAGAAGAACACAGCATCAGCACTGGAGGGAGACTTGTTAGGCTGTTATGCAGATAGCACCACCTTGTTTGCTGAAAGTGATAAGTATGCTGGAAGCACTTGCTGATGAAGAGAAAAGATGACAGTCTTCAGTGTAGATTGCAGCTCAATGTAAAGAAAACCAAAGTTCCGCACAGCTTGACTAATAGACGCCATGATAATTAAAGAAGAAGTTGAAATTCTCAAGGATTTTCTTTTATTTGGATCCACAAACAGAACTCATGGGAACAAAAGTCAAGAAAGCAAAAAATGTATTGCACTGGGAAAATCTGGTACCCAAGGCATCTTTCAAGTCTTTAAAGAACAAAGGAGTTACTTTGAGGATGGAGGTAGGCCTGACCCAAGCCAGAGTACTCGCAGCCACCCCACAGGCATGGGAAAGCTGGGGAAAGGATGGAGAAGGCTGGAGAAGCATTGATGCTTTTGAATTGTGGTGTGAAGAATATTAAATGTACCACAGATTGCCAGAAGACCAAAAAAATGTGTCTTGGAAGAAATGTAGCTAGGGTCCTCTTCTGAAGGAAGATGGCAAGATTTTGACATGTTTTCAGGAAAGAAAGCAGTGACTGTAAAGGGCATCGTGCTGTGCAGAGGGTCAACAAACACGATGGAGCTCCTCCAGGAGAGGAATTTCCAGAGCGATTGCGCCCAGGAGCTCCAGCACAACAATTGTGATCGTGGTGCAGGGCTGGGCAGGGTTTGGGTCTATGGAGCATAGGTTCGCTATGAATCAGAAGGACTAGACTTCACCTAGCAAAAACAATAACACTGCAGGAGGGAGCAAAGGAAGCCACTATCAGTTCTGGTAAATCCAGTTGGCATTGACTCCAAAGGAACTTGTAAATGTGGTAGAGCTGAAAGTCATGTGCGCATTCAAGTCTGTGTCATGGAAGGATGGGAGGCTGTGCTTTTCTGGACAGCAGGATCTCTCTCATGAATTATTACAAAACAGGAGAGTGCAGTTATCCTTTAATACACACACACCCTTTGGAATTTTTTCACAGAATTAATTCTGTCAGGCATATTTTGCCTTTGATCTAATGCCTATGTTTATTTTAAAGAAACATGCATCCATATGCTTGAGCATGCTTTATACGACTCATCAAAATGTTGTTTCTCAACAGCTGTGTGTCATTCAAAATTCCTGGTAGAGAGTGATGAGCCAGCCAGAGTCATTCTGTGGGTTGAATCTTGGCAGCCGTCAGAGGCACCAAGCTCAGCATGATGGTCAGAATGAATCTGGCGATTCCCTGAAGGAGGTGTCGATTTATATGAACAATAAGTGGAGCTGATTGCGACAGAGATTGTCTCCAGTCCTCATCTGCCAAAGCAGATGAGTTAAATCTACTGTCAGATAAAACCAATCAAAAGAAAGACACCTTGGATATAGAATGACTGCTACATTGTATGAAAGTCCCTAGTTTATTTAATGGTCTAAAATTCATGTTCACATTTGGTCAAAATCAGTGCTCTGCGGGGCAGACATTCCGTTATTCTGTGGTGCTTTACTACTGGGATGCCCTTGGCAAGAGGATAACGAGTGCTCGTTGTGCCCCTCAGCTTGAGAGGCACTCAAAATATGACTGGGGAAGGGTTACCGCCTCAGAGTAGAAGTGACCTTATTAATGAGGAGGAAGCACAGTGTTCAGGACTTTCATTGATGGTCGAGTGCCAACTAATATTAGAATAGCCTGCTGAAAACATCCATGAGAAATTGGAGCATGTAAGGAACCTGAATCTAGAAAGCTTGGAAGTTGTAAAACAAGAAATAGAATGCATAAAGATGACCAGAATAGGTATCTGTGAGGTGAGGAAGCACGGGGTGTAGGGTCAGCAGCTGAGCTGCTAACTGCGTGTTGAAGAGTTGAAGCCACGAGCCCCTCCGCAGGAGAGAGAGGAGACTTTAGAGATGAGATGAGAATTTCCCAAACAGCTTTGCTGTTTCAGAAGCCCACAAGGACAGTTCTACTCTGTCCTACACCAGTCAGTTTGGGGAGTGAGATGACAGGAACTGCTACTGGCACATTTGAATCAGAAATTCATCTGATGGATGTTGGCCAAAACAGATTAAGAGGAGTGCAGCCATGTTCATCATCCAAAGGACATTTTAAGATCTGTCTTAAAGCACAATGCAATCTGTGATAGCACATATCTAAATACCTTCAAGGAAGACAAGTTAAGACAATAATTATTCAGGATGCATCACCAACCACTAAAACCAATGATAAGAAAATGAAGAATTCTAGCAACTAATTCAGTCATATTCCTCTAGTTCTTTGAGGCTTCCTAACCCACTACTATCATGACCCCAGTCCTGCCTTTCGGTTCAGGAGAGACCAGAGCATGTAAACAGGTACGGATAAGAGCTCAAGACACATGGAATCCAAATCAATAAACCCCTAAGAAACAGAAATAGGAGTAGAAATCGGAGGGTGGAGGAAAGGTAGAGGGAGGAGGGGAGGAGGGGAGGAAGGGGGAACCCATTGTAATGATGGACGTATACCAGCCTCCCCCGCCACCCAGGAGGATGAACAACAAAAACATGGGTGAAGGGAGACAGTGAATGGTAAAATAATTTATAAATTATCAAGGGTTCACAAGGTTGGAGGGTAGGGGGAGAAGGGAAAAAAAGAGCTGATACCAAGGGCTCAAGTAGAAAGAAAATGTTTTGAAAATGATGATGGCAACTATGCACACATGTGCTTGGTACAATTGGTATGTGGATTGTTATAAGAGCTGTAAGAGCCCCCAATAAAATAATCTTAAATTAATAAGACAGGAAAGCAAGAAATAGTAAAATATATCAGAAGAGACTCTGAAACTGTGTATTAACTTAGCTGGACCAGAATTCCCAATGCATGGGCAGTTAACACCTAGTAATCTCCCATGACCTGTCTTGATAGCATATAATCAGAGCCAATCACTTATAAGAAGAAAGAGTAATGTCGCATGAGACACCCTTACTCAAATCACCATTGATGCAACAATGCGCCCCACATGCATGCAACCATGGGAGCCTGGCACAGAATGGGCAGCATTTCATCCTGTTGTGCTTATGAGTCAGGGCCCAGCTGATGGCACCTGGCGATGACAACAAGTACATGGTCACCAGTTCTGTCACTGTGGGACCATCTTTGTGATGAGCAACTCCTTGCAGGAGAATAACCTCAGCTCCCCTTTCTTGTCTCAAAGGAACTCTGCCACTTACCAGCTTCTGGAGTTTTCAGTATTGAAGCAGTGAAAAAGAAAAAGTTACCAAATGGTCTTTGGAAGCTTGTGGCTGCAGCTGCAGGAAGGAGGGGCTTGTTTCTTTCCCTCACACTTGAAATGTCCCTTGAGTCTTATCTTTTTTCTAAGTTTGAGCTCCCAGTCTTTGACTGATTCTTTGTCGTCCTTCCCCGCCCACTCCCCACCCAGTGTCTCTCCAGTAAATTCTCTATTTTGTTGAACACCTAATCAGTTGATGACATTTGCAACCATGGCCCCTGATGTGAGCAGGCTGGTCTTATCATCCTGATTACAGGCCAGGACAGAGAATCAGATAGATATTCTCCTCCAGAGTCACCCAGCCAGTAAATGGGAAGACCGAATAAGATTCAGAATATTTTTATCCAGCGTCTAGTGATGTTTTACCATCTGTTGACTATTCCTGTAATTTCTATTGTTTATTGATCACTGTGAGTAACAACCTTTATGGAAACAACCCTAATTCCCTCTTCATCTGTGAAGACCCACTTTGAATATCCACTCTGAAGACTTGCCACAGCGCAGGGTTAATTGCTTTGGACTCCATATTTTCATAGCAATTTCCTCTATATTTCTATTTGAAAATAGATACAAATATTCTTAATGGACCATAATTTATCTATAAAACTCTCTAAAATATAAGGATCTCTAAAGAAGAATCACTGTTTCCATGACATCTTGAATGGCATACTGTGAGTACTCGAATATTGTATTCAATGAAGAAGGAAAATGTGGAGGAATAAGTGAAGGGAAGACTCGGGGGTTGTCCTAAGACACTAATATTTTAGAAAATCAGAATGACCCATATTCACCATCTAGCGTGATGGATCACCTTATCCAGTACCAGAAACGCAGCACCAGCATTCATCAGTGGAGAAGCTGCTATTGTCATGTTCGCAAGAGTCTGAGGCTGTGTCAGCAACTGTTCTATGCAAATAATGTGGAGGAATACATAAGCAGTCTGTGAGAGTGCTTTTCTTAACTCTATCTTATGATTAAACATATTGAAAGGTCCACTTGCCCAAATTATTTTTGTAGGGGTCCCAAAGAGTGCAGAATAAGCAATGAGCCCACAATGGGGCTTCAAAATGTTGATGGAAAATCCCGTTATCTCTCCATTGCAATTCTCCACGACCTTTATGAAGCCCCATTGAGTCGATAATCTCATATATATTTTAAGTTCTGTTATTACAATGATAACTGGGATGAGGGGTGACTATGTTAAATCATATAAAACCATGTCTTACAAGTAGATTTACACTAGAGACTCACCTTGTTAACTCAAGGAAGTAGTTACATGGGGGAAACCCGCACAGCAAAGGGCAAAGAGAACCTCTGGGAACTGCAGGAGTTCTCTAGACACTGAGAGTGTCTTCCAGAAACGACAAGCAAACTCTGAAGCCGTAGTCTTGCAACAGCAAGGGACTGGATCCTATCAATAATCATACCTGAAGGAAGAACTTCTCCCATCTGAGATTCTAGGTGTCTTAGGTCCTAGGGGGTCACCCTCTTGAATTTTTGCTACATGTTTTTCTGTTTCAAATATATGAAAGCCAGGGTTTATGAACAATTGGACAGCAAGTAGAATAAAGGTTCCAGGGTCAGGGATATAGTGGTTGGGGGGATGGGGAATACAAAGGAGCAGATGACAAGGAGTTCAAGAAGGAACAGAAAGTTTTGAAACTGATTGTGGTAGCAACTGTACAATACTGCTTGATGTGATTGAACTATGAAATGATAGGATATCTGTATTAAGAAAATGGTTTTTTTTAAGGAATGACAAAGTGAAGTAGAATAAAGAAAGTTGAAGAGGGAAAAATAATATGGCCTTGGACTGTCCCTTAATTGCAATCTTATGAGATCCTAAACAGAAAACCCAGTTAAGCTATATTTTATTTAAAGCCATTTACCCCAAATCACTTCCATTGGACCAATTCTAATTTGTAAATACCTTCTATAGGGATTCTGAAGATGTAGATCACTATGGAAACAGCCTCAACTTTCTCCCAAAGGTCCTGTGGTTGGTTTGAACCATCAACCTTGCTGTTAGCAATCTAATGCTTACATGACACCACCACCAACCACCGTGAGTTTTGTGATGATTTGCTACAAGATTATAGAAAAGAAATACAATAAATATTCTATGAAAGCTAGCAACTGTATAAGGGGGAACCTTTCTAAGAAAGAAAATTAAAATATTTTCCACTAAAATGAGTGAGAGAAAGGGATAAGAAAGAATGCTATCAAAGAATAAAAACATAAGACCTAGAAAGTAAAAAAAGACTCTCCTGTTATAAGGACACACACTAAGTGGTGCCAGTCCTTCCTGACAACAGGATGCCAGGAGGCCCAGGCTGGGGCAGAAGTCCCCGAGAGACATGAATCATGTTCATGCAGAAACCTACATGCGGGGAGCAATACACAGCTCCAGGAGGCTGGCTACTTATTATTGGTGTGTACCCACTCTTCAAACAAGCAAGGGTATTATAGTCTTTAAGACAGGGTTGGGGTGGGGGCAGTTGGTGCTGCCTGTGGGTTTGTGTGTCAGCACTCTGGGAACTGTTCCTCTAAGGACATCCGGGATCGTAACCCCAAGATGTTCTCAGTGAACACATGACAGTACTGGTAGTCAGCTCTGGCACATACCTGGAATGGAAAGAGTTGTCTGTGAGCGGCCACGAACAAGCCATGGGGGGTGTCTGCATACTATGAGCATGTCAGGTTCTTTCATACAGGACTCACTGCCCAGAAGAGAACCTAGTGTCAAAGTTATATGCAAGTCCCTGCACAGGAGGAAAAGGGGATCCAGTGTAATCTAGTGGAGCACATCCAGGCTCAGTAGGATTTTAAAAAGTAGATTTAAATTGGAACACCTTCTCTGGCTAGGTGTGTGATCTGGAGAAAATCATTAACTTTGTCTCTTGTATTCCTCTCCAATGAATGCATCTCTTTTCCAAGGAATCTGAATCAATGTGAAAAGAGATGCATGTTAAGATGGCAGCAGGATTTTCTTTGGTATCATAGGAAGTTGTGCAATGTGTCAGAAAGAGACATGACAAATTGGATACTACAAAGTCAGAGTGTGCTTTACACAGCAAAGAGTGTAAGTTAAGAAAGAAAATTGAAAAGGCACATGCATTGAAGGTGCAGAAGCAATTTAGAGGTAGAAAATATACTTCAGAGCAATTTTCATAAAATTTTGAAGGCATACATTTTTCTTAAATTAATGCAGTAAACATTTTAGAACCCATTTTAATATGTAGAAGTCAACTGATAATTTGTGTTAAATGTTCTAGAGATAAGGCTCCAAGCTACTTCTTTTTTTTAAATCATTTCATTCGGGGGTTGTACAACTCTTATCACAATCCATACATATATCCATTGTGTCAAGCACATTTGTACATTTGTTGCTATCATAATTCTCAAAACATTTGCTTTCTACTTGAGACCTTGGTATCAGCTCCTCATTTTTTCCCCTCCCTGTCTGTTCGTTGTTCCCTCATGAACCCTTGATAATTTATAAAGTATTATTATTTTTGTCATATCTTACACAGGCCGACGTTTCCCTTCACCCACATTTCTGTTGTCCATTACCCAGGGAGAAGGCTATATGTAGATCCATGTAATTGGTTCCCCCTTTCTACCCCACCCTCCTTCCACCCTTCTGGTATCGCCACTCTCACCACTGGTCTTGCAGGGAACATCTGTCCTGGATTCCCTATGTTTCCAGTTCCTATCTGTACCAGAGTACATCCATCCTCTGGTAGAATTTGTAAGGTAGAACTGGTATCGTGATGGGGGGTGGGGGGGAAGAAGCATTTAAGAATTAGAGGAAAGTTATATGGTTCATCATTGCTACACTGTACCCTGAATGGCTTGTCTCCTCCCCATGGCCCTTCTGTAACGGGATGTCCAGTTGCCTACAGTTGGGCTTTGAGTCCCTATCTGCGCTCCTCTTCATTCACAATGTTTTGATTTTTTTTTATTCTTTGGTGCCTGATACCTGATCCACATGCTTCTTCCATGTGGGCTTTGTTGCTTCTGAGCTAGATGGCCACTTGTTTACCTTCAAGCCTTTAAGACCCCAGGTGCTATAGCATTTGATAGCCAGGCACCATCAGCTTTCTTCACTACATTTGCTTATGCACCCATTTGTTTTCAGCAATCCTGTCAGGAAAGTGAGCATCATGGAATCCTAGTTTAATAGAACAAAGTGTTCTTACATTTGGGGAGTACCAAGTTTCTTTACTGGAAAAATTCTAACTATTCTTTTTAGAGTGTCTGTGCAGAAGTAGAGAAGTTGTGCCATCTTATAATAAGATTGGAATGTTTTAATGTTTTAAAAAATACTTTTATTGGGGGCTCTTACATCGCTTATCACAATCCATACATTCCTTCAATGTGTCAAGCACATTTGCACATATGCTACCATCATCATTTCCATTTCTAAGCATTCTGTTCCCACCTGAGGCAATAGTATCAGCTACCCATTTCTTTTGCCTCCCTCCCTCACAAACCCTTGATAAATTATAGATTATTTTTTCCATATTTTATATCATAGTCCATGGCTCTTACCTACTTTTCTGTTATTTGTCCCCCTTGAAGGGGTTTATATATTGATCCTTGTGATTGATTACCCCTTTCTCTCCCCACCATCCTCTAATCCTTTTTGCTATTTCCACTCTCCTTGTTGGCCCTGAGGGGCTTATCTATCCCGGATTCCCTGGGTTGAGGGCTCGTATCTGTAATGGTATACATGCTCTGGTATAATCCGATTTGTAAGGTAGAATTGAGGTCATGAGAGTGAAGGAAGCACCAAAGAACTAAGAAAAAATTCTGTGTTTCATTGGTACTATTCTGCACCTTGACTCTCTCATCTCTTCCCTGTGACCCCTCTGTGAGGAATGTCCAATTGTCTACAGATGGGCATTGGTTCGCCACTCCACCTGATCTCACCAAAACCTCATGATCAAACAGGCTGGTGTGCTTCTGCCATGTGGACTTGGTTGCTTTTGAGCTGGATGGCTTCTTGTTTATCTTTAAGTCTTTAAGACCCCCAATGCTTTATCTATTGATAGCCAGGCACCATCAGCATTCTTCACCACATTTGCTTATGCACCCTTTTTGTCTTCATCAATTGTGCCAGGAAGGTGAGCATCACAGAATGCTGGATTGCTAGAATAAAGTGTTCTTTTGTTAAGGGAGTACTTTTGTTGTGGCCCAATATCCATTTGCAACCTTAATTATTAACATATAGATGAGTACATACTTCAATTTACCTTTCATTATATATATTTATATATGTTCATGCCTCTATTTAGGCCTCTATAAATGTCCTTTGCCAACTGGTTCTTTCATATACTTCCTTTTTACTTCCTTCTTGTCCCACCATAATGTTCAGCCTTCATTCAGGTTTAGTAAATCCTTACTACTACATTGCCCTTGAATGAGCCACTAGGCATCCTATGACCGTCTTTCCATTGATTTTAGTTTACTTGTTGTTCCCTTGTCCCTGGGTTGGTCCCCATTTTCACCCATTCCTTTCTCCTACCTCCACTTCTCCTGTATTCCCCTGGAACCATTGGTCCCATTCTTTTCATCTCTGAATTATTTATCCTGCCTATCTTATCTAGATAAACATGCGGATACATTAGTCATGCAAAGGCAAAAAAAGAGAGAGAGAGAAAGGAAGTTAAAACCAACAAAACGAAAGATCCAGTGGTTGGGACTTCCGGGAAGATGGCTATAGAGTAACATGTACCAGAGGGACTATACAGAATTCAGTCCAGGAGTGTTGCTTAGAGGAAAATTCAAACTGCTGGAACACAGGAGGAGCATCCTAAAGATAAGTAGGCACAGACCCACAAGATTTTGAGGGGCTAAGGGCTTTTGTCTTACCACAGTGGAGGCCGGCTAGAGCTTGATCTTTGCCTTGCCACTCTCTCTGCCAGAGCTGGGACCATTTGGAGCTCACAAGGGGGCTTAATCTCAACAAAGCCACAGTTTGCCACCGCCAGCCTCAGGGTAGGGACAAAACCCTTGCAGCTCCACAGGCAGGGATCAAGGCTCAGCTACATTGTTACTTTTGTTTCCTTCTCTTCTCTCTATCCCCCCACAGTCTTGGAGGGCTTCCTTTTAAAATTTTTTCTCCTCTTTATCTCTTTCCTGTTCTCTCACATTCCACTGCTAACCTCCAGACCACTCCACTTAGCCTAGGCCATTAATGCCTGTGCCACACCCAGCTAGGTGAGCTCCAACCTGTATAGCTACCCTGAGGCTGGGAAAATTCCTGCCGACCTCCACCAGGGGATACTCCACCCAACTCTTTATGGGGAATTTCTGCCTGTGTGCCTGGGGGCCTAAGGCAGCTCAGCCAATACTAGTCAATGTTCCAAGCTGCTGCAGGAACCTCTTCCCAACCTCCACAACATCAAAGCAGGCAACCCACCAACACTCTGGAGCACTCCCATGAGACAGAAGCCAGAGGAGGATAAAGTGGTAGATTAATTCCATAGTGAAATTAGCTGTAGCTAGTTCGAAGAAACATTCCTACAAGTCTTCCAGAGAGAACCAGTGCTCTTCGACTCCCTGGAAACTGCCATCTGGCTCCTGTAAAACAAGGCAATGCAAAGAGACATCAACCCCAACGACCTCAATGAAAAAACAGGAGAAACAATAGGCAGTAGCAGAAGATGTCCCAAACATAACCACATGTATTGAAGAAGCAGACATTGACCTGCCACAGAAAGAAATTTTCAGAATGCTGCTTGGAGTCATACAGGATATAAGGAAAACAATACAGAAAAAGGATGAAATGAGAGAGGAGACAAAGGCCATACACCAAAATGAATTACAGGAGCTTAGTGAGGAGATAACAAAAACCAGTAGCAGAAATACAGACCTCAAGAATTAACTGGAGGAATCAGAGAAACACATCAGTGAGTTTGAGGATAGCCACGCAGACTTTAACAAATGCCAAAAAAAAATCTAATAAGATCATCAAAGAAGCTGAAGACAACCTAAGAGCTATGTCTGATACTATGAGGCAGAACATCAGAATTATTGGCTTACCAGGGGAAGACAAAACAAAGAAGTAATCTGCAACAATAGTGAGAGAATTCTTGAAGGAAAACTTCCCCAGCTTAATAAATGAAAACAATACAACCATTCAGGAGGCTGAAAGAACACCAGCTAGACTGAATCTCAGGAAGAAATCACCAAGGTCCATAATAGTTAAACTGTCCAATTTTGAGGAAAAGGAGAAAATCATGATTGCAGCTAGGGAAAAACAAACAATAACATATAAATATTCCCCAAAAAGAATATGCTGAAACCTATCAGCAGAAACTATGAAGAAGAGGAGAGAGTGGAGTAACATATTCCAAAAATGGAAGGAAAACAACACAAACCCAAGAATATTCTACCCAGTCAAATTATAGATCAAGATAGATGAAGTAAGAATCTTCTCAGACAAGGAAAATCTCAAAGAATACGTTAGAAGCAATCCAGCCTAAAAAAAGATCCTTGCTGACCCAGTATGGACAGAAAAACCACACTATACTCACCAAGCATAAATAAGAGACCACCACATAGAACAACCTCACCCAGAGGGCAACAAAGAGAAAACAGTCCCCAAGAGAGCACTGGCTTAAGGATGGAAAGAAGTTGAGAATGATACACACACACACACACACACACAGAGAGAGAGAGAGAGAGAGAGACAGAGAGGGAGATGCACACCACACTAATGAGAAAGGATGATAGGAAAACACCCAACACAAAAGGTGTAAGATGACATCGCAGAGTCTGCAGATGGAGACAATAACCCTGAATATCAATGGGCTGAACTCAGGCATTAAAAGACTGAGACTAGCACACTAGCTTAGAAAACGCAACCCATCAATCTGCTGCCCACAGGAGATACATCTCAAGGCTACAGACAAAATAGGCTGAGAATCAAAGGCTGCAGAAAGGGATATCAAGCAAACAGCAATTCAAAAAAGCAGAGGTTGCAATCCTAATCTCAGATAAAATTTACCTCAAATGCAAACCATAAAAAGAAATAAGGAGGGACACTATATAATGCTCAAGGGAATAGTAGACAAAGAACCACTAAGTATTGTAAATATATATTCCCGAATTAGAGATTCTCTGAATATGTCGACCAAACACTCCAAAAGATGAAAAAAGAAATCACAGCCTCAACAATTACTGTGTGTGACTTAAATTCTCCACCCTCTGAGAAAGATAGATCACAGGGGGGAAAAAAACTCAACAAGGAGACTAGAGATCTAAACACTACAATTAGACAATTTTACCTGATATTTACAGAGCTTTTCATCCAAACATAAAAAATTTCAAATTCTTCTCAAGTCACCATGGCACATATTTGAAGATAGACCACATACAGGGGCATAAGGTGAACCTACATACATTTAAGCACATTGATATCATACAGACCTCTCTCCCTGACCACTGTGCCATAAGGCTGGAAATCAACAAAAGAAAGATGAAGAAAACACTAGCAAACAATTGGAGGATGAATAACTATACTCCAAACGGAGTGCGCCTTGGCACAGACCAAAGATGAAATGAGGAAATTTGTAGAAACCCATGAGAATGAGAACACGATGTACCAAAACTTATGGGACACCACAAAGGCAGTTATCATAGATAGATTCATAGCAATACATGCACACCTGAGAAAGGAAGAGAAAATCATGATTGATATGGTGGTACAAAATTTACAACAACTAGAGCAGGACAACCCTACTAATAGCAAAAGAAAAGAAATTATAAAAATCAGGGCTCAGATTCAGGAAAGGGAATTAAGAAAACTATGGGAAAAAATTAATGCTGCTGAAAGTTGCTTCTTTGAAAGGAGAAAGAGAAATGACAGACCACTGGAAAACCTATACTGAGAAAGGAGGGGAAAAATTTCAATAGTAAGAATAAGGGATGAAAGAGGGATCATTACAACGGACCGTAATAAAATCAAACGGGTAATTACACAGTACTACGAAGAATTATACACCAATGAATTCAAAAACTCGGAAGACATGGACAGATTCTTGGAAAAACAATCCCACTCTAGACTACCCTTGATGTACGTCAAGAATATCAACAGACCCATAACAGTAGAAGAAATACAAAAGGTTATCAAGGGATTACCAACAACAACAAAATCCCTGGACCAGATGGCTTCCCTGGAGAATTCTACCAAGCATTTAGGGAAGAACTAACACCAATCCCACACAATCTCTTTCAGAACATAAAAAATGATGGTAAACTCCCGAACTACATCTGACAGTTATACACATCGGCTAAAACCACAGAAGAGGAGATCAAAGAGGTGATACTCTTCACAATAGTCAAATACAAATTTGAAATACCTAGGGATATACTGGACTAAAAGAACAAAAAACCTATATGGGGAAAACTACAGACCACTATTACAATAAACCAAGACCAACTTCAACGAATGGAAGAATATCCCATGCTCATGGATTGGAAGACTCAATATACTCAAGATGTCAGTTCTGCCAAAGGCACTACATAAGTTTAATGCAATCCCAATACAATTACCCTCATTTTTCTTCAAAGAAATGGAAAAACTAATTACCAACTTCATATAGAGAGGGAAGAAGCCCAGAATTAGCAGAGAACTCCTCAAGAAGAAGGACACAGTGGGAGGACTCTCTTTACCTGATTTTAGCACATACTATACAGCCACAGTTGTCAAAATCACATAGTATTGGTACAATGACAGATACTCAGACCAATGGAAAAGAATTGAAAACTCAGAAATAAAACCATACATACAGACAACTGATCTTTGATAAGGACCTCAAAAATATCCAGTGGGAAGCAGATGCCCTCTTTAAAAAGTGGTGATAGAAAAAATGGAAATTTACCTGCAGATAAATGAAGTAAGACCCTTCTCTCATTCCATGCACAAGAATAAACTCAAGGTGGATCACAGACCTTGAAGTTAAGCCCCAAACTATTAGGGTCATCAATGAGGGAATTGGGACCAACTTGAGAACTTTGGCACAGGGAATACAGAGGCTTTCAGAAATAGGAAAGGACACAAGCACAGAGGAAACACACATTGACAAGTAGAATATACTGAAGATAAAACACCTGTGTACATCCAAAGAATTCACCAAGAATGTATTAAGAGGGTCCACGAACTGGGAAAACATTTTTAGCAATGACACATCAGACAAAGGCCCTTTTACTAAAATCTACAATACTCTGCTAGCTTCCAAAAAGACCAAAAAAATTGCTCACTGAGGAGGTGGGCAAACGACCTCAACAGAAGTTTCACAGGGGCAGAAATCCGAATGGCCAACAAACATATGAGAAAATGTTCCTGATCTTTAACCATAAGAAAAATGCAAAATAAAGCAACCATGAGATACCACCTAACACCCTCAAATATAGCCCAATTCAAAAAATCAGAAAACAACATGTTGGAGGGGCTGTGGGGAGACAGGAACTCTCATCCATTGTTGATGGACCTGTTAGTATGTACAGTCACTCTGAAAATCAATCTGCCAATATCTAAAACAGATGGAAATCGAGTTACCATACGACCCAGCAATCCCCCTACTGGGCATATGCCCAGAAGATGCAAGAAACAAACCACAACCAGACATCTGTGCTCCAATGTTCGTTGCGGGAGAGTTCACAATTGCAAGGAGTTGGAAACAACCCAACTTTCCATGAACTGACAAGTGGATTAAAAAGCTGTGGTACATACACACAACGGAGTACTATGCATCACTAAGAAGCAGTGATGAACGTATGAAGCACATCACTGCATGGGAAGAACTGGAGGAAATCATGCTAAGCAAAGTAAGCCAAGTATGAAAGAACAAGTACAACAAGAGTCCACTGAGGTAAGCTTTTAAAATAAAAATGCAAAAGGGACATAGGGTAAAAGCTACTGTATACAAACATTCCTGGGGTGAGGACCAGGTAGTATGGTAGGGACCAGACCAAATCCATGGAAAAATATGGTAGCCAACTAAAAAGGATGTGGGGAAAGGAAAAATTAATAATAATAAAAAAGAAATGGGTAGTGGGGGCATAGGGCACTAACCCTCCTAAGGGGAGGGTATTGTTTTTATCTCCACAGGGAAAGAGGGAACATACTTCAACCCAGTGCTCCAAGACGTGACTTCAACATGCCAGTGTGGAGTAGCGAACCAGTGGAGAGGTCTGAGGGGCCGGCCCCAATCCCAATTACTACGTGGACATCTGCCCCTCTGCCCAGAAGAATTTATTTCAAAGGACGGCATTGAATCTGCAGCTCCAGGAGAGGGACATATCTGATCAGAGCACACGGGAGCATATGAAGGGGGAAGAGGAGAGAGTGGAGCACATCCTTGACTACCACGCCTTGAGGATGATGATCCCGATAGTGCATCCAGTCCACAGAGAGGACCACATGGCTGACCTCACTAAGAGACATGACGTCCCTCACTGATCCATAGCCCTACAGGGGACAACACCAGAGACACAGTGTGGGGTATTGCACTTGATCTGATCCCACCACACCGAGGCAAAACACTAAGGGGGTGTAACAAAACAGCAACAGAACTGAGCGACGAGGTCCCCAGGGAATGCTGAAGGTGGACTTTGTTTCCAGGGCCTGGTGTCCCAACAGACTGGACTGGAAAACACTCCTAAATGTCAATAAAAAGTCTTGAACTAACTACAAGCTATTCTTTCTTATGTTTTGTTTTGTTTTGTTTTCTGTCATGGTTTGTTGCTGTTGTTTTGTTGTATATTGTTGCTTGGTTTTGCTCTGTCTTGTTTTTCTTCATTTTATTATCTCTGCAGAGCTGTCCAAATAAGATAGGCTGGATGAACAATCTGGAGGAGAAAACAATGGGACCGACAGTTCCAGGGGGACTTGGGAGAGGGAGAAGTGGGGGAAAGGTAGTGGTGTTAACAAGCCCAGGGACAAGGGAACAACAAATGATCCAAATCAGTGGTGAGGAGGGTGTAGGAGGCCTGGTTGGGCGTGATCAAGGGTAATGTAACCAAGAGGAATTACTGAAACCCAAATGAAGACTGAGGATGATAATGGGACAAGAAGAAATTCAAAGGAAATACGGGAAAGAGCTAGGAGGCAAAGGGCACTTACAGAGGTCGAAATTCAGGCATGTTCATATGCAAATATATTTATATTTGAGGATGGGGAAATATATCTATGGGCCTATGTTGATAGGTTTAGTATTAAGGTAGCAGAAGGACATTGGCATTCTGTGATGCTCACCTTCCTGACACAACCACTAAAGACAAAGCGGGTAAATAAGCAAATGTGGTGAAGAAAGCTGATGGTACTTAGCTATCAAAAGATATAGACTCTGGGGTCTTAAAGGCTTGAAGGTAAACAAGCAGCCATCTAGCTCAGAAGCAACAAAGACTACATGGAAGAAGCACACCAGCCTGTGTGATCACGAGGTGCTGAAGGGATCAGTTATCAGACATCAAAGAACAAAAAAATCATATCATTGTGTGCTTACTTCCATGATATGATCGCTGAAGACAAATGGGTGTTTAAGAAAATGTGGCGAAGAAAGCTGATGGTGCCGGGCTATCAAAAGATAGAGCGTTTGGGATCTTAATGACTTGAAGGTAAACAGCAGTCATCTAGCTCAGAAACAACAAAGCCCACATGGAAGAAACACACCATCCTGTGCGATCATGAGGTGTCAAAGGGATCAGGTATCAGGCATCATCAGAACAAAAAAATCATATCATAGTGAATGAGTGGGGGAGTGTGGAGTGAAGACCCCAAGCCCATTTGTAGGCCACTGGACATCCTCTTACAGAAGGGTCTCAAGGAGGAGATGAGCCAGTCAGGGTGCAGTGTAGCAACAATGAAAAATACAACTTTCCTTTAGCTCCTAAATGCTTCCTCCTCCCCCACTATCATGAGCCCAATTCTACCTTACAAATCTGGCTAGACCAGACGATGTACCCTGGTACAGATAGGAACTGGAAACACAGGGAATCCAGGACAGATGATCCCTCAGGACCAGTGTTGTGATTGACGATACTGGGAAGATGGAGGGAGAGGAGGTTGGAAAGGGGGAACAGATTACAAGGATCTATATGTGACCTCCTCCTTGAGGGATGGACAACGGAAAAGTGGGTGAAGGGAGATGTCGGACAGGGAAAGATATGACAAAATAATAATTTATCAATTATCAAGGGTTCGTGAGGGAAGAGGGAGTAGGGAGAGGGGAATGAGGAACTGATGCCATGGGCTTAGGTGGAGAGCAAATGTTTTGAGAGTGATGAGGGCAATTAATGTACAAATGTGCTTTACATAATTGATGTATATATGGATTGTGATAAGAGTTGTATGAGCCCCTAATAAAATGATTAAAAAAAAGAAAACCAAAAGGGAAAAATACCATTCCTCAAGCTATATGTACAGAAGAAAAATGTCAAGCCTAGAGTTGCAATATTGATGGGTTCTGTGGACAAAATATTGACAGATTTGTTTGTTCTTCTGGTTGTCTATAATATTTTTAATGTTATTTACCAATATCATTATTCAAATGTATCAGTCCTTTGTGATCTTTGTATCCAACTTTCACGTGTGTATGAAATAATTGAAAATATCAAGACTTGGGTCAGGGTCAGACCGACTTTAGTCCTCTAAGGGACGTTTTTGATTTTCAAGACTTTAAACAGTTCTTATGCAGAGTTTCCCAACACAAAATACTTTTGACTTCTTCAATTATGGGTTCAAATAAAATTGACAACTTCCAAAAAAAAAAAAAAACCCCAAACCAACAAAACAATAACAACAGCAGAAAGCAAGGACAAAATAACAGTAACAAAAGAAAACCACTGACAATAATGGAAAAACCTATAAATAGTTCAAGGTCTGTTTGTTGGCCTTTACGAGTGTTTTCCAGTCGAGTCTGATGGGTTGCTATACTCTATCTCAAATCTATTTTTGGTATTCCCAGGGGGGTTCATCAGTCTGCTCCCCCTGCTGTTCTGCTGCATGTCCTGGTGCCTCGCACCAGTGTGATGGGGCCAGACCATGTACTATTCCCACCCTGTGTCTTCAGCACTGTTCCCCATAGCGTCATGGTTCACTGAGGGACACCATGTCCCGCAGTGGGACCAGCCCTATGGTCTGCCCTGTGTGTTGTCTTCTCTGAACAGGAACATCGTCCTTGGAGCTTGGTGGGCCAGGATGTCCTCTCCTCTCTCTCCATCCCTTTGCGTTTCCCCCGTGTGCTCTGATCCAATGCACCCCTTTCACCAAGCTGTAGGTAGCCACAGTGCTGTCCTCTAAAGTGCATTCATTTTTTTGGGGGGGGGTGGTATCCACATAGTCAGGGTTGGGGCCACCCTGCAGACCTCTCTACTGGTTCCCTGGTACATGCCGGTATGTTCTGTTCTCGTCTTGGTGCATCGGGTTGAATTCTAACAGAACCATTCTGGGTTCAGAACATTTGAATATCTGCTTTTTGTGTCAAATTCATCCATCAGTCTCATAGCCACTTTCTAGGACAAAATGGGACTTATGCTTGGGTTTCTGATTTGGTTACTCTTCATAGGATAAGAAAGTTTCTTCTTTCTCTCACAGAGGGGCTGGTGGGATGAAATAGCTGGCCTTGTGATTTGTAGTCAAGTGCATAACTCTGTGCTGTCTGGGCTCCTTATTTATTTTAAAATCACTCTATTGAAGATACTAAGATAATAAATTGGACCCACCTGCTATTCAGTTCCTATTAAAGATGAAGTGCTGCTTGGGAAAATTCCAAGTTCATGTAATTTTCTCTGTTTAAATATGTCTTTACATAAAAGGATACTACGTGAAGTATAACTTGACCCAAATATTTAGTCCTGCAGACACTACTTTAAATAACGCCAGTGTGCTCTCCCTCAATATCAGGCTAGCTAACACTACAGTAAAATATACTGATTTTTTATGGGTGGGTGGAGTGAATAGTGGTATATAGTGGGTATTCTGTGTCTCAAAAACTAAAGCTTATAATGGAAAATTAGCGTGGTGTTTCTTAGTCAGTGTGCCAATTACACCAGAAACAAGTCTAACATTTTGGGCACTAAAATATGTGTTGGCCAGCATTATCAATGCACCTTGATTTCATGTTTGATTAATTTCAGCATGAAGAAATTGGTAGAATTCTTCAATCTGTACATCACTAACCTTGGTGGTTAGTATGTAAATTTCAGTAACAATCGAATGGATTTCCTTGCAGGTAGATAGATATGATCATATCACAGACAGAATTGTGCTTCAAGATGCTTCTGTGGCTGTTCGGTGCTGTCTTGTCAGTTCTGACTCAGCTATGCCAGGTACAACAGAAGCAAATAATGCCTGGTTTTGTGCCATCTCCACAATTGCTATATTTAAGCCTGTTATTTAACTGCCCTGGTAGTCATCCCAGCTCACTGAAGGTCTTCCTCTAATATGTTGTTTGTCTGTGCTACCAAGCAGAGTGTCCTTTTCCAGGGTTGGTCTCTCCTGATCACATGTACACATGTACACAGTACTTGGAACAAAGTCTTCATTCCAAGGATCATTCTGGCTGTACTTCCAAAGGTGTCTTGCAATGACCATTTTGATGTTGACTGTGATAGCATTCCTCTTGGGGAGGCAAAGCAGCAACAAACATCCCCAAACTCAATGCTAGCAATCCAGTTCTAACTCAGAGTAACCCTATACCCCATCAAGAGGGATTAGCTCATGTTTGGTGAAGTAAAGCCCAGATAAAATAGGAGAGACCCCTGGAGACAGATGGCCAGAAAGCTGCAATGGTCGACTGGAATAGATCATTAACTCTGAGGATGACTCAGGACCAAGCAACTGTCCATCTGTGGTCCTTCAAGTTCTACCAGTCAGTCAACTCCGCCACTAGAAACAACCACAAAGGCAGCATGGTAGATCACAGATTTATTAACCTCGTAAGCAAATCTGCATCTATTTGGATAGATTAGCTGTATCTTATGTTCAACAAGGAGTACTGGTTTCATAGTGATTACACATGCGACCAGTAACTGCAAGGCCTGCAGTTCTAACCCCCAGCCAGTCAATGCATAAAAGCAAGGCTTTCTCCTCCTGTAAAGAGTTCCAACCTCAGAAATCCATGGGGGAAGTTCTGCCCTGTCCGATAGTGTCACTGTGAGTTGGTCTTGATTCAATTGCAGTGGGAATTGTAATGTCCAACACATTGCCATTCCAACACCTGAAAATGGCTTTGTCAAATGAGTGAAAGAATGGCTGCCATTGTCTATTGAAGATGCACCATCGATTCTCACGGAGAAGCTATGCCTACAAGCACCCTTTCTAAGAGCCCTTTAAGACAAGCACTATTCCTGCATCTTTGACTTGGGGAAAGTGGACACCATGAATGAACATAATGGAATGTCCCCAGATCTCACTGGAGATCAGTAGCACAACTAGGATTTTGATTCAGGTACAAATGATGCAAACACTTTTACTTTCCTCATCACCGTATCTCATGTGTGGGATAACTGAGCTGAATTAGCTGTGCCCACACTGATCGTAAGTCTCTCTCTGGAGTGACAGAGTCTTTCCAGAAATTCAGAACACAGAGAGGTCCAAGTCAGAAAGAGTTAGGACCATCAGCATATTTCTTTGGCCCCAATGCAAAGCTGCTGCAGACTAGCCAGGGTCAACTCCTCCAGATTGACGGACACCTGAACTGTGATTTCCAAGGGTGATATAGCCTAAATCATAATGGGGTAACAATTGTGTCATGCTCGCCCATGTTAGAAAGACACTCAGAAAATCTGAGAAAAGAAATGGACCGAAAAGTCATGTGTGTAGAGCAGGCAGTATAAGGAACGATTTATCACTTATTCTGATAAATTGACAGTGAAATTAAAAAGCTTAATTATTTCAGCATGAATTTTGAAAGGCATCTTTTCCCACTGAACATATAAAAAAAGTTTCTAAGCATTTTGCAGCAATAAAACATCTGTGACCCAATTTACATGAGACAATAAAAATGAAAGTTGTCATGACAGCAGAGCACCAACAATTGTAGAACCGTCTTCATTCTTTGTCGTGACTATGCCACTGTCCACTCCTCAAGCCTCCCAACTGGAGTCCTTTAAAGTGAGAGAGTGTGGGGGGATGGACAGAATAGTTTCATAGGACTCAGTCCTACGTTGGGAAACTATATGTACCTGAAGAGTTCTCTAATTCACACAAGTCTAGGAAACTAGAGAGTACTGGTGGTGGAGTGGTTACATGTCTGGCTGCTAATCACAAGGTCAGCACCCCCAAACCACCAAGTGCTCTCTGGGAGAAGTACAAGCTTTTTTAGAGAGTTATAGTCTCAGAAATCTACATGGGCAGTCCTACTCTGTCCTGTAGGGTCACCAGGAGTAAGAAGCAACTCAATGGCAATGTCTTTGGTTTAGAGTTTGTTAGCCACTGGTGAGGGAAAAAAAGTTAACTAAATAATGAAATTATTAACCATAAGGACAAACACCAGTCTTGAACTACAAGACATTGTATTAGGCTGGATTCTCTAGAGAAGCAAAACCAGTGACACCTGTGGGTGAATGTGTAGCAAAAGATTCATATAAAAATGGCTCCCATCGTTGTAGAAGTGGGTAAATCCAGTCCAGCTCTAATCTGTACATCAGATGTAAGCTGGAGGCTTCTCCTGACTTGTGTAGGAGCAGGAGCTGATCAAAGGAAGCAAGAAGATAAAGCAGGAAGACCTCAGGCAGGTGGGTACGGGGCTCAATGGATCTAAGGTTGGCTGAAGTGATTCAAGGTTGGTCGTCAGCTGATGGCTCCTGCCATCAACAGGTGAGCTAACAGGAGGTGGATAGATCATATGCAGGATCCAGATCCATTAGCAGAAGTGAGCTAGAACCCACACACTGTCAATCTTTATGAAAATTAGGCCACACCCCAAATGGAACCTCCTTCATTATGTCAAATGAAAAGAGGTCGTGCTCTTCCCTGCTTTCTACAATATGGCTTTGCTGCTTCAGAGAAGATTCAGTCACGGAGCTGACAGTGCTACATTAGGTCATTGCATGGAAAAGTCATGGCCCACCCAAATTGGACATTAAAATTAACTATTTTACATAGCTAAACATTGCTTATTGGCAAGCACTAAAAATTATAGTATTTCCAAGACATTTCTTTCATACCATTTTGTTTGCTACTAATGGAGAAAGTTAAGGGGTATTTTCTAAATTGTTAGATGGTTTAGTTTTAAAAGATCTTGGCTGTGTATGAGAAAAAAAGAAATTGTTCATGCACAGTGGATTAGTTAATGCTTTCAAATAAGGAGAAGTATGTATCATTTGAAGAAAATAGAGATAAAATCTGTTACTGAATAAATACCTACAATCGTTTAATGATCTCTGGTGGATTATTTTAAACTGATATAAAACTTGACAAAAATCTGTTGTAAAGTATGTATAGAATATTGGCATATGGTAATTTACTAATTAGAGAAAAATGGGCAACACCTACTCTGTGAGAGATGAAACTTAAATCATGCAAAGAATTAACTAGATTAAATTGACAGAGAAAACTTTTAGACTTTGTGCCTGCCTAACATTCAGTCTGATGTCCCAGTGCCTAGGCAATTTTGGAAGAATCCTGACGGAGCTGTATTTATTAACTCCCCTGTTATCCAAATTATCTGCAGACCATACCCACCGACTGTGGGGACTGGGGTGTTGAGGGGGGGTGTGGCATCTGAATTTGTAAAGGTTGCACAACCTCAGAAGCTCTAAGGAGCAGTCAATTGTGTCCTAAAGAGTCAGAAAGGGCTGGAATCTACTTAATGGCAGTGGGTTTGTTTTTATTTTTTGTTTGGGAAATTTTATGCATATAAACTAGTCAGGTATGTGAGCATATTCACTTTTCGTAAAACCCCATTAATAGAGGAAACTTACAAATATATAAAGTATTTTCTGAGAACTTTTGATTTTGTTTAATTATGACCTTAGATAGAATGCCTGGTGGGGCTTGATCAAGGGCAATGTAGCTGAGAAGAATTATGGAAACCCAAATGAAGGCTGGACATGATAGTGGGGCAGGAAGAAAGTAAAAGGAAATAGAGGAAAGAACTAGGAGACAAAGAACATTTACAGAGGTCCAAATGAAGGCATGTACATATGTAAATATATTTATGTATAACAATAGGGAAATAGGTCTATGTACATATATTTATATGTTAAGTATTAAGGTAGCAGATGGACATCAGGCTTCTACTCAAGTACTCTCTTAACACAAGAACACTTTGGTCTAATAACTTGGCACTCCATGATACTTACCTTCCCTGACATGATCACTGAAGACAAAACAAAATGGGTGCATAAGAAAATGTGTTGAAGAATGCTGATGGTGCCTGGCTATCTGGGGTCTTAAAGGCTTGAAAATAAACAAGTGGCCATCTAGCTCAGACGCAACAAAGTCCACATGGAAAAAGCACAGCAGCCTGTGTGATCATGAGGTGTCAATGGGATCAGGTATCAGGCATCAAAGATCCAGAACAAAAAATCATATAAATGTGAATGAGGGGAAGTGCAGAATGGAAACCCAAAGCCCATCTGTAGATAATTGGACATACCCTTACAGAAGGGTCACAAGGAGAGACCAGCCAGTCAGGGGGCTGGTATTGCACCAATGAAACATAAAGCTTGCTTCTAGTTTCTTAATGCTTCCTCCCCGCCACTATCATGATCCCAGTTCTACCTTGCAAATCCAGCCAGACCAGAGCATTTGCATGGGTACAGATAAGAAATGGAAACACAGGGAATCCAGGCCCAATAGATTAAACCACTCAGGACCAATAATGAGAGTAGAACTACCAGGAGGATAAAGGGAAAGTGGGAGTAGAAAGGAAAACCGATCACAATGATCTACACATAACCCCCTCCCAGGGGAATGGACAAAAGAGAAGTGGGTGAAGAGAGACATCAGTCAGTGTAAGACATGAAAAAAAAGATAAATTATCAAGGGTTCATGAGGGAAGGATGTGGGGGAAAAAGGGAGGGGAATGAAGAGCTGATACCAAAGGCTCAAATAGAAAGAAAATGTTTTGAAAATTATAGTGCGCTTGGCACAATGGGTGTGTGTATGGATCATGATAAGAGCTGTAGGAGCCTTCAGTAAATGATTTTTCAAAAAGGAAAGGAGATGACAAATGAAAGGAAAAAAAAAGATTATGACCTTGGTAAGTAGAAGATTGGCTTCAAAGGAGTCCTGACTCAAAAGTATGGATTCTCGAAGAAGAAAACAATTTCTTGGCTAAGGAAGCGAGAACATAAAATTTGGGGACTTTTTATTTTTTCTGACAGTTACTGGGTTTATTAGGGAAGTTAACAGGTTACAATTCAGCATAAAAATGTTCAGTATATAGTTCTTCAGCCCAGACAGCCTCTTCTCAGCGATGGCTGCAAACAGGCCTCTCTCGGGCCCTCTGTTTCTTAACATGCAGCCCTGGCCTCTGCCCTGCTCTACAGAAGCAACTAACACCTTTGCTAAGGAACAGCCCAAGATAAGCCATTCCACCAGAAGCCACAGTCTGACAGGGCTCTGTACTTTGGGAACATTTCGAAATAAGGTAGTCCACCACTCTAGCTCTCTAGAAGGAAATTATAATACAGTGATCCAAAGGGTCTTGACCTCCCAATGTTACTAGAAATTAAGTCTTACTAAGTCAGACTTTGTCTCTCTTTTCTCACACTACTGTAACACCAGTGCTCCAAGTGAGTGGTTTTAACAAACACAAATTCATTTCATCATAATCTAGAAAGCTAGTCATGCACACTCAGGGCACTAGCTCTGGAAGAAGGCTGCTTCTCTCTGAGAGCTTGGAAGAACACCTGTCTCTCAGCTTTGGTTACCCTGACAGTCTCTGGTGGCACGGTGGTCCTCGTTTACACCAGTCTACCCTCATTTGTGTTTGCTTGACTCTGTATCTATCTAACTCACTGCTATCAAATTAATTCTTACTCATAGTGACCCTATAGGACAGAGTAGAACTGCCCCTGACCGTGTAAATCTTTATGACAGTAGAAAGCCTCCCCCTTCTCCCTCAGAGTGGCTGGTGGTTTTGAATGTCTGACCTTACAGTTGCAGTACGACATGTCACCCATGTCAAGCTTGGGTTATGCCACCAAACCCAACTTCTTGAAGACAGTGCCCCTTATACCTCGTAGGTGATCAGCCTACACTGAGAGAATCTCATTAACATAACAAAGAAAATCCCCTTCATAAATAGAATTACATCAAAAGGTAGAGAGGTTAGAAGTACAATACTTATATTTGTGGAACATAATTCAATCCATAGTAGTCTACTGGGAAAACTGAGCCATTTCTTTCAAGGGCATTTAGAGCATGAAGCACGAATAAGTAGAGTCTATTAGACACACTGCTGGTCCAGAATGAGATTGAACTGAATGTTTAAGAAAAGGGAACAACAAGCGATCCATATTGGTGGTGAGGAGGGTGTAGGAGGCCTGGTAAGGTGTGATCAAGGGTAATGTAACCAAGAGGAATTACTGAAACCCAAATGAAGGCTGAGCATGATAATGGGACAAGAGGAAAGTCAAAGGAAATAGAGGAAAGAGATAGGAGGCAACGGGCATTTATATAGATCTAAATAAAGGCATGTACATATAAAAATATATATGTGAGGATGGGGAAATAGATTTTTTACACATATTTATAGGTTTAGTATTAAGGTAGGAGATGAACATGGAGCCTCCACTCATCTACTCCCTCAATACAAGAACAATTTGTTCTATTAAACTGGCATTCCATGATGCTCACCTTCCCTACACAATCACTGAAGACAAAGCGGTGCATAAGCAAATGTGGGGAAGAATGCTGATGGAACCCGGCCATCAAAAGATATAGCATCTAGAGTCTTAAAGACTTGAATGTAAACAAGCAGCCATCTAGCTCAGAAGCAACAAAGCCCACATGGAACAAGCACACCAGCCTGTGTGATCAAAAGGTACTGAAGGGATCAGTTATCAGGCATGAAAGAACAAAAATATCCTATCATTGTGTCCTCACCTCCCCAATACGTTCACTGAAGACAAAGCGGATGTATAAGCAAATATGGCGAAGAAATCTGATGGTGCCTGGCTATCAAATGTTATAGCATCTGGGGTCTTAGAGGCTTGAAGGTAAATAAGTGGCCATCTAGCTGAGAAGCAACAAAGCCCACATGGATGAAGCACACCAGCCTGTGTGTTCACAAGGTGTCGAAGGGATAAGGTATCAGGTATCAAAGAACAAAAAATCATATCATTGTGAATGGGGGCAGTGTGGAGTGGGGACCCAAATCTCATCTGTAGGCAACTGGACATTCCCTTACAGAAGGGTCACGGAGAGGAGATGAGCCAGTCAGGGTTAAGTGTAGCAGCAATGAAACATACAACTTTCCTCAAGTTCCTAAATGCTTCCTCCCCCACCCCCCACTATCATGATCCCAATTCTACCTTACAAATCCGGCTAGACCAGAGATTGTAGACTGGTCCTGATAGGAACTGGAGAAACAGGGAATACAGGATGGATGATCCCATGAAGACCAGTGATGAGAGTGGTGATACTGGGAGGGTGGGATAGAAAGGGGGAACCAATTACAGGGATTTATATATAACCTCCTCCATGGGGGATGGACAACAGAAAAGTGGGTGAAGGGAGACATCTGATAGTGTAAGACATGACAAAATAATATTTTATAAATTATCTAGGGTTCATGAGGCGGGGGAGGAAAAGGGGAAAATGAGGATCTGATGCCAGGGGCTTATGTGGAGAACAAATGTTTCGAGAAAGATGAGGATAACAAATGTACAAATGTGCTTTACACAATTAATGTATGTATGGATTGTGATGAGACTTGTAAAATAAAAAAGAACTCTATGAACCCCCAATAAAATGATTTTTAAAGTAACAAGTTAATTCTAAAGTTTATGCAAATACCTACAGTAACTAAACAAATAGTAAACAATTTTGAGAGAGATAAAAGGGAAATATTTATATGACCTGATATGCAGACTTATTCTAAAGATATAGCAATTATGACAACATGGCTTAAAAATAACTTGAACAGAATAAAGAACCCAGAAATGGGAGAAAAAGAAAAAGAAAGCAAGAAAAGAGTTTCATTTTGGAAGACAATATTCACAAGAGTTACCGAAGGAATTATCTTCAACTCAATGGCATTAAATCATCCCAATGCTAGGTAGAGAGAAACAATATTTATGAGGTTGTTTGGAATATACTGTTCCATTTTAACTCTGGATGAAGGGAGCCAAATTTGGTCAAAAGAGTTGACACGTGTGAGGGATACAGATCTGTTCTATAAGAGTATAGGGTGGTAACCAAGGAGGAAAACTAGAGAGTGTAGACAAGTTGAACGTGGCAGGTGGATTTCTCCAGCCAGAGGGTGTATGTAAGAATACACATTAATGTGACCGTGCCTCATTTCAAAAAACATATAAAACTCTGGATCTGTATGGGAACTCACGTAATTTTATATCTCGGTAAATCATTTTTAAAAATAGACACGATGAAATATTGTCGCTCTTCAGTCAGTTTCTTTCTTACAGTGACTCTACGTACAATCTGTCTTGGTGACATCCTCATTACAGTGAATCCATTGCTGAAGTCACGGTGGAAATCCATCTCATTAGGAGCTTTCCTCTTTCAAGGATCCTCGACTTTACCAACTACCATGTCCTTCAGGACTGAGTGGTCCCTCCTAATGATATGACAAAGCCTCCCATCCTCATTTCTAAGGGATATTTTGGTTGTATTTGTTCAAAGATAGATTTACTCATTCTAATGTCAATTTGTGGTTTATTTGATAGTCTTCACCAACATTGTAATTCAAATTATCAATTCTTCTTTGGTCTTTCTTATTCATGGGGCAATCAATACAGTAAATGAATTAATCTCTGGGTCAGGTGTAGCTATATGTCTTTTTGTTGTGTCTCCTCTGTTGCTGTTGGCAAATGAGTTCATTCCCACTCCGAGACCCTCAGACAGAGCCAAACTCATCTTGATGTGAGTGGATTGCCAGGACTTTTCTCACCCAGAGCCTTTAGTAGATTAGAACCAATGACTTTTCACTTAGAAGCAGAATGCTTAATCATTGCACACTTGGCCTTCTTAGTCTCTACTACTAGGTTGTTAATTAGATGTCTTCAGGTTGGTTCCAAATCATACAGACTATGTATAAAAGAGGGAAAGCACTACTCACAAGTGTAGCTATGCTAGCTGGAGCCCGTTGCTGCGTCCCTCTGTCAATCCATCTTGCTGAGCATCTTCCTCTTTTTCTGCTGAACCTCTTGTCTACCAGCATGATGTCTTCTGCAGGGACTGATCTCTCCTGGTAACATATCAAAAATACCAGACTTAAGACAAAGCATCTCCCTTCTCATTTTAAGGAGCAGTCTAACTGCACTTCAGCCAAGACAGATTTGCTTGTTCTTTTGGCAGTCAATATTATTCAGCAGCTCTATAATTAAAATGCATCGTGGTCATTCTTATTCAATGTACATTTTGCACATGCATATGAGGTGATTGAAAATATCCTGGCTTGGGTCAGACACTCCTTAGACATCAGGATGGAAGTTTTGTTCTTCCACACTTCAAAAATAACTTCTATCTCCCTTCAGAGGGCAAGTTTGCTCAGATTTGTCTCTTGATTTCTTGACTTCTTCTTCCATAAATTTTGATTATGGTTCAAGTAAAAAGGAAAATCATAGCTTCAATTATTTATTCATCTATCATAATGTCTATTGGGCCATATATGAGAATTTTATTTCCTTTAGATTGAGTTGAAACCCATACTTTACTAAGTTCTCTTGGATTTCCACAAGCAAAATTGTGTTAGCTGCATAATTCACATTGTTATTGATCCTTGCTCCAATCTTAAAGAACGTCCTGTATTCTTCTTTACAAAGTCCATTGTCTCAGATTATCTGCTCTGTATACAGATTGGATTAAGTATGGTGAAAGGGTACAACCTTGATTCACACTATTCCTGATTTTAAGCCATACAATAGCCTTTATTCTGTTTGAGTAACTGCCTTTTGGTCTATGTACAGATTCTCCATGACTGTTCTAGAATGAGCTATTCTAGAACTGTCATTCTTTACAGCGCTGTTCATATTTGTTATTATCCTCACAATGGAATAGCTTTTCATAGTCAATAAAAATGTTAACATTGGTAGTGGGACACCAGCCTGGCACCATTGATAAAACTTATATCCTGGCAAAATAGCCACATGGCAGCTAAAACCGTGTACCCTAGTTTGTCATGCATTCTTTCCAAAAATCAGGACTTTTTAAAAATGCCACAGGATGCTGGAAAAATTGCTAAAAAGTGGGACGTCTGGTCACCTTAATAAAATACAAGTAAAAAGGTTTCTTGTCTTCTCCTTTCATTCAAGATCCATTTGATGTCAGCAATGATATCCCTTGTTTCATGTTCGCTTTTAAATCCGACTTCCTGATGATGTACTGCTGAACCATTTTTAAATAATTTTTCATCAAAATTTTACTTGCATGTGATATTAACTTTATTTGAAAATTCCCACATTCTGTTGTGCTATTTTTCTTTGAAATGAGTCCTCAAGTAACCATCTTCTACTCAGTTGCACAGGTAGCTATCTTCCCAACTTTCATGGCATAAAAAGTGAAAACTTTCAGTGCTTCGTTGGTTTGTTGAGATGTTTCAATTGGCATCCCATCAATTTCTGGAGCCTTGTTTTTCACTGATGTTTTCAGGGTGGCTTGGAATACTCCGTTTTTACCATTGGTCATTGATGATGTATGTGATAGTTATTGAAATGGTTGCGTGCCAAATCATCATTTATTTTATTTGTTGCTGTTAGGGGGAAGCAAGTGGGTTCCAACTCATTGCTCCATGTGCAACAGAACAGAACACTTTCCATACCTGTACCATCTTCACATGGCGCTTGTATTTGAGCCCATTGGTGCAGCCATTGTGTCAATCTATCACATCAAAGGTCTTCCTTTTTTGTGTTACTTTTTTTTGAGGGGGGGCTGCCCTCCTACTTTACCAAGCATGCTGTCTTCTGCAAGGGACTAGTCTCTCTGATAACACATTTAAAGTATAGGAGACTCAGCCTCATCAACCTGGCTTGTAAGAAGCGCCCCAGCTGCGCTTCATCCAAGACAGATGTGTTTGTTCTTTTGGCAGTTCATGGTACTTTCATGGTACTTTCAATATTCTTCACCAGCACTACAATTCAAGTGCATTTATTATTCTTCAGTCTTCCTTATCAAATACCCAACTTTCACAACTATAGGATGCAATTAAAAATACCACAGTTTGGATCACAAGTACCTTAACCTCAAAGTGACATCCTTGCTTTTCAACACTCTAAAGAGATCTTGTGCAGAAGATTACTCAGTGCTGTGTCCTTTGATTTCGTGACTTCTGCTTCCATAAGCACAGATGTGTATCCCAGCAAGAAGAGGTCCTTGACAAGCTCACACTTTTCTCTGTGTGGCATGATGTCACCTTTTGGTCCAGTCGTGAGGATTTTGGTTCCCTTTATATTGAGCTGTAATCCAGACTGAAGGCTGCAGCCCTTGATCTTCATTTGGGAGTGCTCCTCACTTTCAGCAAGCAAGGTTGTGTAATCTTCATATCCCAGGATGTTAATAAGCCTTCCTACCACCCCAAGGTCACATTTTTCTTATGATCTAGATTCTCAGCATACAGATTGAATAACTATGGTGAAAGGATACAACCCTGACACGCACTCCTCCTGATTTTAAAGCATGCACTATTCTCTAGTTCTATTTGCACATCTGCCTCTTGATCTGTGTATAGGTACCATATGAGCAAAATTAAGGTCCTGGAATTCCAATTATTCTCAATGTTTTCCATAGTTGGTTATGATCCACACAGTTGAATATCTTTGCATGTCAATAAAACCCAAGTGAACATTTTACCGATATACCTTGCTGTGAGGCAAGATCCATCTGGCCTCCGCAATGATATTCCTTGTTCTACAGTCTCTTATAAATCCAGCATGAGTTTCTAGCAATTCCCTCACAACATACTGTTGAAAATCTTGTTGAAGAATCTTCAGCAAAATGTTGCTTGCATGTGATATTAATGATATTTTTGAACATTCTGTTTGGTCACCTTTCTTTGGAATGAGTACAAATATGGGTCTCTTTCAGCCAATTGGATGGGTCTTCCAAATCTCTTGGCATAGATTAATGATTGCTTCTAATGCTTCATCAGAATATTGAAACATTTCCATTGGTGATCTGTTAATTCCTGGAGCCTTGTTTTTGGCTAATACCTTTAGTGCTGGTTAAATTTCTTCCCTCAGCACCACTAGTTCTTAATCATATAGCTAACCTTAAAATGGATGAATATTGACTAATTTTTTGGTACAGTGATTCTGTGTATTCCTCATTTTCTTTTGATGGAATTTTGTGTACTTCTTCCATCTTCTTTTGCTTAATGCATCATTCAATATTTTAATATTACAACCTGAAGCCTGAATTCTTTCTTCAGTACTTTCAGCTTGATACATGCTTATTATATCCTTCTTTTGGATTTATAACTCCAGATATTTGTACATTTTATTATAATATTTTACATTGTCTTCTTGAACTACCATTTGAAAATTTCTCTTCAACTCTTTTTCTTCATCATCTCTTCTATTGCTTTGGCTACTCTAGAATCCAGAGCAAGTATCAAAGTCTCTTCTTACACCCACTTGAATCTCTTCTTGCCTTGTTTTTAATGATATTTTCTATATTATGTTATTGATGTCATCCCACAGCTTGTAAGACCTGTTATTAGTGTTCAAAGAGTCAGACTTATTCTTGACTGTTCTGGAAATTCAGGTGAACTATATTCAGAGTTGTATTTTGGCTCATGTTGAATTGTTTAAATTTTCTTCCTCTTTAACTTGAATTCATAGATAAGTAAATGATAGTCTGCTGCACACTTAGCTGCTGGCCTCATTTTATCTGATGATATTGAGCTTCTCCATCATATTTTCTCATTGCTGAAGCATGTTCTGGGAAAATACATTATCCATAAATGTAGTCAATTTGATTCCTGTGTATTCCATCTGGAGAAATCCATGCTTATACTTGTTGTTATATTGGTGAAAAAAAGGTATTTTAGATGAAGAAGATCTCTAGCTTTGTTTCTATCACCAAGGCCATATTTTCCAACTACTGTTTCTTCCTCTTTGCTTACAGTTTTCCCATTCTAATTGCCAATCTTTATCAATTTACTGTATATACTGGAGTATAAGCCAACCTGAATATCAGCTGAGGCACCTAATTTTACCATAAAAACCACATTAAAAATGTGCTGAAAAACTCAGCTTATACACGAGTGCATATGGTATCTTGATTGCACGTTTGACCAATTTCAGACTGAAGACTGTAGTAGAATTCTTCAATATCTTCATCACTATTTTTAATGATTGGTGCATAAATTTTATTAATAGTTGTATTTACTCAATTTACTTGTATGAGTATAGATAACATTCTATCACAGACATCATTGCATTTAAAGATAGATATTGAAATGTCCTTTTTGATGAGAAATTCAACACCATTCTTTTTGAATTTGTCAGTCTACGCAGTATACCATATGATTGTTTCAAACAGCTGACATCAGTTTTTTTGCAGCTCATTGATTGCCTAAGTTGCCAATCTTTATATGGTCCATTTCATTTATGTAGTTCATTCCATTACTTGGTAACCCCAAATCTGACCAGCCAGACACATATATACTTGGGCAGCATCATATTTTGTTGCCCCTCCAATGTTTTATAGACTTTTCTTTCCTCGGTCAACATTTTATTTGATGCAATTAGAAAAATTGGGAGTAATTTTATAAAGCTATTCCTGTTAAACATCTCCCTATATTTATATTAAAGATGTAATCCATTGATCCCTGTTGGCAATGTTGGTTAAGTAATGGACTATCAACCACATATTGGTAGTTCAAGCCAAAGGATGCTCTGAGAGGGAATGATGCTGCTCTCAGCTCCCAAATATCTGGTGGAGCTCCTGTGCTGTTGTTAGGTTCCGATCCATAGGCTGTCATGCACAACAGTATGAAACACTGCCCTGTCCTGCACCTTCCTCACAATGCTTCCCACACCGGAGCCTATTGTTGCAGCCACTATGTCCATCCATCTCCTTGTGGGACTTCCTCTCTTTTTGCAGGCTTGCCCCTCTCTTTTATCGAGCATAATGTCCTTCTCCAGGAACGGGTCCCTCTTAACAACAGGTCCAAAGTATGTAAGAGCATCCTTGCCATGAAGGAACACTCTGGGCATACTTCTTTCAAGACACATCAGTTTGTTCTATTAGAAATGCATCGTATGTTAGACTGGGTTGACTAGAGAAACAAATCCAGGGATACTCATGTATGTATAGGAAAGGGTTTTGTAGAAAACAGTAATTGTATATTACGAAAACATCCCAGCCCACTCCAAATCAAGTCCATAAGCCCAATAGTAACCCATAGGTCTGATACAAGGCCATAAATGCCTCTTCCAACCCATGCAGCACATGCAATGATGCCAAATGCAGGAAGATCACAGGCTAGTGGGTGAAAAGTCTGGTGGATCCAGTGGTGGCAGAAGTATCTCAGTGATGGCATGGGTCTCCACTTGGCTCCTCTAGCTCTAGGGTGCTGGCTGCCAACAGCATAGCTCCGTGTGGGCTGTCAAGAGGAATGTGAAGCAGAGAGGGTGTCCTGCCTCTAGGGAAGAAAAGAGGAAAACTCCCAGAATCCTCATGAGAAGGCCATGTCCAAAGGAGGCATCTATCAGACTGTGACCTGATTGACAGGCTATACTCCACCCTCTAACCTATTCATCAAGTTGACATGAAATTGTGTAAGTACCACACAGTTTTAATATTTCTCTCCAACATCACAATTCAAACATACTAACCTTTTTCAGTTTCCCTTGTTAAATTTCCAATTTTCACATGCATATGAGGCCATTGAAAATACCATGGCTCTGGTCAGGCACAACTTAGTCCTCAAAGTAACATCCTTTCTTTTCAATAAAGAGGTCTTGTGCAGCAGATTTGCCCAATTTAATGTGTCTTCTTGGCTGCTGCTTCCATGAACATTGATTGTGGGTGCAAGTAAGACAAGATATTTGGCAACTTCAACCTTTCCCCATTTATCATGATGCTACTGATTGGTCCACTTGTGAGGGTTTTGATCTTTATGACATCGAGTTTAAATCCACACTGAAGGTTGCAAACCTTGAACTTCATTGGCAAGTATTTCAAGACCTCCTCACCTTCAGCAAGCAAGGTTGTGCCACCTGCATATTGCAGATTGTTAACATCCTTCTTCCAATCCTGGTGGTTCATTCCTCTTTATATAATCCAGTTATTCTGATTATTTGTTCAATATACAAATTGAATAAGTACAGTGAGAGGATACACTCACTGGTGGGGTTCAAATAATTTAACAATCATTTCACTGACCTAATGATCATTTTTCTGTAGACAAGAGCAATATACCAAAAGGTAGCTTATTATTTCTTACAGTTGATGATACTTAAATAAAAAGAATGAAAGAGGTACACTCAACTCTATTATTTTATAAGAGAGTATAGATGAAATAAATAATAAATAACACCTGACAAAGAACTATACAATTATTACTTAAGGTATTTCCATATTGTTCCTTGATTGATGTCCTCACTTGAAATAGTATTCAATTCTATGCAGGCATCACCAGTTGTATGATTTATCCTTAATCATCTTTTCACTACAGGAGTAGTGTCTCATTTAGAGGTGGGCCAATTAGACTAATAGTCATTGTGTTTGGTAAGTTAGAAACAGGTAACTTCTCTTCTTTGAACATAGTAAGGTGGGTACCTCCCCGCAAACAGAATTTTTTATTTTCAAAGCTTTGTATTTTAATTTTTTTACCAAACAACCTTATCACTTTCAAAGTACTCTTTGTTACACTTAATACATTTTTAAATCTGCAATTCCATCCTTGGAAACATTTCATAAACTTACTTGTTTGGATGGGTGACAGCACCTCACTTGTTTTTTTCCTCACCTTTATTACATTGTCAAATCACTGCCCTTTCATGTCCGTCTTCATTTGTGGAAAAAAAAAGAAGTCACACGGAGCAAGGTCGGGTGAGTTAGGTGTGTGGGGCAAAAGAGGCATGCTATTTCTTGCCAAGAACTAGTGTACTGAGATGGCTGCATCAGCAGGTGCATTGATGTGACAAAGCCAGGCCCCATCAGCCACAAATCAGGCCTTTTGTGCACAGTCTTATGAACACTTTTCAGAACCTTTAAATAGAAACCTTGTTTCACAGTCTGACCTGGTAGAATTAGCTCCAAATGCACTGGCCCCTCACATCACATCTGGGCTTTTTTTTTTTGGTGGTGGGGGGTACCCCCTCCTATGTTCATCCTTGAAAAAATTCCCTTTCTGCTTCTGTTGAACTTATATCAATTGTGCTTACACTATTTCTAGCTCTTTGAACCCTATCAGAAATTGCATAATTCACTCATAATATCTTGTGGGAATTTGGGGAATCACATAAAGCTCAAAGGAAAGACTGTGTGTCATCCTTTGGTTATTTGGCACCTTGTTTCTTTATTTTATATGTTTGCTTACTGAAGTAAAAAGTGCAAGGGAATGAAATGTAGTATGTCATCAAAAGTACAATCAGTTTTATGAAATGAATCAATACATATTACAAACATAGCTCCATCTAAATTTGTAGACCTATGGATGACATTAACATTATTATGGGTGTTTAGAATATGCTGTCACACAGATGAAAGCTAAAAAAGAACAAGTAATACACATTTGCGATTTCTGCATTGAGTAGCTCTCCACCTTACAGAGAACCCTGACTGCAAGGGCCATCGTAACAAGCGGTTCTCCAGAACCAACAGATTGCGGAATTGGATCTGCTGAACCCCTGCGAACCAGCTGAATTCCGTCACTGAACACAACCCTGTCACACATTGTTCTTTATTTTAAACCATGCAGTATTGTTTCCCCCTGCCCCCCCCCGTTTTATTGGAAACTTTTTCAGATATTATAACAAGCCATAGTTCAATTAGATCAAGCATAAATGTACAATTGCTGCCACCGATATTTCAAAACATGTTCTTTCTTCTTGAACTCTTTGATACAGGCTCCCCTTCATCCCCTCCCTCTACCACTGTAGTTCCCAGGAACTCTTATTATTTTTATAATTATTTTCTATATCTTACACCTTCAAATGAATTCATTCACCTACAATTCTGTTATTTAATCCCCTCAATTGGGGTTATTCAGTCATCATCGCTATCAGTTCCCCCTTCACTTCTTCCCCCTTCTCCGCCTTCCTGCGCCCTCAGGGAATCATGACTCTCATTTCTATTTCTGAAGGGTTTACCTATCTTGGATTTCATGCATTGAACGACCTTAGTTATATAAATGAACACACACAGATCTTACAAGATTAATAAGGTAAAACTAAGACCTTAGTAATAAGGGGAGGAAATATGAAAGAAATAGAGGATAGTTATGTGTTTCATCAAAAGGTGGACTGCACCCTGCATATATTATCCCTTCTGTGTGGCTTTCTGGGAAGGACTGGACAATTGTCTTAGAGGTGGGCTTTGGGTCTCAACTTTGTCTATGCTCCTCCATCAATTTGATTGCTTATTTTTAAACTTCTGATACCTATTCTCGTTGACATGTCATGATCACACAGGCTGGTGTGCTTCTTCTATGCGGCTTTATTGTTCTGTTAGCACAACTCTTTCTTGATCCATGTACAAATTTAGCATAAGCACAAAGAACTGTCTGGAATTCCAATTCTTCTCCAGAATATCCAGAGTTTATTATGATTCACAAATGTCTCGACATAGTCACGCAACACAAGTAAACAAGCACTTTTCTGGTGTCCTCTGCTGTTAGTCATGATCTACCTGACAATCTAATGAACTCCCTTGTTCCCTGTTTCCTTCTCAACCTGACATGACTCTCTGGAAGATAGCTCCCTGTCAATGTATGACTGCAACTCTTGTTGGATTAACTTCAGCAAAATTATATTTGTGTGTGAAATCAATGAGATTGTTCAATAGCTTGTGCATTTTGATAGGTTACCTTTCTTTGGAGTGGGCATAAATACGGATCTCTTCCAATCAATTGGCCAGGTAGTTCCAAATTTCTGGCTTAGATGAGTAAGTGCTTCCAATGCTTTATCCATCTATTGAAAAAATTTTATTGCCTTCAATTCTCAGTCTCTGAAAAAACTGTACAGCCTCAGAAATCCTATATACAGTCACTATGAGTCATAATTGACTTGAAGGCAGTAGGTTTGGCTGTAGTTTTGATCTATCATGTAGAGTCAATTAACATCGTCAATTAAACATCGGGTTACTAATAGCACAGTTGATGGATCCAACCCACCAGCCATTCTGTGGGAGAAAAATGTGGTAGAGTTTGTTTCCATAAACATTTACTACCCTGGAAAAACTATGAGACAGTTCTACCCTTTGTTACTTGGTCAATATGAGTAGTAAGTGACTCATTGGGGTTGGTGGCCATCGTTTTTGCTTTGGTTCCAGTCATGCCAAGGGAGGCCCGGTGCTGCTCTTATGTTAGTCAGGTCAGTGAGAGTCCAAATCCACTTCAAGGCAGTGAAGGGCTTTCACTGTTGGTTTCTGATGGTCATGTCATGAAGCCCTGGTGGCATTTGGGGATTAAGCACTGGACAGCGAATCACAATGTTGGCAACTCAAACTAATCAGCATCTCCATGTGCAAAAGATAAAGTTGTTTATTCCCACAGAGACTTAGTGTTAGAAGCCGTCAGGTGCAGTTCTATTCCATCCTAGAACACTGATGTGAGCTCACATCAACTTGATGGCTGTGGGGAGTATTGCAATCTGTCAAGGGCAAGATTAGGTATGTGACATAGTATCCTTTATAAGTTTTATTATAAAAATAAAGTTTTATAGGGCAAATTATTGGCTTTCACTACCTTTCCAATTATTTCCTTTATCACGCACTATGTTTGCATCTGGGTGTTGAAGGTCAAGGAGCTATTCGCCATTCTTCCATTCACTTTCCCTTTGCTTTAACGTAACAATCTTAGTCGCTCATACTCAATGGTTTTCATATAGGTAGAGTTAGACCTTCTTGGTACCATGAATCACATCAATTTTGGAAGAGAGTAGAAAAGGAATATGTAAAGGTAATTTAAAAGTAGATTTTAAATGTTTATGTATGTGTTATTCTCTGTCCAATAGCAAATTGTTCTTATGTTAACTGGAATAAAGTATAGAAGAGATATTATAGGTTATTCTTCTGAGCTAGATAGACTCATTAGATTCCAACTCAAAATTGATATATATGGAGGGAAGAAAGAGAATGTTTGAGAGAGACACTAGTAAAGTGCCCAGATGATTTTCAAGCTAAAAGTCTAGGCAAAGATATTCATAAGTCAATAGTTAAAGATACATTTTCTTTGAATGAATTAAAACTACTCTCAGAATTCTCCAATACCTAAAATTTAAAAATAGCATCCAATATTAACAATTATGAATTTAAAAACTAGGGGAATTTTAGTTTAAAATAAATAATTTTGAAATCTGAAAAACTCTCAACAAGTAAAATAAATTTTAGATTTGACATGTTTGAAAATATAATCAATATATTTGAAATTAGTGAGAAACTTTCCCAGCATACAATAGAAACAAATAGTGACAAAAATCTAAAAATTTTATTTAATGTCAATACAAGTTGTGCAGATCTGTAGTGAAAAGAGATAAGGAAAAATTCATAAATATACATTTTAAAAATCACATAAATACTCTAATTGAAAACATAATTCATAAGAGGATAGAAGAAATTGAATAAATATCAAGAAATATTACAGTAAAATTTTCAAGAATGAGGATTCTCTTAAATTTTAGCAATATGAAGCAGATATCTCCTAAGAAATAAAAATTTGACTAAGACCAAACTTCATGCCAACAATAAATGCCAGGTAATGCAATAATGTGTTCAACGGATTCAAACAAAAGTAAATCTAGGATTCTGCAGTCAACTAAACCACCAGTCAAATAAGGAAAAAATAACATTATCATAGATATAAAAGTTGCTCATTCATTAGCCATCACTGAAACAAATATTTAACTGTAAATTTCCTTAAGAAAAAATATGAGGGAAAAATAAGATCTAAAAAGAATTTTTAAAAACCATTAAATAAAATGTTTGCAATATCACTTATGCAATGACGTTAAGCAATCAAATTGTAGAACAAAAAATATTAATAAGAAAGATGACAGTGTTGGGGGAATGTTTATTCAGTGGGTTATTCAGGTAAGCAGAAATTCTCATGTTACTTTGCAAGCGTATAGAAATATCAAGGAACTTAGATTTTGCTAGAAATTACCGTACATACTGCTTTTTGATGTGGTTATGTGAGCATATGCCACTTGAAGCTGTACAGTTATTTTGGGTCTATGACTAGACTAGTTTGCAGGCAAGAGTTACATGCTAAGAATAGCAAAGTAGAAATCTGGAACATTCTAAGACCCGGATGCCATTTTTGAGACAATAAAATAAGTATCCCTGCATTTATCCTATTGGTGAATTCTTTATTATGTGAGCTAATAAATGCCATATTTTCTAAGCTGCTATCCAAAAGGTCAGCAGTTCAAATCCACCTGCTCAGAGGAAGAAAAGACCTGATAAATTGCTGCCTACTGAATAAGTCTACTCTGTTTGACAGTGTTGCCTTGAGAACAATTGAACTGAGGAACCAAAGCGACAGCAGCTCTTGAATTGCAGTCACAGTAACACTAACATACGGACTTGTCATTTGCTATTTTCTTTTTCTTCTCTCCACACCCCAGGAATGAAATTCAATATAGAGTGTTACTTACACATGCAAGTAGTACATTTTAGACCAGGCCTAATAACTGTATTGATAGACCCAAGAAAACACACCTTAACCACCCCTTTCTGTAACACAGCAAATTAAAATTATGCTAAAATTGATGTGCTTGACTTTGGAGAGAAAGGTGTTTAATTTTTTGAGCTTTCTGCCACTTATTGAGCTAAGGTTCCTTGGTTGTGCAGTAGATTAAGCTTCAGTTTACGAATGGCTAGCCCTTAAAATTTTACCATCTTAGAAACCCTAAGGAATCATTCTACTCTGTCCCAAAGTGTCTCAATGAGTCAGAAACAACTAGATGTTAATGGGTTTGCTAAGGCACTGGTTCTAAAGATATGCGGCATTTTAAGAACCTTATTTTATCAGGGTAAGCCCTCAATGATGATGCAATTAAAGAATTCTTCCTTTTGCTACATTCAAAAATATGTCATATATTTTAAGTACTTTAAATCATGGTTTTATTTAACTCCTCTAATTCAATTTCCACAGCAACCTCACATTGTTGGAAACAGCCCATTTTAATAATGAGAACGAGAAAGTGGAGTTGGAATACATTAATTGGAATAACTTGACAAATCCGGGTCAAAGAAGAAACTCTCATATATTTTCAGTGGTAAAAGAAAAAGGAGTTTTATTGAGAAATTACAGAGTTTGAGCTGAGCAGCACTTAGCAATTACATAAAGCATCTCATTGGCTCAAGTGATAAGAGGGTCTTTATAGGAAACAGAGGAGTGTTAGAGGCTGATTGTGGTAGTTATGGTTTTTAGCCAGCATGGCATCTGTCTGAAGAGAGGGGTGGAGTTTAGTCTGTCAATCAGGTCTCAGCTTGATAAACTCCTTTGGAGGTAGGACCTAAGACCTAGGCTCTCTGGATGCCAACCCACTTCTTTGCTGCCTTCACCTTCCTGTTAACAAGCCGCGCTGAGACCTACAGAGCCCTGGGCGCTTCCACTGCTATTGGACCCACGTGGCTTTGCACTCAATAGCTGCGATTCTCCTGCGTTCTGCATCACTGCATGTGGTTGCACGAGTCTGGAGAGGAATTTGTGGACTAGGATCAGACTTAAGGACCTGGTCTGCACTGGGATGGGATGTTGCTTTATATATAATTATTTCTTGATATATAAATCTCTCTTTTACACAGATATGACTATCCCTGAAATTGTTTCTCAAGTCAACCTGGCCTAACACATTATGGTGCTTTGAGAGTGGGACACTAGAAAAACAAATCAGGAAAATGGAGAGTGGAGACTTGTCTGACCTCTGCATTATTTCAGTTTTTCTTCTGTGGCTAGTTGGAGGTCAGAGATGTCCATGCAGTTTATTAGGTTGTTTTTTGGAAAGAATATGGGAAGTTAAAGTTTTGATTCCTTTCTTCAGTTGTTGTCTTTGGTTTTTCCTGTCTGAAATGGCAAAAGTGAATGTGATTAATGTATTAATTATGGGGTAAAAATGCCCCTTGAACTTCTCTGAGGCCATGCTGCTTAGTCAAAATGGCCGACAGAAGGCTTAGCCCTGACTTGATGCAGCCAGAGGCCTAAGGCCATATTCCATATGAAAGGGATCATTTAGATAAGAAAGGAATTAAATATGCCTGTTTTAAGAATGTGTTTAGGATCTGGCTGTACTAAGATTATACTGATTTCTTCTACTTATTGCTATTGATAGAAATGATTATTGGGAAAAATGAGTAGAAAGTTTGTAAGCTCACTGCTTTCCCCCATTACATTGGATCTGTAACAATGGTTAGTAGGAAATTCCTGCAAAGAATGTTCTGAAAAACTAAGCCCCACCCAGGGACTTGAGTGCTCAGCACATTTGAATTTGAAACTTGCCTAGAGAACTACTGTCAGATTGAAAAAAAAAAAAAAAAAGAACCATTTGGCTTTTTGAGTTTCGAACTGGGGATTTGTTCTTGAAGATGGAAAAAGTTGGAGCTTGTACTCTCCTCTCTAGGACTGAAAGTTAAAGATAGCTTGAGGACAGTCTGAAATGTTCAATAGGTGACCACCTAGATCCACTTGTTGACTGGAAAATAGAGAGATGTGTTGACTTTGGCCAATTACACCTATGGACTCACAGTCGCAAGAGGAGAGACAAGTGTGGGCTGGATGACCTGAAGTTTATAGAGTTGTGCAGAATCTGAACCTACCACATGAACTAGCACAAGGGGAGTAAGGCTGTTGAGAATTTGCAATGGGTCAAAAGGAGAGGCAGCCAATGGGCACCCTAGTAAGGCTAAACGAGGCAGCCCACATTTAGTTGGCCAGAGCCTAACCAGATAAAGATAGCCTTTTGAGCCTGTGAATGGTGCATATTGCTACTAACTTTATGGGAAGACTGTCTTGATTTGACTTTGCATATGGACATGCAAGGTTCCAACCAGAATGAAGATTCTTCACATCAAAGAACTCTCGTCAGAACACTGGGTTTATAGAAAGGGCAGTAAAGAAAGTGAATACCAATCTGGGAGCAGGTGGGGTGGGGAGGTATGAAGTGACTGGTTTACAAACTTTCATAGGTGGGGGAATATGTTGATAGGATTATGGTACAGGTTTTCACATAACTGCAATTGTTAAGTATATTTTTGTTTTGTTTGCCTATGGTATAATATGTTTAAATGAGGCTGGCACATTTTGAGTTGGATGCATTTTAGTTTAATCCTGTTAGGCACAAATATGATTTTACTATTGCCCTTGTTTTAAACACTCTATATGGATAAAGAATTCTGTTCATGTGCTAAACTGGCAAAGGGTAGACTGTGATAGGTTTTTTGTGCCAACATGGTACTTGTACAAAAATATGGGTTGAGTTTAGTGTATTAATCAGGTCTCAGCTTATGACCTCCTGTGGAGGTGCAATCCAAGATAAATGGCTCTGGAGGCAGCCCACTCTCTCTCTCTCTCTCCTCTTCACCTTCCTCTTAAGCTATGGGGACACCTGTCAAAGCCCTTGAAGCTTTCACCGCTATTGGGTTCACCTGACTTTTCACCCACTGGACTGTAACCTTCCTGCATTCCGCATCATTGCATGTGGCTGCATGAATCTGAAGAAGAATTTATGGACTAGTATTGGACTTATGGACTTGGTCTGGACTGAGGCGGAGATAGTTGCTTGATATATAACTGTTTTTTATATAAAGCTCTCTCTCACACATATATGAGTGTCACTGGACTTGTTTCTCTCATCAGCTGATCTAACACACTGATGATTGTAGCAAAGATAGCTTTAGTTTAAAATCCCTGCAACGTAAGGGTTGACCACTTAGCTATAAAAAGGTAAGTTAACGCCTAGGTTAGTGAGGCCAACTCATTCTATTATAAATTATTGACTTGCTGATGCATGGTATTGTCATTTATTCACGATGTAGACATGAGCACATTTTTAACAGAAACAGTTGTCTACACATTGACATAGTTGTTAAGTGTAAGCTACCAAATTGTTTGTTTCCTAGGAATGCATTAAGCCCATCAGCCCCACATCTTAAACAAGTGTTTTAAGTTTTCCATTTCCATTTTCCTCATCTAATCAGGAACTTTTATCAATAAATATTATTTTCTTCACCTTGACAAACTAATAAACTATCTTCAGAGTGATAAGACATTATGGAGAACAATTCTCCACAGGATAGAATGATAGAAGTCAAGATGGGACATGCAGGATGACAAAATAAAAAAAGATGATTAGAGGGATATTATAAATCCAAAGTAAAGTAGTATTTTTCCCACCATCCATCCCAAGAAGAAATCAATTACTAATAATTTCAGTTAAGGTTGGAACCAAATAATTTAGGTGAGATAATACCCACTGAAAGTGACTGATATAGAATATAATATTTGCACTATTGTTGAGAATCTAGGTACAGCAATCAGATTTGATCATAACACAGACAGTCCTGTTGGGCTGTTATGAGACTGTCAAGCACCTTTCCATTTGAAAGTACTTTTCTTGTTGCTATCTCAATTCTACCTTCAAATCCAGCTCTACCAGAGGATGTACACTGGTACAGAGGATGGACACCGGTACAGAGGATGTACACTGGTACAGAGGATGTATACTAGAGCTGGAAACACAGGGAATCCAGGACGGATGAGCCCTTCAGGACCAGCGGTGAGAATGGTGATCCCGGGAGAATGGAGGGAAGGTGGGGTAGAAAGGGGGAACTGATTACAAGGATAACCTCCTCGTGGGGGAGGGACAACAGAAAAGGTGAAGAGAGACTTCAGACAGTGTAAGATATGACAAAATAACAATAATTTATAAATCATCAAAGCAGTTCATGAGGAAAGGGAGAGGGGGGTGGCGAGGGGAAAATAAGAAGCTGATAGCAAGGGCTCAAGTAGAAAGCGAATGTTTTGGGAATGTTGAGGGCAACAAATGTGCTTGACATACAATGGATGTATGTGTGGATTGTGATAAGAGTTGTACGAGCACCCAATAAAATGATTAAAAACAAAAACCAAGGGCAATTTTTATATCTTTGCTTAAAACCTCTACAAGCTTTATAACATCTTCAAGTAGCATTAAAGTTTGAACACAAGGGGGATTCAAAAAGTTCCTGGAAAAAAAAAGACCGTGAAGAAAAGGTCATGGATTTTCCCATGTGTGTTTTGTATGTAGCCTCTCACACTTGTGCTAACTGATCAGGAGAAGCAAACACCGCGACTCCAGACTGCCGGGCTCTTTGTGCGGGCCATTAGGTAGTAAAGGACGGTCAGTAAACGTAAGTTCCTGAGCTCAGCCTAGACTCGGAGGGTGTGTTCCAGGCCCGCCTCGCAGTAGGCGCGGTGCACCGTGCAGTCACCAGCCAAAGGGCGCGCAAAAGCAAGCAGGTCTCCTGGCCGTGGTATCAGGACTTGCCCTGGGGAAGGCGTTTCTCTCCGCCTTAGTCCTCCCACTGCGGGCTGCTGGGGCCGCGCCCCTGGTGGCGCGGGGTACTTCCTGTTAGATCTCGTCACGGGGCCTTGGCTGGACTCACCTGCCAAACCACGGAGAGTCCTGGACGCGCCAAATTGACATAAAAACGATCACAATGTGTTTCGACAAAAATTCAACGCAGAAAATAATTCATTTGGAAAGTGTTAAGGTTCCAGAGAGCTTTGTTATTTGGAAGCGCACTATTCCATTCGTTTTCTCTCAAGAGGCGCTCCCCTCCTAGAGAGTCGCCGGCTGAGAAGTCCACAGGCACACTGAGACCCTGCCCCGTGGGCTCTCTGGGAGCTGGACTCACTCGATGGCAGTGAGGTCACTAAGCCAGAAGACTGAGGAGGGGATGACGAACAAAGGTTTTGGTAAATGAAACACAAACATTTCACTCTGAGGAGTAAGGTGGCCCTAACTCAAGCCGAGCATTCGGAATCGCCTGGTATTTGTGTGAAACCTGGCCAAGGAACAAGGAAGCCCAGAGAAGAAGCAAGGCTTTTGAATGACGGATACCGATGGCCACAGATTGCCAGAGAATGAACGGGTCCGTCCTCGAAGCAGTACTTCAAGGGTACCCCCGAGAATGGGTGTGCTGCAGCAGGGCGCGTGGGCCAATCAAAAGAGAAAGACCGTCAGCAAGCTGGACACGGGAATGCAACAATGTGCTCGCTTGCATGAATGATTGTGAGGATCAGTCGGCATTTCAACAAGAACAAAAATGTAACATGTTTTTCAAAGTAATGTAGGAGCTACACTCTCTAGCCTCCTTGGAATGCTTCAGATAGTGAAGGAGCTCAATGTGTTTGCAAGTAAATGTGATACAGTCCAGGAGTGGATGCTCCCTGCAACCAATGTACTGAGAGGGTGCTGTGAGAACTCATGCGTTGTTTTCTCAGGAAGCATAGGTGGCATTGTAGAGTTGAGAGATTTGTATATTTTAAATTATTGTTTCTTCTTATTTTCAGATAGGATAATCATTAAAATTAGCATAAAATTTGAAAATTGGCAGGTTTGTACTATCCAAGGTAAATTGAGTCTGGGAAGAGCCGTTTCCTTGATGAGGAGCCTGTTGACACATCTTATGGTAAAACATACTCTCTTCTCGCAGTGCAAGGCCGTCAGGATTCCCGTGAAATGGCATGTTCTGGAGAGGTAATTGCAAATTCTTTCCCAAGCTGAGATTTAGGGATAACCAAGCAGGCCTTGAAATCAAAAGCACCAGTTGGCTTGACATTACTTAGCAATTTTTTCTTCCAGAAGTAAATTCTGTTACTGGCTGAAATGACATTCAGTGGAGGCAAAGTGGTCCTTCGGTGGCCCAGTGGGGTGCCAACGGTCAGGTGGTATATCCTGAACTTGCTGAGCTGTGGAGTCCTGCCTTGCCTCTTGGCCTTTCTATTCCAAACCCTTAGCTTTTCAACAACCGGGAGTGCTCAGAAGAGGAAAAGTATACTGGCATCCGAATGAAAACGACGAGGGAAAACTGGAAACAAAACTGATGAGTCCCATTCTCTGAAGCTGAGGCTTGTTTCTTCACTGTTAAATTGTCAAGAATTTATTTTTGAAAACTTCCATGGTCATGTGCCAGGCTTAGTCATGAGCAATGGGGAGCATAGTGACTATTGATCAAAAGCAGTAATTAATAATACATGTGTTTAAAACTGTAGACATTTGAAAGAATGGGGAAAGAAAGAAGGCCCCTTTCTCTTATGGGAGACAGGCAGGGAGGAGAGATGGGAGAGAGGGAGGGAAGGAGGAAGAGGAAACAAAAGAGAGTCCCACTGTACTCTTCTCTTCTATCAAATACGGAGGGACAATAATGTTGAACTGTTAAGGGGCGATATTGTGGATTACTAATAAAGCATAATATCTAGAAATGAGAATCCCTTTAGGATAAGGTAGCCATCCTTATCCTAAAAGCCTCAGTTTTTGTTGTTGCCGTTGTTAGGTGCCATTGAGCTGGTTCCTATCCATGCACCATGCACAACAGGTGAAAACCTGCCCTGCCCTGAGTCAGTCTCAGATTTCTGCTCAGCCATGGTTCAGCCACTGTGTTAATCCAAAGGCTTCTACATAAGACAGCATTTACTTCCGGGACATAGGACAGGCCAGTGAAGGAAGGCAACCTCGACTAAATAGGTGTTCCTCATGTTCCCTTTCTATTTCAGTCTTGGGTCTATTTCTCTTTTGTTGATACTGAGAACAACTGATCTGCTGCGACCGATCTGCTACTCCTCACATGCATGGCTGCTTTTCCTTTGAAGCTTCATTTACGTGGGCTTCCAGAAAGGCAAAGTCACGCCCCAATCAACTGTGCTAGCCATGTCGGGAAGTTACAATCAGCAAGACCTTCTAGGTGTGGAGTGGCTATAATATGATACATTTCCATCATACACTATGAAAATATTTCATACATTGAAGATTGTTGATAGAAGACACAAAGATTTCTTGACTCCTAATAGCAAGCCAGACATTTCTGATGTTATTGTTGTTAGCTGCCATGCAGTTGGCCATACCATGAACCGCAGAATGGACTGCAGCAGCACGCAAGGCTTTACAGACAGAGGGGTTGCGTCTGCACATCAGACATCTTGGCCAGGGATTGAGCCCAACACTACACCTGGAATGCTGGCACTTCCCAGACACCATGTTGTTCAATATTATGTATGTTCTTAGGAAAACTCTGAAAGGTAGGATTAGCCACATGGTTCTTCCACAGATGTAGTGCATTTGATTTTACATTCCTTATATGTGAAATCATGGTAAGTTCTCAGAGTGTGAAAGCTGAGACACCACTCCGCTAGCACAGGACAGCATAAATGTCTGACCCACAGGACAGGTGCAGTAGGTGGTCATAAGTTGAAAAGTTATGTATTGGTTACCAGGCAAATGAACATGCAATTTTATGGCGTCATCACAGACGTCAACACAGGGTGGAACACAGAGGAGAGAGGCTTACCATGTGCTTGTTTATTTCAGGACCACTCCGCAACCCCTGTCTTTGCTGACAGCTACCATGTCTATTTGTAACATGTTCACCTCTATTCCCAAGAAAATTAGCTCATGGGTACATACCTGATCCAAAGGATTCTTAAAGACAAATTTCCAGAAATCTATGGATTTTTATGTAAAGACGAGATGACCAGTAATTCCTTTTCTTGGTACTTTAGAACGGAATACTGAAATAAGAAAAGGTTGTGTCTTGGTTGTGTCTCCTAACCAAGAGGGCAGGGCCCCTAGTGGTGTAATGCTAATGTCATCAACACTGCTCTTGGTGCCACAGAGGCTAAGGAAACAGAGCAGGTTTACAGCAGTCTTGACAATCACTGAAGTCTCGCCTTATTCCTGCTCATAAATTCCAGTCCAGACCCAGGGGCTGGCCCACAAAATGGTCTAACTAGACTCCTGAGTTCAACCCCTATGTGACTTTTCCTAGACAAACAACCCTGACTGTGACATATCTGTTCACTTAGAGTCTACTGAGGCCAGAGACAATCTGCTTGTCTACTTTAGGAGTTGAAGAACCTAGCTCTCAACTTCAACTCAATCTGGATTATATTTCTCTTTACAAGAGTTGTCAGCACTCTTGCGAACAGTTCTTTCGAAGAGTATCCCTAAAGTGATGGATATACAAGACTGTGGTCATGCCTGGTTTGCAGTCGAAGCCTGACACTATCATTCCTGGTCCTATTCTCTGTATTATTGTTAAAAATTGCCTTTCTTATAAAACATCTGGTCACTATTTCATCTCGTTTCCAGATTAATTATGGATGCCATCAACTAGACCCCTTCCGAAAGAGTGCTCTCTGCTAACTTTGTCAATAGGGTCTCCCAGTCAAACACAAAGGACCTGGTGGCCCTGGCATGAGATGATATGACTGCCCACTGGTTGCAATAGCAGTTAAGCTCTTTAAATATGAATTATAATGTCTAGTAAAATTAACTTCTAAATATTGGTGTGTAAGTAAGCCACATCTTAATATTTAAGTAATAAATAAGTTCTTTCAGTTTAAGATATGCTGAGAACAAAAAAGTCAAAGGTTTGTAGAAGACAAACGTATTATGATGAAATGTGAAAAGACTAGAGTTAGAAAACCAAAAGGGAAGAACAAACTCAGCATATCTTAAATGGAAAGAACTTATTTATTACTTAAATATTAAGTAATAAGCCACATCTTAATATTTAAGTAACAATAATCCAAGCTTCACGTGGTCTAGTGCTATGTGCATTGTTTCTCGTTCATGTTTGAATTTTTGAAATTATAGCATTTATAGAATTCTCTAAAGTGCCCCACTGAAGAAAAATCTGGAGAGCGTGATCCATCACCAATTGACCACAGATTTATCTACTCCTGTCATGTCACTGTTACATGTACCACTGCTTCTGATGGCCTTGCACCTCTTGAGACATTGATAGCTACTGTTACATCAGTGTCCCTGAAAATCCAGATAACTACAATGACCAGAAGAATTTTTTCAAGGGGAGAAGATTCTATTACTGTGCAATATTAGGTCAGTTGATCTCCCTGCTTATTATCCCAAAATTAATCATTCAAATTTACTTTGTATTGTTTGACTTTTATCTCAAATCACACCTGGCTAGAAAAGGGGCTAAATTAAATACTATCTCAAAACTACACCATTGTATGTTCCAGAACCAGACTCTGCCAAGATGTTCTTGCCCCAAATACTCAGAGTAACTTATAGGCCTGGATTTCTCCCTTGAGCAATAGTATATTTTCCTGTGGGATAGTGAATCTTTTAAAAAATTGTTTTGAAATGTTATGTGACTGATAATGTTTACAACAAAACAACATAACACTGTTTTTTTCAGAAATTAAAGGAGATGCAGGCATTCTCCACTTTTAGAAAGTTTGCTTTATATCACTTTGTTTTTATAACAGAGTTATAGTGCTAATGGTTTTCACCAAAGAAATAGGAAGAGGGGAAATTTTCACTTTTAGGGAACTAGGTGAAAAGCAAAAGTAGCCTTGAGCCTTTATTTCACAGCGAGTTGTTAGAGGCAACGTGCACCTCGAACAACACGAGTGGGGTCTCTTCTGAAGGTCCTTTCCCAGGAAATGCACCCGACTCACCACAAACAAGCTAACGCAGCACTGCACTGTGACTGCAAGCACTCTTATGAGAACTATTTTAGTTTTATGTATTGTTTGGGAAGTTACCTTTTAGGTATGTGGATGTTCAAAAGCTTTCCCAAGCAAATGAATGGTATTTGTTGCTTCACTTTAAGTCATTTCACCTTAAAAAGTTTTCATGAGAACGTTCTACTTTTGAATAACTAGGAGACCTGCAATGGAAAAATATGTAGCGCACACTATGACTTTACAGTGTCTCTCACTTTCTTTCTTTCTTATTATTCTAATAGTCCCTGCCATTAGAATGGGCAATTTTCGTTATTGTTTCGTTTTTTACTATAAACAGCAAACCTTACTAGGACCTGCTGTGTCCATCCACCATTTCTCAGTCAGGCTGTCATACTGCTGTGGCTTGTGTATTGCTTGCAGCTATGTCACTGATATTTCAAATATTAGCAGGGTCACCCAAAGTGAACAAGTTTCAAGAGAGCTTCCAGAGAGAGAGCAGACTATGAAGAAGGAAAACCCCATCTACTTCTGAGGAATTAACCACTGAAAACCTTATAAATATCAGGGAATAGTTTCAGATACTGAGAGGTCCACGATTAGCAGCGGGCCATCGTCAATAATTCCAGAAGATGAATTCCTCAGGCCAGATGACACTCAAAATATGACAGAGGAAGTGCTGCCTTCTGAAAGTAGGGTCACCCATAGTGATGTAGATGGAGGGAAGCCTTCAGGGAGCAAAGTCTTCAGGACCTACGTTTGCTGACGGGACACAACCCAAAATGAGAACAAGCAGCTGCAGACATCAATTTATAATCAGAATATGGAACGTGTGAAGTATGGATCTAGGAAAATTGGACAGCCTCAAAACTGAAATAGAACACATAAAAATTGAAATCCTCGGCATTTGTGAGCTGAAATGAAGTGGTGTTGGCCACTTTGAATTGGGCGTTATATGATTTACTATCTGGGAATGACAAACTCAAGAGGAATAGCATCACTTCCCTATTAAAGAAAACATTTCAACATTTATCTTGAAATAAAGTGCTGTCTGGAATAGGATATTCTCTATCTAGACATGAAGAAATTCAGTCAATAGGACTATCATTCAAATTTATGCACCAACCACTAAATCTAATGATAAAGAAATTGAAAAATTTAATGAATGTCTTCTATACAAAATTGATTAAATATTCACTAAAATGCATTGATAATTATTGGCAATTACAATGCTAAGGTTGCAAACAAACAGGAAGGAAGAGTGGTTAGGATATATGGCCTTAGTGATAGAAATGTAGCTGGAGATCGCATGTTAAAATTTGCAAGACAAACAACTTCATCAAACATATCTTTTTATTTTTTTTTACATTTTATTAGTGGCTCATAAAACTCTTATCACAATCCATCCATATACATACATCAATTGTATAAAGCATATCCGTACATTCTTTGGCCTAATCATTTTCAAAGCATTTGCTCTCCACTTAAGCCTTTTGCATCAGGTCCTCTTATTTTTCCCTCCCTCCCCACTCACCCCTCCCTCATGAGCCCTTGGTAATTTATAAATTGTTATTTTATCATATCTTGCCCTATCCGGAGTCTCCCTCCCCACCCCCCTTCTCTGCCATCCATCTCCCAGGGAGGAGGTCACATGTGGATCCTTGTAATCGGTAATATCTTTTTAAACAGCATAAAGGACCATGTCTTCAAATGGAATACACAAAAGTCAAATTGATTACATCCGTGGGAAGGGACAATAGAGAAGGTCAATATCATCAGCTAAAGTGAGCCTAGAGGTAAATGTAGAACAGACCTTTGATGGCTCATGGGTAAGTCCTGGTTGAAACAAACCAAAATGAAAAACTCCAAATGAGCCAAAATACAGTCTTGAGTATATCATCACCTGAATGTTGAACACATCTCAAGAACAGATTTGATATATTGGATACTTAGAACAGGAGACCTGATGAGCTGTGGGAGGACATCAAGACCACCATACATGAAGAAAGCAGAAGGTCATTAACAAGACCAAACCAAATTGACTGTCGTCCAATGAATGCTGACTCATACTGACCCTATAAGACAGGGTAAAACTGGCCCTGTGAGCTTCTGAGACTGTAACTGTTTACAGGAGAAGAAAGCCCCATCTTTCTTCCTGAGAGTGGCTGGTTTCAAACTGCAGATTCTGCACAGTGCACTGCATAGCCACTAACTATATCACCAGGGCTCTCTTGAAAAAGGGAGGAGAGAAAGGACAAGTGAGCGACAGAAGAGTGCCTGAAACTTCCTCTTAATTGTAGAATAGCCAGGCAAATGAAAGAAACGATGAAGTCACGGGGCAGAACAAAAAAGTCAAAGTTTGTAGAAGACGAAAGGATTAGGATGGAATGTGAAAAGACTAGAGTTAGAAAACCAAAAGGGAAGAACACACTCAGCATATCTTAAACTGAAAGAACTCAAGAAAAAATTCAAGCTTTGAATTGTAAAATTGAAAGGTTCTCTGGACAAAATGTTGAACAAGGCAGGCAGCATCAAAAGAAGCTAGAAAGAACACACAGAGTTGCTACACCACAAGAACTAATCAGCGTCCAACCATCTCAAGAGGTAGCAGATGAGCAAGAGCCATGGTGCTGAGAAGGAAGAAGTCCAAGCTGCACTGAAAGCATGAGCACAAAGCAAAGCTCCAGACTAGAAGTGGAAAGGTTTCAACAAATTATTGAAGCCCTGGCTGCAGTTGCTAGTCTATACCCAGAAGTTGGAAAGAAATCTGTCTTTGCGGGAATGCAGCCAGGATGCTCCTTAGGGAAGAAAATGACAAGACTTTGTCTCATGGACTTTACACACGTTGCCAGTAAAGACCTGGACAAGGGCATCCTGGTTGGTCAAATCGAGGGGCAGTGTACAAGAGGGAGACCCTTGACAAGCTGGACCGACCCCAAGGCTGCGACAACGGGCTCCTTGTGAGGATGGTGAGGATCAGGCAGTGTTTGCTCTGCTGTGCATAAAGATGCTATGAAACAGAATCAGGTGGATGGCACCTCACAGCTGCAGCCATGCGTACAGTATTCATGGAACCACCCAAGCTTTCAAGGTACATAAATTGGTGTTCCGCTTCAGGAATTTCGCAACCTAGTTGGAGAAGTTTCTGTGTATGAACCGATAAAACATTTGACATGCTTCATGTTCCAAGATAACCCATGTGTCTTAGACTAACAAGTACTTGGACTTCTGTTTAAAGTATATTATTTTTAGATCTAATGTATTCGCTAGTCACAAAAATGGCAAGGGTAGAGGTGTGGGAAGTGTTAGGAAACTGGTAGGAATCTTAAACACAAGAGAGGAGGAGATAAGCTTCCTCACATACTTCCAGTAAAAGGAAGGTGAAGGAGGGTAGAGTAGAATACATTTCCTTCCAATGGAAGAGACCAGAGGTATCGGAGATCATGACAAGACCAGGGCCAGAAAGACAGGATATTCACAATGACCAGCTGACTCAGGTTTGGGATGTGAGATAAGAGCTCAGCATGATGTCTGGAGTGCTGGGTCCACATAGGGACAGAACATGCACACCTGGAAGGAGGAGGAACCCTACAGAGGACCAGTCAATAGCAGAGGACCCTCCAGAAAGCCAGCCCTTGCTAAGAAGCTGTCATCACTCACTGTCAGCCAATATGAGGTCAAACATGACATTTGTTCTAGGCCTTTTCGACTAGCTAAGGACTCTTTGGATTTCTTTTCCAAAATATCCCCCTTTAGTAAACTCACTCTTCTGTTCAAACCTGTTCTCTAACCCTTGTCTGACTTTTGCTCTTTTCCTGGAACCTTCCTGCAGACAGTACAAGAACCACGGAGTGGAGAGGCTTGAAACTCAGAGCCTCCTACTGGTAACATTATGTCGTATAAGTTGTGTGCCTCTCCTGAATGTTCTATAACAAAACTTTGAATTCTTAGGCTAACATATCTGACCTGTTGCATAGCATGACCCTTTAAGGACTTGATTCCATTGCTCTGTATCATTTAAATTAGTCAGAAAAAACCCTACATTTTTTGTGTCCTATCCATTGGTCTTGGCTCATCTCCATTCTGGTAACTGGCATGGAAAAGCACCTATATTTTCCTACAAAGGCTAGGTAAATCCATTATCAGAAGAATAAAACACAAAACCTTCACAATTTTGCCTGAGAACAATAAGCTTCATCTTTTCAATCCAATTCTTTTTATATTCTCATTTTGAGAAATAATATTCATAATTATACTTGACAAAAACACAATATCATTTTTAAATGTATTTATATTTTTCCTGAATTTTATGCCCTTGTATAATTGATATGGCTGAATTATCCTATAGCATCTTGCCTTTAACGCACACAGAAGGAAATTGTAAGAAATATTCACAGGAATCCCCAAATGGTATTCTGTGTAGAAAGCTGTGAGGAATATTGTTCACTGCAATTTTATCTCATTGTGTGAAAATTATAACAACGTTATAAAATTATTGTTCATGATTGAGCAACATTAAAAGTTGTCTGTTCTTAAGTAGTCAATTCTCAAATTTATAACAAAAAACATTTCCTATGACTTAGGTGGTATAAAAATGACATCGGCATTCCATTTCTAGCAATTTAATAAGAATTTACTAAGCTAACTGAGATAATGATTATAGCAAAATAGTCTATAGATTACACATCTTTTAATTTGACATTCTATGATTTTACAGAAATTGCTGCTACTGTAAACAGAAATAAATATTAAATTCAACCAAATATATATTCTCAGAAAGGGTATTCAGAATAGATTCTGTTATTCTGGCATTTTATGGATTGACCAGGTAAAATATGTTGGAGGACTGATGAAAAAATGGATAAAGTGCATATTCTGCAGAGAAGTACTCATGAAAAATAAGGATATTATAAAAAGAACCCTTATGCAAGCCAAAGAAGTTTAGAGACAATAGGAAGTGCCAGTGCTTGCTGTTGCTGTAGTTAGTTGCCATTGACTCAGTTCCAATAGCTGAGAACGAAATACTGCCTAATCCTGCATCATCCTCACAATTGTTCCTATGCTTAAAACCATTATTGCAGCCACTGTGTCAAGCCATCTTCTTGAGGGCCTTTAATCGTTTTACTGTCCCTGTGATACTTGTACTTGCATGAGCTATCATAGAATTTGAGCATTCTGTGGGGTTACCTTTCTTTGGCTTGGGTACAAATATGGACCTCTTCCAGTACATTGGTCAAGTAGCTCTCTTCCAAATTTCCTGGCACAGATGTGTAAGTGCTGACAGTACTTCATCAGCCTGTTGAAACATTTTAATTGGCAGCCCATCAATTCCCGGAGCCTTGTTTTGGGATAATGTTTTCAGTGCTACTTGAACTTTTTACTTCAGCACCATTGGTTCTTGCTCAGATTGCTACCTCCTGAAATGCAGACTAGTTCCTTTTGGTACAGGGACTCTGTGTATTCTTTCCACCTTCTTCTGTTGCTTCCTACGTTATTCAATATTTTGTCCATAGAATCTTTCAATATTGCAACTCAATGCTTGAATTTTTTCTTGAGTTCTTTCAGTTTAAGACCTGTTGAGTTTGTCCTTCCTTTTTGGTCTTTGCACATCTCATTATAATATTTGACTTTGGCTTCCAGAGCTGCCCTTTGAACATTTCTATTCAGGACTTTGATTTCAACATTTCCTCAATTTGCTTCATCTACTCTACGGTGAAGAGCAAGTCTTCTGGTGTCAACATTAATCTTTGCTTTCTTTTCTGATTTTAATGACATTTTGCTTTCTTAATGGATAATGTTCTTGATGTTAGCTGACAGCTCATCAGATCTCCTGCTCTCAGTATCCAATATGTCAAATCTGTTCTTGATGTGGTTTTAAAATTCAGGAGAAATTCAACGTAATTTTAAAACTTTGGTTATCATTTCTTTATAAATGAATTTATGGCTATATATTTGTATTGCCATAGTAAACATTCCTTTAAAGGTATTATTAAAATTATCTAAAATAATACCTATTCATGCAAGATAAAATGAAAATAATTTTTAAAATAAAATTGTATTCCAGCTTCCCCCATCTCCTCGAAAGGTTGGTCTGTGGAAACAAATGAGTCCCATTTCCAAACAAAGTTGCTTTACAAAATTAAGGTTCATGCTTTACTCTTAACAATAGTGCAAGGTATTTGTCAGGTAACATTCCATGTAGCAGGTAACATTTCCTAGTTTGCTTTACCATTGGTCCTATTAACACAAAGTTTAAGAGAAAGCAAAGAGAGCTAGTGAATTGCCGTGTCTTCACCTCCTTTAGACAGTGAAGTAACCCCCTATTTACTTCCAGTCACATCCCATTGGCCACAACTAGTTACATAGTCTCACTGACAGCAACGAATGTCGGGACATGCATTTCTTTGTTGAGAAGTTCTTGAAGCATCTTTTACATTCAAGGAGGGAAACATCGGTATTTAATGGTCACTTGATCTTTCCTGTTACAGAAAGCACTAAGAAAAAAGGCAGGAGGAGTGTGTGTATGTGTTTGTGTGCGTGTGTGTGTTAGGTGAAAGTTTACCCATCAAATCAATTTCCCATTCCATCATTTGTACATAAAACAACAATGTTTCATGACACTAGTTGTACCACCTCTTCTATGAGAGCAACCATTCCATTTCCAACTTGGGTTCTTTATTTTCTTTAATACAAATTCTGCCCCATTCTGCCTTCTCAATTTGCTTATAATTTCATATAATAAATAGCAGACTGTTTATTTCATGGTCTGTCTGTGGTTTGACTGAAAGATGTCCTCTAGGAATGACCACTCCCAGGTGAGAAGTTTATCGTAGGGCTATAGTTTCAGGGTCTCCCATAGCTTCCATCAGAAGAGCAAGTCTGGTCTTTTTGTGTGAATTTGATTTTCTGTTCTACATAGTTCCCTCACTCTGTCCAAGATCCCCCCTTGTGATCCCAGTAAGATAAGTAAGGCTATTTGACATATGGAGTGAAAAGACAAACATAATGAAAAAGAGAATGACAGAACATACACATCTATCTCCATCTATCTCTACTTGTATCTATCATAGTTATATCATCTACCTATCCATAAACTTTTTACTTGGTATGAAAGAGAAACCACACAGGCAAATTAAAAATCAGGATTATAACATCTATTCATTATAGTAAGTCTAAGGAGCCCTGGGGCATAGTGGGTCAGCATTGGGATCCTAACTACAATGTCATTAATTTGAAACTACCACCCACACTGTGACAAAAAGAGGTTTAAACTCCCATAAAGAATGACAGTCTTGGCATGGGTAGCAGGGGAAACAGGGTACTAACCCACACAGGGGGAGGGTGTTAATTGTGTCTTCACAGGGAAAGAGGGATAAGACTTCAACCCGGAGCTCTAAGACAAGAACACAACACACTGATGTGAAGCAGGGAACCGATAGAGAGGCCTGAAGAACCAGCCCCATTACCAATTAAGTGGACAACACCACCCTCCCCACCAGAAGAATTCACTTCAGAGGACAGCACTGAAGCTACAGCTCAAGAAAAAGGATTTATCTGATCAGAGGACACAGGAGCCTATGAAGGGGGAAGGGGGAAAAAAAAGAGTTAAGCACATCCTGGTTCACCAAGCCCTGAGGACAATGTTTCTGCTCAGAGCAGCAAGGCACAGAGACTACTACAGGGTGGGCCTCACAATGGGACACAGCATTCCTCATTGATTCATAGCACCATTGGGGACGACACTCATTGACTCATAGCACCTTTGGGGACAACTCTAGAGTCACACGGAAGAAATTTTGCCCACGCTGAGCCCACTATGCCAAAACCAGCCTCTGGGGGCATGCAGTAGAGCAGCTGGGGAGCAGAGCAATGAAGTCCCCAGGGATAGATGTGGGGCCAGGGCATGGCACCCCATCATACTCGACTGGAAAGCACTCATAAAGGACAACAAATAGACCCTAAACTATTTATAGGGTTTGTTATTGTTATTATGATTGTTGTAGCTATTGTTTTATTTTCTATTGTTGCTTCATTGAACTCCGTCTTGTGATGATGCATATTGTTATCACTGCATGTGTACCTGGAAGGGATAGGAGGGATTAAACAAGCCAGATGACAGATGACAGTTATGGGGAGAAATTGGAGACAGGGAGGCGGGGAAAAGGAAGTGGGTGTTAACAAACCCAGGGACAAGGGAGCAACAAGGGATCCAAAATTAGTGGCAAGGAGGGTATAGGAGGTCTGGCAGGACGAAATCAAGGACAATGTAACCGAGAGGAATTCCTGAAACCCAAATGAAGGCTGAAGATAATAGTGGGACAAGAGGAAAGCACAGAGAAATAGAGGAAAGAACTAGGAGGCAAAGGGCAGTTATAGAGATCTAAATGCAAGCATATAAGGATGTAAATATATTTATAAACGATGAGGGAAAATAAATCTATGTACATATATTTATAGGTTTAGTATTAAGTAAACAGATGGAAAGTGGGTCCCTACTCAAGTACTCCCTCAACACAAAAACACTTTGCTCTAACAATTCAGCAGTCTGAGATGCTCACCTTCTTGGCACGATTGTTGAAGACAACGGGTGCCCAAGAAAATGTGGTGAAGAAAGCTGATGGTACCCGGCTATCAAAAGACATATCAGCTGAGGTCTTAAAGACCTGAATAGAAACAAGCAGCCATCTAGCTGAAAAACAACAAAACCCACATGGAAGAAGTACACCAGCCTGTCCCAACTTGATTGCTGAGGACAAAGTGGGTGCATAGGCAAACGTGGTGAAGAAAACTGATGGTGCCCAGCTATCAAAAGATATAGCATCTGAGGTCCTATAGGCTGGAAGATAAACAAGTGGCCATCTAACTGAGAAACAACAAAGCCCACAAGGAAGAAGCACACCAGCCTGTGAGCTCACAAGGTGTAGAAGGGATCAGGCATCATCAGAACAAAACGAAAAAAAATCATAGTATTGTGAGTGAGGGAGAGTGCAGAGTGGGGACCCAGGGCCCATCTTTGGAAAATTGGACATCCCCTTGCAGAAGGGCCTCGGGGAGGAGACAAGCCATTCAGGTGCAGTGTAGCAATAATGAAACATAAAAATTTCCTCTAGTTCTTGAATGCTTCCTCCCCCCCCCCACCTCCCCGCTATCATAATCCTAATTCTACTTTACAAATCCTGCTGGACCCAAGGATGTAAACTGGTACAGATAAGAACTGGAAACACAGGGAATCCAGGACAGGTGAACCCCTCAGGACCAGTGATGAGAGTGGCGATACCAGGAGGGTGAGGGAGAAAGGAGGAACAAGGATCTACATATAACCTCCTCCCTGGGGGATGAAAGTGGGTGAAGGGCGATGTCAGACAGTGTAAGATATGACAAAATAATAATAATTTATAAATTATCAAGGGTTCATGGGGGAGGGGGAGGGAGGGAAGGAGGGTAAAAATGAGGAGCTGATACCAAGGGCTCAAGTAGAAAGCAAATGTTTTAAGAATGATGAGGGAAACAAATTTACAAAAGTGCTTGACACAATGGATGGATGCATGGTGATGAGTTGTATGAGCCCCCATTATAATGATTCTTTTTTAAAGTTTGAGTTTCAGCACCAAAAAAAAAGAATGACAGTCTTGGAAACCCACGGGGGCAGGTTGGAACTGTCCTGCTCTGTAGGGCCACTGAGTTGATATCAACTGCATGACAGTGAATGAGTGAAAAATACCATTATGACGCAGATAGCCAAAGATCAAGTGTATTTCCAAGTCTATTTATAATATCAATTTAAAGAATTCTGCCAATTCCACAGATGTCAAAATGTACACAAACAATCTTGAATAGATAAAATATAGTAAAAGAAATCTTAAGAAATTCCCTCTCCTTCCCAAATATACAAACAAATTCGCTACCTTGATAAATTATTCAATCCTACAACTACCTGACTATCACGAAGCTAACAGAGATAGACACTCAACTAAATTCATTATAACTTTTTGCTTTTAAGTTCTTAATTTGTTTCTATTTAATTTGGTCTAAAAATATGTAGTATTTTCCCCCTTCATATTCACATATTTCTATGCAAAGCCTTCCTCAAGCTTTCACTAATTCCAGAGTGTCAGAATTTTGGACTTATACAGCCATTTTTTTACCCTCTGGGAGAAAAGCAAGAAATATAACAGCTTTATTTAGCAAATCTATGTTCCTTCCATCTGAAGGCACATACCATAAATATCATCTGAAATTAAGCATTGTATTTTTCAAAGTTATTTTGATAAATAAATTAAAATATATTTTAATTTTACATATGTGTTCATTTCTTGGCTTTTTATTATAAGAAACTTTGGACTTGACTTTAAAATTCAGTTTAATTTTTTGTTGTTAATATATGATTGCAGAAAGAGGAAAATTAAAATTGTGAAAAGTTTTGGGGACTGCAATTTATGATATTGTTGCTGTCATTACTGCTACTATTAACATCCAAATGAATGTGCTATAAATCAATAAACATATTTTTCTCAATAGATACATAATGAATATGAATTCATTATAGCCATATGGGCTCCATGGGTCAAACTCATTACCATCTTCTGTCCTCAGGAGACAGACATTTCTTGGTGATAAAACAAATGTTTAGAAATTCTGGATCCTATTTTGTAGCCTAAATATGTTATTATTACTCAGATTAATCAGATCTTAGCACATTATAACAATATTAGTCATCATCCCAGTACATTATCATAACAAATATACTGCTATATAAATCTCTAGCATGCATGTTAAAATCAGAAAATTTTAGGGTTGAAAGAGCCGTCAGAACCATCTGACAAAGTATGATTCCCTCCCCAGTATTTCAATCACTTTCTTTGTGTTTTGAATCTGAATTTCTTTAACCACTGCATGAATTCTTCGTTTCTAGAACAGCTCATTTGGTGTTGAATCCTTCCAATCTTTAGGAAAATTTACCTATCTTCCTCTATGGGAATAGGATGTACTTCCTAATAGACACAGCAGCTACCACAATAAACTCAACAATAACGATGGTGAGGCTAGTATAGAACAGTGTTTCCTTCTGTTGTGCATATATTAAAGAGACTATCTCTTGCTCATTAAATTAGTTTAAGTCCTTCCTTTGTCCAAGATCAGTTAGGATGGATATACTGCTGGGTTTCAGTTCTGTTCCACTGCTGTCCATATCTGTCACTGTACCTTTACTATGCTGCTCTGACTGCTGTGACTGTACAGTAAGTCTCAGGATCGGGGAGTGTGGGGTCTCCTATTCTGTTCTTTAGTTCAACTCTCTCTAACTTTTCCACATTTAATTGAACATCATTGACAACATCTTTATTCTATGCCAGAACTGAGCCTCAAGTATCCATAATTTTAATGGGGTGTTGATAGTTTTCAATAGGGTGAAGATTAAGGAATTTTTATAGCGGTATTATACTAGAATTTTCTTGTTCAGAAGGATTTTCAAGGTGAGCAATTACAGTTAGATCATGACAAAATAGGAGTCATGAGGTGATACAAACTCTAAAGGGAATAAATAAACAAACTGATTAGGAAAAATGAAAATCAGAATCAGGTACCATAGTCCCTAGTTTTCCTTTTATAAGCTTTCTACCAACTTTCATTAAGGATTGATTGTTAGGAAGCACAACTTAGAAACATCTCACCAGTCAACATATTAAGAATTTTGTAAATTTTAACTTATTTAATACTCACAGAAAACCTGAGAATTGGGTACTCTAACTCTCCTCAATATTTAAAAAAGGAAACTAAGGAATGGTGAAGTTAAAATTCTGCTTCTTGTATCTGCTATTTGGGTTGCTTATATATATTCATATGTACTTCTCAAAGTATGTTTGATTTAATAGCAAATTGTACACATATTTTAGCATTTTATATATAATTTACTAATAATTGAGGTTCAAGCCCTTGTTGGTGCTCTGATTGTATACTAAGGCAATTTAAAGCATATTTCAGAAACTAATATCAACTATCATTTGATCATAAGGAAAAATAAACATTTATTTTATACAATATTTAATTATATGCACAAAATTATATACAAAGCAAGATTTATACATAGAAATTCATATAAAATAATAATTTAAGATAATCAAATATAAATCATGAAATGCCTAATAAGTAAATATTGTTAACAAATTACCGTTTGCCTGTGAGCTTGCCATACTGTTGTGGTTTGCCTGTTGCTATGATATTGAAAGTTGTATCGGTGGTATTTCAAATACTAGCAGAGTCACCTATGTGGATAGGTTTTAACAGAAGTTCCAGAATAAGAACTGATTGTGAAGAAAGAATAGAATATCTACTTCGGACAGATTAACCCTTGAAAACCATGGGAATGGCAGAAAAATGTCAGATATAGTACTTGAGATGAGTTTCAAAGGTTGAAAACCATTCAGCCTACAATTTGGAAAGACCTTCCTCTTCAATGTGAGTTGACCATAATGATATGAATGGACTTAAAGCATTGAGACCTTCATTTGCTGATGGGGCATGTCTCAAAATGAAAAAGCACATGTTCCAATATTCATTAATAATTGGTACATGAAATTATGAACTATGAATCTAGGAAGATTGCAAATCACCAAAAATAAAATAGAATGGGAAAATATCCACATTATAGGCATTAGTGAACTTAAATGAACTAGTATTCAAATTTATGTACCAACCACTAAAGCGAATGATGAAGAAATTGAAGAATTGTACAAATGTCTTCAGTCTGAAATTGATCAAACATTCAATCAAAATGTATTGGTATTTATTGCCGATTAAGCTTCAAAAGTTGGATACAAAGAAGAAGGAATGGCAGTTGGAAAATATGGCCTTAGTGCTAGAAATGAAGTTGGAGAGCAATCACATGATAGATCTGAAGACTAAAGATTTCTTCATTTAAGATACCTTTATATACAACATAGCGACTGTAAACATGAACCTCACAGATGGAATATACAGTAGTCAAATTGAATACATTTGTGGGAAGATATGATAGAGAAACTGAATATCAACACCTAAAAAGAACAGGTCATCATTTGGCATGTGCACGTTCAGGGTGAAGAGAAAGAAAGTTAAAAAAAAAAGCTCTTGAGAGTCAAAATATGATCTTTGATATATCCTACCTGTGATAGGTAGGTTTATTGTGCCAACCTGGCCAGGAGGAACATGTGGAATTAATCAGGTTGCAGTTTGACTGGAGGACAAAGAGATAAATGGCTCTGCAAGTTCTGTACCCACCCCTTCTTTCTTGCTCTCTGGTGATAGGATCAGCATGTGACTGCTTTAGCTAGCTCTCTGCCTCAACTTGTGAGCTACACTACCTGTGGAACAGCCAACCCATAGATCATGTTGCTAGAGCTTGAAGTTCCTTCAAGACCTGCTTCACTATGCTGCTGGGGTGTAGGTAGCTTGACTTTAATATCCCATCCAGGCCTGCTTCACTAAGCTCCTGCTTGCTGCTGACTGTTGGTGACCCACCATGCTATTTGCTGCCTATGGGGGGATCCTGTTTGCACTGATCAATGGAATAATCAGCTGTTTGCTTCCTTGAGCCTTAATGAGTTGAAGGATTTCCAGTATATTTACTCTTATGCCGAAGTGAGTTTAACTGAGCCCTCTGTATTGCTGTGTGGACTAATTAGCTGTTATATTCCTTTGTGCTGTATAAATCTATCTATCCATCCATCCACCCACCCATCCATCCATCCATTTATCTATCTATCTAATCATAAATGTCCTGGTTTTGTTTTTCTAGAGAACCCTGCCTAACACACCACCTGAATTTTGAGAACATTTCTAGAACAGATGTGAATCATTGAACACTAATGACAGAAGACCTGACATGCTCTGGGATATGACGTTATGATCATCAACTGGGAAGAAATCAAAGGATTATTTTAAAAATACAAGGAAATACATTAATAAGTGTATAATAGAAGAGAATCTAAAATGTTGATTGTAGACTAGCTAAAACAAATGGAAGAAATGATGAAGTAAAGATCCAGAAAGAAAATTTCAAAGGGCAGATCCAAGAGACAAAATTAAGTATTATAATATAACGTGAAAAGACATGGAGTTAAAAATCCAAAAAAATAAAGAAGGTGCTCAGACTATCTCAAACTGAAAGAATTGCAGAAAAATTTAATACTCAAGATGCAAAGTAGGAGGATTCTACGGGAAAATATTGAAAGTTACAGGAAACATCAGAACAAGATGGAAAGAATTCCAGGTCACTATATGAACATGGTTGTCTGGCACTCAACCATTTCAAGAGGTGGCATATGATCGAAAACCAAGACTATTTACAGAAGTTCAAGCTACGCTGAAGACATTAGCAAAGAACAAAACTCTTGGGATTTACAGAATACAAACACAAATATTTCAACAAGCTGATAAAGCTCTAGAACAGCGGTTCTCAACCTGTTGGTCACAACCCCTGGGGTCAAATGACCCTTTCACAGGGGTTGCCCAATTCATAACAGTAGCAAAATTATAGTTATAAAGTAGCAACAAAAAATAATTTTATGGTTGGGGGCAGGGGGTTTCACCACAACATGAGGAACCGTATGAAAGGGTCACAGCATTAGGAAGGTTGAGAACCACTGCCCTAGAAGCATTCACTTGTTTATGCCAAAAAATTTGGAAAACAGCTACCTAACCAACTGCCTAAAAGAGATCCAAATTTGTTCCCATTTCAAAGAAACTAACCCAACAGGGTTTTGAAATCATGGAGTGATATCATATGCATGTAAAAATTTAGTTGAAGTCAGTACAATGGTTACAGAATTACATTAATAAAGAACTGTCAGAAAATCAAGTTAGATTTAGAATAGGACATGAAACAAGGGCTATCATTTCTGATGTCAGATGGATCTTGATAGAAAGCAGAGAATACCAGGTATTTACCTATAGTTTTCAAAACACATTTGATTGTAGAAATCAGAACAAAGTATAGATAAAATTAAGAAATGGAACTCCAGAACACTACTTTATGTTTAGGCCAAGAGGCAACCATACAAAGAGATCAAAGGAATACTGCTGGGTGTAAAATCAGGAAAGATGTGCTTCCAAATTGTGTCCTTTCACTATATTTACTCAGCTTGCACGCTGATTGAATAATGCTTAAAAACTGTACGATATGAACATGGTGTTCCTTGGATTGGAGGAAAACCTTGATAATCTCCGATAAGTAGGGGACTTGAAGCACTTGATGAAGATTATGGACTACAACCTTCAGTACAGATCACAAGTCAATGTAAAGAAAACAAAATCCTCACAACTGGACCAAAAGACACCATCATGACAAATGGAGAAAATATTGAAATGGCTAAGGATTTCATTTTGCTGTGATCTTCATAAAGTAGAAACAAATCAGAAAAGGCAAATGAGCAATGGGAAAGAGGAAAGCTGTACTATTAAACTGGAAAACTTGCTAGGCCTGAAAGTACTGGGAAGTCCCAACAAGTCCTGCCTCTCACACATGTCACTGTGTTACCATAGGAGCCTATGGCGCCTCAGGGGCAGGGCAGTTGCAGTGGGCTTTTCACGGCGAGGTCACTAGCCAGTCCTCCAGGCGTTCTACTCCTGTAAAGAGTTACAGTCTCACAAACCCGCCAGGATAGTTCCACCCTGTCTGCCAGGGTCCCTGTGAGTGAACTCTGACTCAGTGGCAGTGAGTCAGGTTTTGTTTTTCAATTAAGCTGCTGCAGAAGCTGAAACTAGAAGGTTACCTAGAGGAATGAAAGAGAATTTAGGGGTTAGAGGGTAAAACATGCTAATTTAACAATACATAATTTGAGATTAGTAAAAATGATTTAGGCAGAGGAAGACACTGGAGGTTGGCAAGAATTAAAGGCAAGAAAGAAAGCAAAAGAAGTCATTAAAAATACAGGGAAGAAATAAGAGAAACAAGTAGATGTTCAAAGGGCTAAACAGAAGTTCAAAAGGCAACTCAAGACGACACAGAGCACAGCTTGACAATGGATTGTGCCAAGAGCTGGCGACTGCCAGTAGTTTGTGAACAGAATCCTTCAGTATTTCAACTCGAGGTGTGAGATATTTCTTCAGTTCTTTTACCTTCAGAAATGCTCAGCATAGTCAACCTTTTTCGTTTCTAACTTCAGGCTTCTGCACATTTCATTACAGTATTGCATTTTGTTTTCTTGTTACCCTTTGAAATGTTCTTTCAGGACACTTCATGTGACCTCTATTCTTTTCTCCCTTTCTTTTTCCCTATAAGGATAAAAAATGTTTCATCCCCTCTTTGGACACTAATTGTGGTCTTTTCTTTCTTCCCTGTAGTTTAAATCAAGGGCCTTTTACTTTCTTCATGCATACTGTCCTATTTGTCATCTCGTCATCTGATAACTCATCTTTAGTCCTTAATGTTTAATGTCTTTTATGTATTCTTGAAATGGTCTCTACATATCAATGGAACACAATTGACGTCATAGTCTCTCTTATGTGAACTTATTTAAATCTTCTCCTATTTTAAGATGAAGTTGCATGTTTACAATTAATGGTCTATTCTGCCATTCGATACTTGCCCCTTGGCCTTGTTCTGACAGAAGCTGTTTGATCCCTGCTTTTATGTCAGTTATATTATTGTGACTTTTATGCTACCGACATTCATGATGCTGGGTGGTGAGCAACTGGTATTCCAAATATCAGGGTGGGTCACCCATAGTAGAAAGTTTCAGTGAAACTCCTAGACTAAGAAAAGGAAGAGTGGCATGATAGTCTGTTTCTTGGGGAGAAATGTCCATTGAAAATTATATGCCAAGTAGTAGAGCATTGTCTGATACAGACTGGAAGGTGAAACCCTCAGGCTAGAAGGCACTCAAAATATGCCTGGGGAAAAGCTAGGGCTGCACTTCATGGTGTGTATCAGATGAAGCTTTCTAGGCCCTCACTCACTAATTTCTAACAACTCAAACTGAGAATAAACAGCTTCAAACATTCATTAACAGAACAAAAATATGTAAAAAGTATGAATCTACGAAATTGGAAGTTTTAAAAAGTGAACTGGAACATGTAAAGATCAACTTCTTCTTAAAGTAGGAGAAGATTTAATTAAGTTCACATAAGAAGCACACCAGCCTGTGTGATCACGAGGGTCAAAGGGATCAGGTATCAGGCATCAAAGAACAAAAAAAATCAAATCATTGTGAATGAGGGGGAGTGAAGATTGGGTACCCAAAGCCCATCTGTAGGCAACTGGACATCTCCTTACAGGAGGGTCACAGGGAGGAGGTGAGCCAGTCAGGGTGCAGTGTAGCAACGATGAAACATACAACTTTTCTCTAGTTCCTAAATGCTTCCTCCCCCTGCTCCAACCCCATTATCATGACCCCAATTCTACCTGATAAATCTGGCTAGACCAGAGGATATACACTGGTACAGATAGCAACTGGAAACACAGTGAATCCAGAACAAATGATCCTTTCAGGACCAGTGATGAGAGGAAAATACCTGGAGGGTGGAAGGAGGGTGGGGTAGAAAGGGGAAACTGATTCCAAAGATTTCCTCCCTGGGGGATGGACAACAGAAAAGTGGGTAAAGGGAGACATTGGACAGTGTAGGATATGACAAATCATAATAATTTATAAATGATCAAGGGTTCATGAAGGAGGGGTAAAATGAGGAGCTGAATACCAAGGGCTTAAGTAGAAAGCAAATGTTTTGAGAATGATGAGGGCAATAAATGTACAAATAAATGTGCCTGACACACAATGGATGTATGTGTTGATTGTGATATGAGTTGTATAAGCCCCCAATAAAGTGATTTTTTTAAAGTATGGTGAGAGGAAACACACCTCTTACATAGAGAAATACATAAAAAGAATTGGAATCAAAGCCATAATCTCACTATGTGATTAATAGACATGAAAAGCCTGGTAACATAGAGGAAACATTATTTTAAACCATGCGGTATTGCCTTCTTGTTACCACAAAACTGTCTCAAGATCTATGTACAAGGTGTGCATAAGGATAATAAAGTGTTCTGGAATTCCCATTCTTCTCAAGGTTATCCATCGTCTTATGATCCACATAGTTAAGTGACTGGCATAGTGAATAAAACATAAGTAAATGTCTTTCTGGTACTCTCTGCTTTCAGCCAAGATCTACCTGACATCAGCAATGATGACCCTCTTTCCACTTCTCTTCTGAATCCAGCCTGACCTCTGGCAGTTCCTTATCAATGGACTGCTGCAATCATTGTTGGATGACCATCAGGAAAGGTTTACTGGTGTGCAATATCAATGATCGCGTTCTGTAGGTTGAACTTTCTGTTAGGTCACCTTTCTCTTAATGGGTACAAATGGGAATCTTTTCCAGTCAGTTGGCCAAGTAGCTGTCTTCCAAATCCTGTCATTGACAACTGAGGGCTCCCAGAGCTTCATCAGCTTGTGGAAACATTTCAATTGCTATTTCAACAATTCTTGGAGCCTTGTTTTTGGTCAATGCTTTCAGTGCACCTTGAACTTCTTCTTAAGCACCATTAGATCTTGCTCGTATGTCACGTCCCGATGTGGTGGAATGGTGACTAGTCCTTTTTAGTATAGTGGCTGTGTATTCTTTCCATCTTTTGGGATGCTTATTGCACCATTGAATATCTTACCTATGTAATATTTCAGTATTGCAACTTGAGGCTTGAAATATTTTCATGAGTCCTTTTAGCTTAAGAAATGCTGAGTAAGTTTTTCATTTTTGGCTTTCAGACTCTAGATCTTTGCACTTTTTTATATTTACTTTATCTTCTGGGACTGTCCTTTGAAATTTTCTGCTGAGCTCATTGATGTCATCATTTCCTCCACTCACTCTAGCTACTCTACTATTGAGAGCAAGTCTCAGAGTCTCTTCTAACATCCCCATCGATCTTGACTTTTACTGTCTTTTTAAATGAGGTTTTTAATGTCCTCGCATAACTCATCATGTCTCCTGTCATTAATATTCATTCCAACAACTCTGTTCTTGAGATATTCTTTGAACTAGGGAATATATCCAAGGTTATATTTTAGCTCTTGAGGACTTGTTTCAATATTCTTCAGGTTTAATCTGAATTTACATATGAGCAATCATTCCTCCGTCAGTTTCTGCCCTGGGTTTAAATGCTAGAATTGAGCTTCTCCATCTTCTCTTCCCATCAATGTAGTCAATCTGATTTCTGTGATTCCATCTGGAGAAGTCCACATGCTTAGTTATATTTTATGTTGTTGAAAAATGATATATGCTATGAACTAGTCATTGGTCTCGCAAAATTGTATCATTTAAACTTCTGATTTTTTGTCCTATGAGGCCACATTTTAAAAGTACTGTTCCTTTCTCTTTGTTTCCAATTTTTGCATTCCAGTCACCAATAATTATTGATGCATCTTGATTGCCGATTTGATCAATGTCTAACTGAAGATATCGGGAGAATGCTTCGATTTCTTCATTGCTAGTTTTTGTGGATGGTATCTTGTTTTGAGTAATAATTTTATTGATTGGATTTCCTTGAAGGTAGCTAGGATAGCTATAATCCTATCACAGACAGCATTGTACTTCATGACTGATTTTGAAATACTCTTTTGGACAATGAATGCAATATTACTCCTTTTGATTGTGTTATTTCCAGCTCAGTAAATAATATGATTTTCTTATTCAAAGTGCCAAATACCAATCCATTTCAGCTTACTAATACTGATAATATAAATCTTCATGCCTCTATTTCATTTTAAGGAATATTCAGAGGTTCATACTTCACCGTTCCAAGGCCGTTAGCAGATTTTTGCTGCTGTGTCTTTTCCCCTTGAGTTGCCCTGTCAGCACATGGAGATCCCAGAGACTCTACTCCCATAAGTTTTACTCCACTTGGGTCACCAGGGCCAGCTCCACTCTGAGAATAAGCTCGTCCTCAAACCGAGACTCTTATATGATGTATGTGGGAGCATCTCAAGTGCATGAGAATAAAGATCCTTCAGAGTGTTTAGAAGTCCAGGTCTGTGGACCTTCGAGGTTCCATTCAATTGTACCAATACCCTTGGCATTGACTAACCTGCTAGCTCAGTGGTGAGTGTGAGGGTCAAACGACCCTTTCACAGGAGTCACCTAAGACCATCCAAACACACATTATTTCTGATGGTCTTAGGAACCGAGACACCGCTTCTCTATCCGTCTCCAGGCAGGTCCACCCACATGCAGACACCCCACATAAGAGTACCTGATGTGAAGACTGTTACCCATGTTACACCATGCTACAAGACAAAATTTCATTTATTTGTCATTAGAAATAAATATTTTACAATATATATTTACATATTGCTTTTGTGCTTAATCACTATACTTTAATTATGTTCAATTTGTAACAATGAAAATACATTATGCATCAGATATTTACATTATGATTCATAACTAGAAAAATTACAGTTATGAAGTAGCAACAAAAATAATTTTATGGTTGGGGTCACCACAACATGAGGAATTGTATTAAAGGTTGTGACATTAGGAAAGTTGAGAGCCATTGATCTAAGCTTTTCTAAAAGTCTATGAGAGTGTTTTGTTTGGTACCATTTTCTTTTAATAATAAATCACTTAATTTTCTACTGCACAAGAAAAGCACTGTTATTTCTCCAGAGACTGTTGAAGCAGGATTTCTCCATAGATTTGGCAATTAAAAAGTTATGGCTGAACAGTGGAAAGAGTGTGAGAGAGATGGCAAAAAGTGAAGGGTAGTCACATGGCCTTAAAATTCCCCTTCCAATTTTCCATGCCATGGTGACATGGGAGAAATCCAAGTCCTTCCTCTTAAAAAATAATTACTCATGCTGGGCTTTTGAACAGAACACCTGTGATTAATTTCACGACAAGCCACTAACGAGCTCAGGAGAGCTCCATTCTTTCTGCCTCTGAGACTCACCTGGGAAGTTTTAAACTCTCAATGACCACACAGCTCCCCCCAAAAATTACATTAGAATCCATTGGGGAGTGGAGTGAGACCTAGGGATCAGTCATTTCCAAGTTTATCGAGTGATTACACATTGAATACGATGAACTTTAAGGCCAATGCGCTGGTGTTCTGTCATGGACACACCATTTGATCTGTCCAGCTATGCTTTTCTATCAGCAAAGTGTAAGATACTCCCTGAGACCGCTTCTAACTCAGTATCCAAAGAAGCTGAGGAGAAATAAGGCGTTTGGTGAGTAGGATGCTCTTAATAGAAGTAGTTTCCGCTTTATGTGTCTATGCCAGGGGTCATAGCAAACTAAGTACATTCTCTGAGGGGTGTCCTTACCCATTTTCTAAGGATGGAGAATTTCACTTCGTCCTATTGGGAAAAATAAAGAACAGAGAAAGAAACAAATCCTACCCGATATTTTCCCTTAAACACCTTCCTTCTAGAGTGAAAATCAAGAAAGGCGACCGGTCCTGACAGATCCTAATAATGCCAAGCTTTACTTACTTGTGATGTTTGAGGAGAACACAAAGGTCAGGGTGAGCAATACTAAGGGCTCAATCACTGCCATTGAGTCAATTCCAATTCATAGTGACCTGTCCCTGTGGCTTATCAATATTGTAATTCTTTACAGATGTAGAAAGTCTTCTTTATGGGTATAAAAAGTCTTGTCTTCCCCTCATGAAGTGGCTGGTGGTTTCAAACTACTTGTGGTTAGCAACCTAACATGTAACAACTATGCCACCAGTTCTCTCTGAAGTGACCAAAAATCCAAAGCCCACTGCCATTGAGTTGATTCTAACTCATAGTTATACCTTATAGTATTTCTGAGGCATTGTGAATCATTATGGGACAAGACAGCTTTATTTCCACTAATGGGCCTGCTGGTAAATTTGAACCACTGATCTTGTGGTTAGCGGTCCAACACTTAGAGGACAGACCACCAGGAATTCTTTAAGGTAGGGAGAGAAGGCTTATATGAGCTGGAAGGAAGAATGCAAAAGCAAAGCAAAAGTAACTAAGATCCTGAAATGAGAGATGAGTGGATAAATTGGCAAAAACCAGGATATATACATGCCTGTATTTAGACCACTATAAATGCCTATTTCTTTCCTCTATTTCCTTATACTTTCCTCTTGTCCCACTATATTGCTCAGCCGTCATTTGGGTTTCAGTAATTTCTCTCATTTACATTGTCCATGATCAAGCCCTACCTATCAAGCCTCTTACACCCTCCTTGCCACTGATTTTGGATCACTCATTGTTCCCTTGTCTCTGGGTTGGTCAACACAACATCCTTTCCCTCATCTCCCTCTCTCCCATGTCTCCCTGTTCCCATTGTTTTCTCTCCAGACTGTTCATTATTTAGATAGACCTGGAGAGATAATATGCATTTAAAAAGACATGTATATTTATATATGATGATGGGAAAATAAATCTATGTGCAAATATTTATAGGTTTAGTAGTAAGGCAGCAGATGGACATTATGCTTCCATTCAAGTATTTCCTCAATGCAAGAACAGTTTGTTCTATTAAATTGGCATTCCATGATGCACACCTTCCTGACACGATAGCTGAACACAAAGCAGGTGCATAAGCAAATGTGGTGAAGAAAGCCGATGGTGCCTGGTTATCGAAAGATATAGTGTCTGAGGTCTTAAAGGCTGGAAGGTAAACAAGTGGCCATCTAGCTCAGAAACAACAAAGCCCACATGGAAGAACACACCAGCCTGTGTGATCATGAGATGTCGAAGGGATCAGGTATCAGGCATCAAAGAACAAAAAATCATACCATTGTAAATGAGGGGGAGTACAGATTGAGTACCCAAAGTCCATCTGTAGGCAACTGGACGTCCCCTTACAGAAAGGTAGCGGGGAGAAGAGGAGCCAGTCAGGGTACAGTGTAGCAACGATGAAACATTCAACCTTCCTCTAGTTCTTAATTGCTTCCTCTCCCCACCCCCATCCCCACCCCCACTATCATGATCCAAACTCTACCTTAAAAATCCTGCTAGACCAGAGGATGTTCACTGGTACAGATAGGAACTAGAAACACGGGGAATTCAGGACATATGATCTCTTCAGGAATAGTGGTGAGAGTAGCGATCCCAGGAGGGTGGAGTGTAGGTGGGGTTGAAAGGGGGAACTGATTACAAAGATCTACATATAACCTCCTCCCTGGGGCATGGACAATAGGGAAGTGAGTGAAAGGAGACATCAGACAGTGTAAGATATGACAAAATAATAATAATTTATGAATAATCAAGGGTTCATGAGAGCTAAGGGAGTGGGCAGGGAGGGGAAAATGAGGCACTGATACCATGGGCTTAAGTGGAAAGCAAATGTTTTGAGAATGATGATAGCAACAAATGTACAAATGTGCTTAACACACAATGGATGTTCGTGTGGATTGTGATAAGAGTTGTATGAGGCCCCAATAAATGATTTTTTTTAAAGCAGGATATAGGAGTAAGGTCAACACAGATAGGCAGGCAATGCAGGAATCTTGAATGCGTGTTTGGCTTAATCTAGAAACACATTCTAGGGACCAATGGATTACCAATTAGTTGAGATTTATTCCAATATTTCTAATATAAGGTTAGTGGTTTGCAATACTGGATATATCTCGAAGAGTACGTACAGAAGAAGAAAGCCTTCTTTCAGGTGGCTATACTATTCCTGTGCTCTTCACACTTATTGTATGTCCTATACGCCTAGAAATTACTCTACATTGTGATCCTTTGCCACCTTTTACTTTCCATTCTCCTTTACCTCTGCAATTTGTGGCCACTCAGATATCCCATTCATCTGGATTTCATGTATCACCCAGTGTCATCTCTTCAAACTAGAAGAACTTCGTAAATATTTCTCTTCCAATATAGTACTCTAGGGAAAAGAAGCGAAAATTGAGGGGAAACCTAAGGAGAACTGGACCTCCAGATGGAGCAGAAGAAGGCCATCAATGGAATTAGGGCTAGACTGGGTTATTTAGGAACAGTTCTTCTATAATTGCATAATATTATGCCTCCTATTTCTGTAGTACAGGAGTTCACTCCTCATCTTACAATCGTCTGTTTATGGTCAAGGGATGAGTTCTTTTCTCCTTAACGGATATCTATATTGTGCTGGGCAGAGTAGCACTTTCATAATTCACATTTTTCCCACTAAGTGAGCATCCAGCAACTCATTCTGAGTTAGTGCATCCCCAGTGGCATCACCTGGGAAGGTTCTCTCTGGTCACAGTAAATTTTTCCATAAAAGTAGTTTCACTCGAATCTTGTTTTTTGTAATGGCCTATTTAAGAGAACAGCATGAAGCTGTAAAATTTTGATGCCTGCTTGGGAAATATGCCACAGACACGGTTGTGGTGTTGAACACAGCTTACATTGTATGAGTGTATACGCGGTTTTCTCATTTCAAAAAAGGTGAAATGTTGATTGATGACAAACCTCATTCTGGACATCATCAATTTCCTGAATGAATGAAAATGTTGAATCGTGGTACATTGGGACTTCATTCTACCAAGTCAGACTGTTCATCAAGCTTTCTATTTAGAGGAGTTGAAAAAACACCATAACAGCGTGAGACAAAAACATCCCTGATTTGTGGCATCCGGGGGACTGGTTTTGCCACCACAACAATGCACCTACTCACAGGCTTCTCTTGCCCCCCACACATTATTCACCTGTCATCATTCTGTGCAACTTCTTTCTGTTTACATGAATGAAGGGAGACATGAAAGGACAGTGATTTGACAATGTAGAAGAGGTGAAGGAAAAACGAGGGAGGTGCTGTCAGCCATTGAAACAGATGTGTTTTTAAAATATTTTCATGAATGGAATCGCAGATTTGACAACTGTTTTAAGTGTGAAAGAGAGAACTTTGAAGGTGATAAGGTTGTTTTGTAAAAAAAATTAAATTATATACATAGCCTTGGGGAAAAAAATCTGTGTGTGTGTGTGTGTTATTCCTCAGGAAATATTGAGCTTGGAGTTTGCAGCACAGTCTTCTAAATTAGACTCTTGGATCTCACTTTAGAGGCAATTATTGTATAAATACAGGTTCAATACTAAGAGGAAGACAACTGAATAAGAAAAAGGTTGTTTTCATTCATTCCTCTGAAATATACCCAGAACTGGGAGATATGAAGAATATGTCAATATCATATGATTACATTAAGGACACAGGTTGATCCTGTAAGGGAATCTTTCCCATCTCTAGAAAAGGGAACACGCAATCACTAACCTGGCGTGAAAATGGAATATTAGAGAACACGTGACTTAAAATCTAAGGTTCCACCCACTGTTTCAGTCTGAGGTTTGAGGAAGGCATACAGGCAGAAGAAACAAAGTCCCTGGGATTGACGGAGAGTTCATCCATAACCTCAAGGAAGCGAAATGGGCTCAACAAGAAAGGCTCAGAATTTGGGAGGTTTTGCGTCTGTTGGATGAATGAGGGGTGAGGAGCATAGTGGGAAGGACTCATACAGTGGTGAGAAAAGTCCATTTTTAAAGAGGAATTTCTAAGTGGTATCCAGGTTAACAGACCTTGTTCTAGAGCCAAGATAATACTTGATCCCATCATACACAGAAAAAGAAAAACAAAGGAGAAGTCAAGCACCTTGAATTGGACTCAATTGTATACAAAGAAGGAACATTTAGTTCATAGAGCAAGTTCCTTAGGTACTGGAATTGACAAACTAAACATCCTTTTATAAATAGAAACCGAGTTATCTATTATCAATACTATTTTTCTAACATGTAACTACCCTTGTTGATTTCATCATATAAAATACACAAGAATCAAATCAACTACATCTGTGGAAGATGACAAGGAAGATACTCCATATCATAAATTAGAACAAGCCCAGGGCAAACTGTGGACCGGGTTATAGGGCGATCACATGCAAGCCCAAGTTGAAGAAAATTTAAACAGTAGACAAGAATCAAAGAGCAGAGTATATACCACCTGCATTTAGGCCCTCTCAAGAATAATGCGATACACTGAACACTAATGACTAAAGATCACATGAGTTGTAGGATGATATCAAACACATCATACATGAAGAAAGCCAAAAGTCATTAAAAAGACGGGAAATAAAGAAAACGCCAAAGCAGATGTCAGAAGGGGTCTGAAACTTGCTCTTGAATGCAGAGAAGCTAACACAAATGGAAGAAATGGTGAAGTGAAAGACCTGGACCGGAAATATTAATGCAGCTCAGAAGGCAAACTAAAGAACTAGAGTGAAATGTGCAAGGATGTGGAGTTATATAGTGAATAAAGGAAGACTAGTCTTGGAATTTCTCAACTGGAAAAAGAAAATATTCAAGGCTTGAGTTATAATATATTATATTATAATATGTATTATCTTATATATTATATCATTCAAGGCTTTCGAGGGAAATATTGGAGACATACAAAAACCCAACACCATTGAGTCAATGCAGACTCATAACAACCCTATAGGACAAGGCAGAACGTCTCTGTGAATTTCCAAGAGTGTAACTGTTTACAAGAGCAGAAAGCTTCATTTTGCTCCTGAGCTGGTGGTTTCAAACTGCTAACCTTTTTGAATTACAACCTAATTGGGTCATAGAATGCTGACTGGAGATACAGGTATTTTAAAAAAAGATGGCAGGGGCCAGACCAAATCCAGGGATACATATCGTAGCCAACTAAAAGGGGGGGGGGGTGGCGTGCAGTGGGGGAACAGGGTACTAACCCAACCAAGGAGAGAGTGTTGTTTATATCTCCACAGGTAAAGAGGGACCAGTCTTCAATCCGGTGCTCCAAGATGTGAATGCAGCATACCAGCATGAAGCAGGGAACCAAGAGAGAGGTCTGAGGGATGGGCCTCAATCCCAACTACATGGACAGACCTCCCTCCCTCCAGAAGAATTCACTTCAGAGGACAGCACTGAAGCTACAGCTCACGGAGAGGGACCTGTCTGATTAGAGTACACAGGAGCAAATGAAGGAGGAGGGAGAGAGAATGGAGCACATTCTGGCCCACTAAGTCCTGAGGACAATATTCCTTCTCAGAGCAGCCAATGCACAGAGAGGACCATAGGGTCGGCCCTACCACAAGACATGATGTCCCTCACTGACCCATAGCACTACAGGGGACATCATTGGAGACATAATGCAGGAATTATGCCTGATCTGACCTCACCACACCAAGGTGAAATGTTAAGGGCGTGCAACAGAACAGCAAAGGTTGCAGAGCAATGAAGTCCCAGGGGAATTACCAAAAATAGACTGTGGGGCAAGGGCATGGCACCCCATCAGACTCAACCAGAAAACACTCTTGAAGGTCAACAAACAAACCTTAAACTATTTTTGGCTTTTCTCTTTCTGTTGTTGGTTTTTGTTATTGTTGTTTTGTTTTACTCTGTCTTGTTTTTGTGCATATTTCCAATTCTGCATGTTTATCTAGATAAGATAGGCAGAATAAACAATCTGGAGGAGAAAACAACAGGACCCACAGTTCTGGGGACATGGGAGAGGGGAAGGCAGAGGAAAGGAAGTGAGTGTTAACAAACCCTGGAACAAGAGAAAAACAAGTGATCTAAAATCTACAGTGAGGAGGGTTTAGGAGGCCTGGTAGTACTTGATCAAGGGCAATGTAACCGAGAGGAAATACTGACACCCAAACAAAGGCTGAACATGATAGTGGGACAAGAGAAAAGTAAAAGAAAATAGGGAAAGAACTAGGAGGCAAAGGACATTTATAGAGGCCCAAATTTTATTTCTCTAGAAGCACTCCTGGTACCAAAATGTGTTAGACAGGGTTCGCTACAGAGATAAAAACAGATTGCTAATAATTCTATAATATATTTATATTTATAAGGATAGCTATATAACACAAGAAATGAACAGTTAAATTATAAAGCAGTACAAATGGCTCAGTGTGACTCACTCCTGTGAGAGAGTTGTGAGACAGTGGCAGTCCTTCAAGTCTTGAGGGCTTCCAGGTAGTCCTCTGTAGAGAGAGCTAGGTGCTATCCCAGTACAGGCAACAAAACAGCAAGGCAGGTCACCAACCTTCAGCCAGGTCACCCACTGTCAGTCCCTAGCTCAAGAGATGTAAATTTCAATCATGTGGTCTTAAAGGAATCTCAACTTACACAGTCCACAGGCTAGGCGTCCCACAAGTAGTGTAGCCTATAAATTGAGGCACAGAACAAGCAAGGCAACCGCACACTGATCCGATGATCAAAGAGCGAGAGACAAGAAAGGTGAGGCTCACTGAGTCATTTATCTCTGCACCATTCAATTAATCCCACTTGTGTTTATTGGCCAGGCTGGCACAATAAACTAACTATCTCAGTACTTATGTAAATATATTTATATATGACAATGGGGAAATAGATCTATGTACATATATTTATAGGTTTAGAATTAAGGTAGCAGATGGACATTGAGCCTCTACTCATATACTCCCTCAACACAAAAGCACTTTGTTATATTAACCTGGCATTCCATGATGCTCACCTTCCTGACACGATTGCTGGAGACAATGTGGTGAAGAAAGCTGATGGTGCCTGGTTACCAAAAGATATAGCATCTGGGGTCTTACAGGCTTGAAGATAAATAAGCGGCCATCTAGCTGAGAAGTAACAAAGCCCACATGGATGAAGCACACCAACCTGTGTGGTCCTGAGGTGTGGATGGGATCAGATATCAGGCATCAAAGTCCCAGAACATAAAATCATATCATTGTGAATGAGGGGGAGTATGGAGTGGGGACCTAAAGCCCATCTGTAGACAATTGGACATCCCCTTATGGAAGGGTCACAGGGAGAAGACGAGCCAGTCAGGGTACAGTATAGCACCGATGAAACATACAACTTTCCTCTAGTTCCTTAATGTTTCCTCCCCTCCACTATCATTACCACAATTCTACCTTACAAATCTGACTAGACCAGAGCATGTACACAGGTACAGATAGAAGATGGAAACTCAGGGAATCCAGGACAGATAACCCCCTCAGGACCAATATTGAGGGTAGCCATAACAGGAGGGTAAGGGTAAGGGTTGGGGGAACCAATCACAATAATCTACCTATAACTCCCTCCCAGGAGAAATGGACAACAGAAAGGTGGGTAAAATGGGTCAGTGTAAGACATTTAAAAACAATAATTTATAAATTATCAAGGGTTCGTGAGGGAGGAAGGGTGGGGAAGGGAGAGGGAAAATGAGAAGCTGATACCAAGGGCTCAAGTAAAAAAAAAATGTTTTGAGAATGATAATGGCAACAAATGTACAAATGTGCTTGATACAGTGATGGATGTATGGATTGTGATAAGACTTGTATGAGCCCCCAGTAAAATGATTTTTTAAAGAAGATGGAAAAAATAGAGTCACTTTCCCCAAAACAATGGGGTAACATTCAATTATTTTAGGAGCCAGCATGCCTAAGAATCTATGATATTGAAGGAAGAAGTTCAAGTTTCCCCAGAGGTATTGATGGAAACAAGAATCCCAGATGGATGGAGCCCCATTGAAATGTTTCAAAGAACTGCTGCAGCAATGACATCCTCCACTTGTCTTTGCCCCAAACTTTGGAAGACAGTGACCTGACCAAATGCCTAGAATGGATCCGTTTCTGTGCCCATTCCCAAGAAAAGTAGCCCAACAGAATATGGATATTAACAAACAATGTAATTAATACCACATGCAGGTGAAATTGTGTTCATGGTACTTCAAAAACAACAGCAGAAGCACATCCACAGTGAGCTGCCAGATATGTATGCCCGATCATAATAGGGCCTAGAAGGCAAACTATCACTGCTGATGTCAGTTAGGTCTTGGCTGAGAGCACAAAATACCAGAAAGACATTTACCTGTGTTGTATTGACTATAAAAGGAATTCATAGCCATTCAACTGTGTGGATCACAACAAACTATGTGTGACATTGAGAAAAATGAGAATTCCAAAATATTTTATAAGACTTATATGGAACTTATGCATAAATCAAGAATCTGTCCTTCAAATGGAACAAGGGAGTACTGCATGGTTTAAAATCAGGCACTGTGCATGTCAGTATTATATCCTTTCATCATATTTATTCAATCTGAATATTGAGCAAATAATCTGAAAGCTGCTCTGCATGAAGAACATGGTGTCAGTACTGGAGGAAGAAGGCTCATTCGTAGCTTCTACTAAGCAGGTAATAAAATTACGATTTGCTAAAGGGGGAGAGGGTTTCAAAATTTACTGTGAGAGATTAAGGCTAACAGTTTGCAGTATGGAATATACCTTAAGTCAGAGGATGTACACTGGTACAGATAGGAACTACAAACACAGGAATCCAGGGTGGCTGATTCCTTCAGGACCAGTGATGAGAGTGGCGATATCGGAGGGTGGAGAGAGGGGAGGAGGGGGGCGATATCGGGAGGGTATGGGGAGGGAGGGTGGAGGGAAAGGGGGAACCGATTACAAGGATCTACATGTAACCTCCTCCTTGGGGGATGGACAACAGAAAAGTGGGTGAAGGGAGACGTCAGACACTGCAAGATACAACAAAATAATAACAATTTATACATTATCAAGGGTGCATGAGGGAGGAGGGAGAGGGGAGGGAGGGGGAAAATGAGGAGCTGATGCCAAGGACTTATGTGGAGAGCAAATATTTTGAGAATGATGAGGGCAATGAATGTACAAATGTGCTTTACACAATGGATGTATGTATGTATTGTGATGAGTTGTATGAGCTCCTAATGATTTTTTTAAATGCCATATTGGGACAATCTGATGCAAAAAACCTCTTCGAAGTGCTAAAGGTTAGAGATCATTTTGAACATGAACATACACCTGACCCAAGCCATGAAAACATGGGATTTTCGAACCCCTCATATGTATGTGAAAGCTGGACAATGAATAAGGAAGATTAAAGGAAAGTTGATACAAGCAACTACCAGAAGAAATAACAAATTTTTCTTGCAAGAAGCATAGCTGGAATTCTCCTGAAATGTGACAAGGGCTAGATGGCATCTCATGAACAATGGACCTGGCATCAGGAGGGACCAGCCCCTGACGCAGATGCATGCCTGGTAACACAGAGTAAGGGAAGACGAACAAGAGGTCCTTGAGAGCCGGATTCACAGAGCTGCTGCCACAACGGACTCCAACATAAGAATGAGATCCTTCATTGAGGACGGTGCAGAAACTGTTAGGGTTGACTTTTTTCCTCTTGTAGATAGGGTTACTATTTGTCAAAATTGACTCAACAGCAATCAACAACAACATTACTGAATCTTCATAATTATTTTGTAATGATAGATTTTAGTACATTATCTACTGTCCTGCCAGTGCTAAAGACCTTATTGGCTCTCTTCTTTTTCATAGGCCCTGTAGCAGGTCCTGAAGATAAATTGTGGAGGCATTGATTCAGACTCCGGTTATATAAAGTCTGGAACCTAGTCTGGTTGGCTCAGACATCGGTTAGATGGGTGTTGCTGAAGGTGAAATCAGGGTGCTAAAAGAGGTAAAGCAAAGACACACCATTTTATTCGAGGACTCAACAGCATTCTCTCTGAGATGCTCGTTAGGCCAGACCTAAGAAAGTCAGGTCAAAGAGGAGGGAATGAATGGCAAGGCAAAGAGAACTATCCAAAACTTTCAAGTCCGACATGTCATATAAGAGATCAAAGTCATTCTGGCGTTACCTACAGATGAGATTGTGGAAAACACTGAAATCAAAGAGTGAAGAAAAGAAAGGGAGTTCTTAATCATTCAAATTCAAAGTATTCATAGCATCCTCTAATATAGCTTGATGTGTGGTATTTAATATGTAAACTAGCTTAATTTCATTCACTTTTCAGGTACATAACTTCAAATCTTCTTTATTAAATGCCTTTGACCACCATTCATCTGTCAGTTTGTCATCCTGTGGTTTGTGTGTTACTGTGATGCTGGCATCTATGTCACTGGTATTTAAAAAGCCAGCAGGGTCATCCAAAGTGAACAGATTTCAGTGGAGCGCTCAGACTACGAATAGAAAACAAAGAAAGAACCAGCTGCCCCTTTCAGAGGGAATGGCTGCTATAAACCTTAGCATTGCAGGGGAATATTGTCAGATACTGACGACCTAATGAATGGAAGCAGAACATTGTGAGAGATCGTGCCAGAAGGAAGGCCTCTCCAGGCCCAGGGCACTCAAGATGTGATTGAGGAGGACCTATTTCTCAGAGTGCAGTCAGGATGGTGGCATGAGTGGAGTAAAGCCTGTGAACTGGATCCTTCAGGTGCTTCATTTACTGATGGTTCAAGACTCAAGCTAAGAAGAAACAGGCGAACTTTCTACTAATGGTCAGAATTTGGAATGTGCAAAGTGTGATTCTAGGGAAATTGGAAATCATCAGAAAAGAAATGGAGTGCATAAAGATCAATATTCTTAGCATGAGTGAGCTGAAGTGGGCTGGGACATGCCATTTTGAATCAGAAACTAGCCTGGTTTACTATTCCCAGAATGAACGATCAGTAGGACTGGTATTTCATTCATAGTAAGAAAGGACCACTTGAAGACATGTTTTGAAGTCCAATACTTTCTGTGATAGGATATATCTATATACCTTCAAGGAAATCCAATGGATGCAACTATTATTAAATTTTATGCACCAAACACAAAAGCTATTGATGAAGAAATTTAAGTATTTTACCAATGTATTTGTTTGAAATTGATCAAACATGCAATCAAAATGCATTGATAATTATTGAAATACTATTGATAGGCAAAAGTTAGAAATAAAGAGGAAGGAACTGTAGATGGAAAATATGAAATTATTATAGAAACGAAGCTGGATATCGCATGATAGGATTTTGCAAAACCAATGATTTGTCCATAACAAATACATGTGTAATGCTCTAGATGGAATGGACAAAAATCAATTGACTACATTTATTGGAAGAGACATTGGAGAAGCTCAATGTCAACAGCTAAAACCAGGTCTGTGGTTGACAAAGGAATAGACCATCAATTACTCATATGTAAGCTCATATAAGAGTTGAATAAAATTAAAATAAGTCTATAAGAACCAAAGTGTGACATTTATTCTCACACCTAAATATTTAGACTATCACAAGAACAGATTTGGCACATTGAACTCTAGAAAGAGAAGACCTGATAAACTGTAGGAGGACATCAGAACATCATTCATGAAGAAAAAAAGATTATTTTTTAACAAAAGGAAATAAAGAAAAGATCAAAGTGGATGTCTGAAGAGACTCAGAAACTTGCTCTTAATCATAGAATGGGTAAAGAAAAATAGAAGAAATAATAAAGCTGAAGAGCTGAATAGAAAGGGCAGTCCTAGAAAACAAAGCAAAATATTAAAATGAAATGTATGAAGATCTAGAGTTAGAAAACTACAAAGAACATTCTCAGCATATCTTAAACTGAAAGAACTCAAGACAAAAACCAAACGTCAAGTTGAAATATTGAAAGATTCTATAGGCAAAATTGTTGAACTATGCAGGGAACATAAGTAGAAGATGGAAAGATTACAAAGAGTCACTGTACCAAAAAGAACTAGTTAACATTCCATCATTTCAGGAGATAGTATCTGAGCAAGAAACAATGGTGCTGAGGAATGAAGTTCAAGCTGCACTGAAAGCATTAGCGAAAACCAAGGCTCCGGGAATGGATGGAATATACCATCTGAAGTGTTGCAACAATCTGATGAAGCACTGAAGGCACTTCCTTGTCTACACCAGGCCATTAGGAAGGCACTTATTTGGCCAAGTGGCCAAAGAGATCCATATTTGCACCCATTCCAAAGAAAGGTGACCCAACACACTGCTCAAATTATCGAACAATATCACTGATAAGTTTGCTGAAGCTCTTCCAACAACAGTTGCAGCAGTGCATTGAAAGGGAGCTTCCAGAGGTTTAGGCCAGCTTCAGGAGACGGCATGGTACAAGGGATGTCAATGCTGATGTTAGATGCAACTTGGCTGAAAGCAGAATCCTGAAAAGATGTTCACTTGTGTTTTATTGACTGTGCAAAGGATTTCAGTTTTATGGATCATAACAACCAGTGGACAACCTTGAAAAGAATAGGAATTCCAGAAGACTTCCTTGTCTTTATGTGGCACCTGTATATGGATCAAGAGGCAGTGGAGGGAACAAAACAAGGGAATGTTGCATGGTTTAAAATCAGGAAAGGTGTGTGTCAGGGTTGCATCCTCTCACCAAACTTAATCAATCTGTACACTGACCAAGTCATCAGAGAAACTGGATTATATGGGGGGAAATGCAGTACCAAGATTGGGAAAAAACATATTAATAACCTACAATATGAAAATGATACAACCTTGCTTACTGGAAGCAAGGAGGAACTGAAGCACGTGCCGATGAAGAGCAAGGATTGCTGCCTTCAGTAGGGATGACAACTCAATGTCAAGAAGACCGGCGTCTTCCCAACTGGCCCAATTGGTAACATCACGACAAATAGAGGAAAGGCAGAAGTTGCCAATGTCTTTATGTTGTTTGGGCAATCGGTGTTCATGGAAGCAACAGTCAAGAGCTCAAAACATGCCTTGCATTGGGTAAGTCTGCTGCTACAGGACATGTGCTTGACCCAACCTATGGTGTTTTAAATTGCCCCCTATGCTTATGAAGCTTGGCCATTGAATGAGGAGAACTGAAGGGGAGGCGATGATGCATTTGTATTGTGGTGAAGGCTAAAAAATAGGGAGAGTTTCAGGGACTTCTCACAGAGCCAACCAATCTGTCTCTAGAAGTACTTCCAGAGTGCTCCTTAGAGGCAAAGATGGAGAGACTCTGGACACGTTGTCAGGAGAGACAAGTCTCTAGATAAGGGTGTCATGATGGGTAAAGTAGAAGGGCACCAGAAAAGAGGAAGGACCCCATATGAGGGACTGACCCAGTGGCTTCCACAAGGAGTTCAAGCAGAGGACTGGTTGTGAGGATGAAGTGGACCAGGCGGTGGTTTACTCTGTTGTGCATAAGGTGGCTATGGGTTGGAACCAGCTTGATGGCACCTATCAAGAATAAAAATATTTTGAAAATTGGATCAAGGAAGTCAATATATTTTGAGGATTTATAATATCCATCTAGCAATTTTTATTTTTTGATAGACCATGTAGTAAACATTTTTTGTTTGAGTTTTTTTAGCCATAAGATTTTTATTGAAATCTCAAAACTCGCTTGCACTAAAGAAATTGACATGTATAATGCATAAACTGATAGCCATAACTGACTAATTACAAGAATTTATTTTAAAAATAGATGGCAGAATGAACCAATGGGTCACAGCGGGCACACTGCCTTAGCTTTACCTGCCCTTGTGCTCAAAATCAAACCAAACCCACTGCCCAATCGAGTGAATTCCAACTTACAGAGAACCTTCAAGACAGGACACAACGGGCCCTGTGGATTTCGCAGACTGTAACTCTTTACAGGAGGAGACAGCTTGGTCATCCTCCAGGGGAACAGCTGTGAGCCTGAACTGCTGACTTTGTGATCTTGCCCTTCAGAGTGCCACCATAACCACAACACCACCAGGGCTTTCTAACTGTAAAATCGATTCCTGGACTGGACTGGAGAATCAGAGGACTCTGATTCTAGACAGCACTCTTGCTCTGCAGAGCGATTTTAACTGTTATCTGGAGAGAACAGTAAGTAACACAGATGTCAATGGACATTATTAAGTCAAGTCATGTCCCTGAAAAATAAAAGAAAGAAACATTTCCTAGGAAACAGGAAAAATAAAACCTGAAATGCTAACTGCCCACCTGCATACTGAGAAACTTTACTTCTTTGTGCCTTTCATTTTTCCTTTCTTTTAAGCACAGCTACAGCTCAATCATTTTTCTGTGTTTACACGTCTCCCCTTTTGTGACCCTGCCAGACTCATGCCCTTCCTTTTCTCTGTCAGGGCAGGAGGTCTGGCTGCCCTCACTTAGACAGCTGGCTCCAAGTTCTCCTCAACAGGCTGGATAACTCAAATCTATCTGGTTGATTCATGCTTCAGTAACTAATAGAGTCAGCACCACTGTTAAAAACACCAGTTGTGAAAGATGAAACAGAGTTTAGAGCAGGTGGGCTGTGTGGGCTGAGATGTTACACCTACAAAATCTGCAGAGAAAAGAGAACCGTAGCGTGCAGCTCACTGCACTTTAAAACACACACAGACATGTGTCTACTCGGAGCCAAAAACAAAGGACTGAGCCAGAACAGAAGAGCGTCGTAGCACAAAGGCAGTGCACTCCCCTGGGTGATGCTTTGAAGAATACCAAAGTGGAAAAGTCTGAACTATGCATGTATGAATTTGTTGCTTTAGCATATAGGCTTCCGGGATATTGAGATTTAGACTTTCTCATCTCATTATTGCTGAGCCCAGCACATAAAGTATGCTGAATGAAGAAATGAAAATGGGTGAGGAAAGGAGAAAGAGAAATCACTTTTGGCATTCACCAAAAGATTTTCTGTGAGGTCCTCTTGAATGGTGAGCTTTGGAGATAGCTTCAAAAGATAATTAAATAAATAGCCAAATCTGCCCCCACGTCAATCTTAATTCATAAGGATTTATAGGGCAAAATATAATTATGAGTTATAGTTCCTTTTCCTGTAAATCTTTACAGGAACAGACACCTCATCTTTATCCTGCAGAGTGGCTGGTGTGTTTGAACTGCCAACTATGCACCTAGCAACATTTCTAATTCTACAGCAATCCAAGAAAATACTTGGGTCCACACGCAATACTCTTAGAAGCCAATCCGCTCTCAAGAAATCAAATGCTGCGTTGTACTGGCAAATCTGCTACACAAGACCACTGAAAAATGGTGAAGAGCAAGGAGGTCGCTTTGAGGGTTAAGGTGTGATGTATGCCTGACCCAAACCAAAGGAGTGTTGGTGGTTACACCTCGGGCTGCCAGTGGTTACACCTCGGGCTGCCAACAACAAGGTCAGCAGTTCAAAATCACCACCCACTCAGTGGAAGAAAGACAGGGATTTTTACTCCTATAAAGATTTACAGTCTCCAAAAACTTACAGGGGTAGTTCTATCCTGTCCTATGGAACCACTGAGTCAGAATTGACTCAATGGAGTGAGTCTGGTTTGAACCCAAGCCATGGTAATTGCCTCATATGCATGTGACAGTTCAACCTTGACTAAGGAAGACGAGAATCAATGAATTTGAATTATGGTGCCATGGATTGCCAAAATGACCAGATTTTTCAACACTGAACAAAGTGAACAGATTTGTCTTGAAGGACAGCCAGAATGCTGCTTAGAAGTGAGGAAGCAAAACTTCATCTCACGTACTTTAGACATGTTCTCAGGAGAGACCAGTCCCTGGGAAATGATATGACGCTTGGTAAAGTGGAGGGGCAGCGAAAATTCAGAAGATCCTCCAGGAGACAAATTGACATAATGGTTTCAACAACGGGCTCGAGCCTAACAATTGTGAGGACGGCGCAGGACAGCGCAGTGTCTCACTCTGTCACACCATAGTTGGAACCATTAGATGACCCCTGACAACAATAGCATGCCTGAAAAGTGCATGGTGCGCTCATCACAGCAGCACAGATACTGTATGGCCTGGTTTATTTAAAAAGACAAGAAAGGGCCCCCAAATGCAAATGCATAGAGATCATTTTTATTGGTGATTTCTGTAGAGCAGAAATAAGGGTAGATTATTTACAATTTACTCCAATCATTAATTGAAATGTGTAATTCAATTTTTAAACCCTTCTTCCAATTACATTGTTCATTTGAGAAGTATGTATCAACATATACCATGTTTCAGACCTGTGTTGGATCCATTTGAGATTGCTACTTACAAACTTGAGTCTGGAGCATTTAAACTTTAAATTTAATGAAATTTATAACTCCATTATTTTTCTTTGTGGCCATTAACAACTTTGTTCCTGGTCTTTAGTTCTATCATACGGAGGTAGGTATAATGATATATTTCTTGAAGTAGTGCCAAGAGGGAAAGATGAGAAAATACCAGGACTTGCTAGGCACATATTTGGTATTAGATCCAGAAAACTTTTTTCCCCTTTTCCCAAATGTATAAACTAAAACCAAATTAGCCAATACACAAACACATTCACCCTTGCTATTATAAAAGACATGAATATCAGATATTCAGAAGATACATGTTTTACTCTTCCAACTTACAATCCTGACATGCACGCAGGTGTTTTTTTTTTGGGGGGGGGGTGCCAAAACTTCTGACTTTATTAGATCTAGATGCTAAATCTTGGAATCTTTGAACAAACATAGTCCTATGATCTTTATGATGACTTCAATTTGGGAACAAATGAGTTAGACTTATCCCACAGATCCTCCTGACTTAAATCCTGTGTTCTTGACCCCAGTCCTTCCTGGAAATTTTATTGCTTGCTTGCCAGATTTGTCCCAGAGACTCCTTTGGGTTTCTATTCTTTTTTTTTTTTTTTGCCTTAGAATGTTATTTTTTGGTTTGTTTTGTTTTTCTTTTTTTTAATCGTTTTATTAGAGGCTCATACAAGTCATCACAATCCATACATACATCAATTGTGTAAAGCACAGCTGTACATTCATTGCCCTCATCGTTCCCAAATCATTTGCTCTCCACTTAAGCCCCTGGCATCAGGTCCTCCCTGCTCCCCCCTCCACCATGAGCCCTTGCTAATTCATGAATTATATATTTGGTCATATCTTGCCCTGTCCGACCTCTCCCTTCACCCATTTTTCTGTTGTCCATCCCCCAAGGAGGAGGTCACATGTAGATCCTAATAATCGGTTTCCTCTTTCCAACCCACTCTCCCTCTACCCTCCCAGTATCATCACTCGCACCCCTGGTCCTGAAGTTATCAACCGGGCAGGATTCCCTGTGCCTCCAGCTTCTATCTGCACCAGTGTACATCCTCTGGTCTAGCCAGACTTTCAAGGTAGAATTTGGATCATGAAAGCGGGGGGTGGGGGGTGGGCAGGAAGCATTTAGGAACTAGAGGAAAGCTGTATTCTTCATCGATGCTACATTGCACCCTGACTGACTCATCTCCTCCCCTAGACCCCTCTACAAGGGGATCTCCAGTGGCTGACAAATGGGCTTTGTGTCTCCACTCTGCACTTCCCCCTTCATTCACTATGGTAAGATTTTTTTGCTCTGATGATGCCTTATACCTCATGATCGCTGGCATGCTTCTTCCATGTGGACTTTGTTGCTTCTGAGCTAGATGGCCACTCGTTTATCTTCAAGCCTTTAAAACCCCAGATGCTATACCTTTTGATAGCCAGGCACCATCAGCTTCCTTTGCCATATTTGCTTATGCACCCGTTTGTGCTCAGCAATCGTACCATGGATGTGTGCACCCAATGATATGATTTTTTGTTCTTTGATGCCTGATAAGTGATGCCTTCGGAACCTCATGATCACACAGGCTGGTGTGTTCTTCCATGTGGGCTTTGTTGCTTCTGAGCTAGATGGCCGCTTATTTATCTACAAACCTTTAAGACCCCAAACGCTATATCTTTTGATAGTCGGGCACCATCAGCTTTCTTCACCATATTTGCTTATTCACCCACTTTGTCTTCAGTGGTTGTGTCAGGAGGGTGAGCATCATAGAATGTCAATTTAATAGAACATATTATTGCATTGAGGGTGTACTTGAGTGGCGGTCCAATGTCCTTTTGTGACCTTAATACTAAACTTATAAATATAGGCACATAGATCTATTTTCCCATCCTCATATATAAATATATTTGCATGTGTAGATGTCTTTATCTAGACCTCTATAACTGCGTTTGACTCCCAGCTCTTTCCTCTATTTCCCTTGACATTCCTCCTGTCCCACTATCATGCTCAGTCCCCACCTGGGTTTCAGCAATTCCTCTTGGTTACATTACCCTTGATCATGTCCTACCAGGCTTCCCACACCCACCTCACCACCAATTTGGATCACTTGTTGTTCCCTTGTCCCTGGGTTTGTTAACACCACTACCTTCACCCCCCTTCCCCCTATCCATGTCGCCCCAGGAACTGTTGGTCCCATTGTTTTCTCCTCCAGATTGTTTATCCAGCCTACCTTATTAAACAGATCTGGGGAGTTAATAACATGCACAAAAGCAAGACTGATCAAAAGCAAGCAACAATATACAACAAAACAATAACAACAAAGCAGCAGTTTTGTAGAAAACTATGAAATCTAGATGAGAGGCTTACAGTAGGTGTTCAGAGAGTTCAAAGAGGGTTCTTATGGCTGGGATTATGAAGCTAAATTTTTCTCTGAAGTTGTCATATTGAAATTCACTGCAAGCATAGGGAAGAGTCATAGCAACAAAGTGAAAATACAAGGTGATATAGTTAAAGTTTATTGTGCAAACCTGGCCTATAAACACATGTGGGGATAATTGAAGGGTGGAGCGATAAATAGCTTGGTGAGCCTCACCTTTCGAGTTCTCGGGTCTCTTGCTTTGTAATGGTGAGAACAAGGTGCAGCTGCCTTAGCCAGATCCCTGCTTCAGCTAGCAAGGCTCACTTCCTACAGGACATCCAGAGGAGAAACCACATGGACCTACCCCGATGCAGCCCTGGGTGCTGGAGCAGCCGTGTGAAGACCCTGCCAGCCCTGAGATGCTTACACATTTACTGATTTGGCTTTCCTCCTGAAGTCAGTATCATTGTGTGTGTTTTGTGATATGGAGGAGGACTTGGTGGATTGGTGTCGGACATATAGGTTAATGTTGGACTTGTGGGCTTGGGCAGCACTGGGTTGGAATGCTATCTTGATGTTCACTTAACCTTTATATAAAATTCTCTCTTATACATGCGTTTCTGTGGATTTATTTCTCTAATGTACCCAGACTGACATACAAGGTTTTCCCAGGAAAGGGCTCTGCTGGGGACTTAATAGTACCCCTTGCAACAAAAAGAAGAAAAAGAAAACTAAACATTTTGAAGTCTTAAATCTTTTGTCTTGTTTGGAAATAGGGTTTGTTGTTTATTTTCTTAATGTGGTTACACGGAGTAGAAGGAGTCCAGAGCCTAATCCCTTCTGATTGTCATCTTATGAAAAAGAAATACAGGCTTAGGCACATGATGGATGTATAATTGGCATCTGGCACAGGTGTCTTCTGTGCGGCAGAAGGAGAAGGTCAAGTGCTGACCACATACAAGTCCAAGAATGCCAGGAAACACGCAGGACAAACGAGGCTACGGGAGAAGCAATGATCTGCTAGCAGCCGCTCCCAACCTGTGGCTCGCAACCTCCTTGGGGGTCGAAAAACCTTTCACAGGGGTCGCCTGATTTATAGCAGTAGCAAAAAGACAGTTATGAAATAGCAATGAAAATAATGTTATGGTTGGGGGATCACCACCACCTGAGGAACTTCATGAGAGAGTAGCAGCTTTAGGAAGCTTGAGCACCGACCTAGAACAATCAAAGCATAGTCCTCTGACCACGTGAAATCATAGCTTTCTCCTTCACAACTGTGAGACAACACTGTCATGTTCTTCAAAACCTTCCACTCAACTTATTTTGTGATGACAGTCCTAGGAAACTAAGATAAGCTTCATATGAATAACATTCTATTAATTGCACATTTGTAAGCATTTGTTCCCTGTCCTCAATTACTACAGGAGTTCTCCATTGCCTCATTCTTTGAACCTCAACTCATAAATAATCCTTCTTTGAGAATCTCATGGGTAAAACAATTCTGGCTTACGTAATAAAAGATATGAAGAAAATTCAGTCACATTTCTACTAGCAAAGAAGGATATGTCACATGTAAAGGATTTCTTTTTTTTACGCCTCAAGAAGCAATTTTATATAAGGCATCTCTTTGTTGAATACTACCCAAGCTCCAGATGATTGAATTACCTATTCAATTCATTTTGCCTTTATTAAGCTTACCAACAATCATATGTTAAAAAACAAGTTAATAATTAATTTCTTTTCCACCATGACCTTCAAATCTGCTCTATAACCTCCTTTTTTGCCAATAACACTGTCTTGTAATGTATTCAATAACTTTAAGATAACAACAAAAACCTTCATTTTTGAGTATAAAACGTCTATCCAATTCTAGTCAATGTCAAAACTTCCTTTGTCTAATGGAAACGTTTTTCCCCACCCACTGCCAGTGCACACTAGATCTATTCTCCTAACGATGCACAGTGGGCTAGTCTCTTTCCGCTTCTCTCCCATGACTTTTATTCTGTTTCCGATCACAGGCGTTCTGAAGGAGCAAAGAGTGGTTAAATAGGTGACAAGGAATGGCCATATTTCATTTTAATTTGAGATATAACCAAGTATAAATAGAAACATAATTTCAGAATTTTAAAAAATATTTTAAATGAATATTGCTTTGGAACTAAGGAAATAGGGTCCAATTTTGATTGATATTATTTCAGCTCAATCTTGGCTCCTCCCTCTGAGTGCAGCTGTTTGCTGTTGGGACATACCCAATGCTTCCCATGTAAAATTTCCCCTAATCCAGGCAATGCCTTTTTATCAGACTCCTCTGAACCCTTCCTCCAAGCCTGTTTTGGATAAATTATTTTTGTTGGGGTCACCTTGTCCTGGCACACAGACCTTTTGGGTTGGAACCTTTCCAAATGAGCCAAATCTATCTTATTTCTACAGGGTCCAATCTGATCCAAGGGGAATGCCTCATAATTTTACCTTTCAAACTCCAAAAACTGCAGTGTGCTGCCACCCAGATGTTTTCACTGTGCTCTCTAATCAAGGGGCATAGTCCTTTAATCTTTCTAGTCTAGAGAGCCACATGTGCTGGGGAAGTAGTAGCCTCTGTTCTCAACATCATGAGGCACAGGATGCCCCCTGTTGCTGGGTTTGACAAGGAAATCGTCACTACTGAGAATTCTGTTCCCATGTAAAGAAGCTTCATGGTTGAGGGACTTAAAGCCACACAACCAGTACTGAGTGATCGCCTTTCCACTGTCCCCGAAGAAGAGCTATGCAGTTGCTGAGTGCCCTTGAGTCAATCACAACCCACAGAGTCCCCGGGAGGTCTGCCATGGAACGACACCAAGGGGGCTTTCTAGGCTGTGGTCTTTATGAGGACCGAGGACCAGGTTTTTTCACCTGCATGGCCACTAGGGATTCAGTGAATAACAGTAGGCTTGACACACTTGGTGAAGATCAAGGGTTCAGGCTTTAATATGGACTACCACTCAACATAAAGAAAACCAATGTTGTCACAACTGGACTAATATGTAACATCATGGCAAATAGAGAAAAAGATGAAGTTGTCAAAGTTCTTTATCTTACTTGGCTCTACAATCAATACAATAGAAGCAGCAATCTGGAAACCAAAGGCACAGACTTCTTTAAAGTGTTGAAGAACAGGAATGTTAAAAGTGGCTGAACAACTCAGAAAAGAAGGGTAAAAATGGTTGTACAATTTGAAGAACTGGATTAGTGTCACTAAATTGTTCATATACAAATGTTTGGATAGGTATACATTTTGGTGTAGATAATCTCAATAACAAAAGTAATAGTAATAAAGATTATCTGAGATCACAGGATATGTGGATGGGGCACCGATCATGTACTGTTGTAGTTTCTGTGATAGTTGTGCTTTTTTGGTAAAAACAAACATGTCAATAATTCCTGTGTGTGGTGGATAAAGAAGAATAAGTCTATGACATTGAACAGTATGTCTAGAAATTGTTGGATGAGCACCTTTTTTTCCTGTGTACACTTTCACCAAAAAGGTAATATTTTTTCAAAAAACACTGAATTTGGGTTTCGTATAATCTGTCCATGTGTTTCATGAGCAGCCAACCGGAAACAGTCCAGTGATCTTGTCAACCACTCTGGCTTACAGATGAGCAAACAGAAATGCTGAGAGGATTCAAAGCCAGAATTTGGAAAAGAACAATAAGATAAATAGATCATGAAAACAAGAGGGATGGCCACAAATTATTCACTATGCCAGAGGAAAACCAGCACAATTTCGTGGCAAAATGATATTTTTCTGAAGAGAACTTCATATTACAATTCATAACTTTGTTTTATAATTTTGCTTACTATTACTTCCAGATATTAATTGGAAGCAATTAGAATGTGTGCAAATATACGAATGGATATAAAAATTGGTAGGTGGATATACTCTATTCCCAAAATAACTAATAGCACATGCATAAATTCACATACATACCACATTATAGTCATTTTTTCATTTTTAATTCTGATATCTTTTTCCTGTTTAAAAAATGTTGTATTAAATGGGTGTTAATACATATAGCATCTCATTCCATAGTTCAGTCACATCGAGCAGACTGTACAGTTACTACCACAGTAGGTTTACAACCATTCTTTTTCTCTAGATCTTATGAAGGTAAAGTTTAAGCTACCTGAAAAACTTGCCTATGAAATTCACCCGAAGAACCGGTCAATTCTCGTTCTTCCATTCTACAGGTGTGTTTGGGGAGAGCACGTAAGGAGCAGTGGCTGTGTTGAAAAGTAGCTGCCCACTCACAAAACACAGTATTGCCTCGAAGCAGACTTTTGCAGAGTGGCAGTGTGAAACGTGGAAGACACGGAGTTCTCCACAAATCTGTTCCACACTTTAAAGTCCTGTGGACTTAGCCTTGGGCCAGTTCCTTAGCCTGTCAAGCCTTGCTTTCTTTATCTAGAAAATGGAAACAGCAGTAACATGTAGAGCGGTTCACGGTAAAATATAAAGAAAAATAGGACTAGAATTAAGAAATAAGTAAGAAAGCACCTAGCCTCAGAGAGGGGATGGCACAGCGATGGCGCTCATGTTCCTTTCTTGTGCTCAACGCTCCTGTGTTCATCGCCCCTCGCTGGTCTCTGCTCCTGACACGCGTGGAACTCAGCGGAGAAACATGGTGACACCCCAGGACTGCGGCTCTCCACCTTCCTCACGCGGCGAGCCTTCGTACAGCTCCTTGTGTGATGGGGACCCCAAGCATAACTTTATTTTCGTTGCTGCTTCATCACGGTCATTTTGCTACAGCTATGAATCGGGTGACCTCTGTGAAAGGGTCGTTCAACCCCAAAGGGGCCTCGACCCACAGGTCGAGAAGCCCCGCTCTCGGAAGTCCTGCTACTTGTAGAGCATCCTGGCGCCCAGGTTCCTCTGAGCCCTGAAAGGCCCTTCAGGACCTTCTACATTTCGCCTAGAGGATCTTGATTTCTTCCCAGGTGAGGGAAAAGACTGGTTAGGTGCACTCACCCTCTGGATTGTATTACTACATGACAAACACTGAGATCTTTGTGTGGGGGTTTCTGTGAGAAACGTTCTCAAATGCCCCTGCCAACCCTAGGGCAGCCTGGATGCCCTGGCGCTTGGCCAAGCATGCGCCTGCACCTGCGCCGCGATAACCAGGCGCTCCTGAACCCCTTTTCTCATGCCCAACACCTAAGGCATCATCTTCTCAACGTGGATGGCAGTTCACTGGACCAAATGGGCTCTGCACCCCCTCCCACCCCTCACCCCCCGAGGCACAGCGGGTGTGGCCCTTGCGGAGGACCTCCAGAGGACTTCCAGCAAAGCTCCCACTTCAAGCTGGCAGCCACCTGGCTTGCCGGAAGGGCAAGGCAAGACACCAATCAAGGAGCAGCGCCAACAGCTGCCAGAGCGGCAGGCTTGGCAGGCCCCCGCCAGGGACCACCAAGCATCAATCACTGTGCCTGGCAGGCCAGAATCTGCCATGCCTGTCCCGGTCTCCCCCATGCACGTGCATGCAAAGACAACACACACCACACACGTGCACACACCACACATATGCACACACCACACATGTGCACACACCACACATATGCACACACACTCCACAAATACCAGCCCCCCACACACACACACATCAATCACTGTGTGTGCCCGGCAGGCCGGAAACTGCCATGCCTGTCCCGGTCTCCCCATGTGCGCACACACAGACACCGCACACCACACACACATGCACACACACACAGAGACACATACCACAAACACGACACACACACACACACCACGTGGTCTGGAACTTCTCTTTTCTGAACAGGCAAAGCCTCACAGCTTTATTTCACACGACAACAGACCCCTTCCCTCCCACTCCAACCCCCAACAGTCCCAAGTGCCTGTCAAAGCCAGAAAATAAATGACACTCATTTGTAGTCGTACTGAAATAAGTTCTCTGGACAAGAATGTAAGGAAGGTGAAAACAACACCCCAAGGCCTCCAGTCATCTCGATGACTCTGACTCACAGGAGCCTGAAGGAGAGGACAGAGGGGACCTGCCCTTGGGATCCACATGCTGTAAATCTTCAAAGGTGCGCCCAGCCTCCTCTTCCCTGATTGTCTGGTGGCCTTGAACCACCAACCTCGAAGGTAGCAGCCCAATGCCTAACCCACAGCACCGCTAGAGTAGAGGCAAAAGGAAATGAAAATACGTACTTACTATAAAAACATTCCCAAACTGTCCTATGTCTGGAACGGAAGGAATTACTTTCTGAATGTATGAAGAAAACAGTCAAGTCTTTAAATTCAAATTCAAGGACTCATAAACTGACCTCCAAGCAGCTCCACCTGTCTCCACTTTCCCCTCACGCCTCTCAAAGGTGTTGCTCAGTGTTGTTGTACTTGTTAGGTGCCAGTGGTGTACAAAATGAAAGACTGCCTGGGCCTATGCTATCCTCATAATCCTGTGTGAGTCCATTTCTGTAGCCTCTGTGTCACTCCATCTCAACTAGGGGCTTCTCCTTTGTCATTGACCTTCTGCTCTAGCAAGCATGATATCCCCTTCCAGAGACTGGCAGGAGTAAGAAGATAAATATTGTCTCTTGAGCTCGTTAGCATGAGAGAGAGAGAGAGAGAGAGAGAGAGAGAGAGAGAGAGAGAGAGAGAGAGAGAGAGAACTGGCTTCCCTGTTGCCACCATGCAGGAGTCACACGTGCCCCCTCTGCATCCCCCTTTACCTGCCGTGTCCAGACAGCAGCCATCCCTCCCACACCACTGCGCTTCTATGCTGGGTCTGAGAACTCTGCAACAGCCACACAAAACTCTCAGAAACCGTGCACACTTATGAGGGTTTACTGGGCACGTTAGCAGGTGACCACAAGTTGGGATCAGCACACAGTGAGGATACACTCGTTGGTCCACAGCACCACCGCTCCTTAGCCAGTGGCCAGGTGTCCCTCTGGTCCTCAGCCGCCCAGCCCAGCCACGTGGTTCCTTGGCTTCTGGCTGTTGCCCTGCCTCACCATCCCATAGTCCAGGAGGCTCCTCTGTTGGCTCCTGGCTTCCTGGCCTCCGCCTCTGATCTCGGCCTGGGTCCTTTCCCTCTGTCCCACAGCCTCTGTGCCACCGTTGCTCCTTCCTCTGGCCTGGCCTCCCACACTTCACACAGAGACTTTGAGTGTGCTCTTCTTGCAATGGCCTTGTGCTTCCTGGCTGTTTCCTGCCAGGAGTCTTATCCTTACAGCTAGTGGTGGCAACTTAAACACACTGTTTGCAGAGTCCCGCCCAATCGTTTGGGCGGAGTTACAGAGGCCTGAGCAGAAGAGCCATCATAAACGTTGTTCATCACAGTATATCTATATATTTCCATAACCATCAATATTATCTCTATTAATAACGATAGTCCTACAAAAATAATATTTTACATTGGAGGAAAAGGAAGCTTAGAGAAGTACATTGAATTATACAATGCTGCTTCGCATCTAAGTGAAAAAATCTAAATTCATGAATCCATCCATACCTGATTTTAAAAGCCAAGTATTTTCAGATCTCTCCTATGTCTCGCTCTTACTCCCATAGTGCTTTAGTTCAATTCTGCACTGTGCTACTTTTGGAGGCATGATAGTAAGGATCCATGAATGTGTCCTCGTAGTAAACGTCTGCACTATGCTTCGTCTGGAGGCATTATAGTAAGGATCCATGAATGTGTCCTCGTAGTAAAAGTCTGCACTATGCTTCGTCTGGAGACATTATAGCAAGTGATCTATGAATGCGTCCTGTATTTCCCACACATACCACTCGATCTTTGACTCCCTGCAAACAGGGCACAAGCTTTCTCCATCACCATCCCATGCTCAATGTTGGTTGAGTATGTGATAAATATGAATAGTCCCTAAGACTAGCACTTTTCAATCATTGATTGTTTACACTTGTGTGTATGATGGATATTGTTATTAATAAAGTCCTAATCTGCTACCTGTAAATGTGACTTTGGTTGGACATAAAGTATTTGAGATGTTATTGGATATGCTAGCATGAGGTCATACTGGAGCAGGGTGGGCCCCATTCCTCTGAGTACTGTCCTTTGTAAGAGGATAAGATCCTGAGCATGGACAGAGGGAAAGTGGATGCCATGTGCATTGGCCCAGGGGGTGATGCTGCAGCTACAATTAAAGGAGAGCTTGGAGCTGCCAGATGTGAGAAAACATCAGGTTCTTCCCCTAAATCACTGGTCTCCACACTTATTTGGTTCATGGCCCCATTTCAGAAAAAATATCACTCAGTGCAGTGCATCCTGGCAATTAAAAATGTCTCTACTTTAGCCCATAATCCCAGATAAAGGGTAAGGTGTCTGCTTCTTTTTTCCCCCTCTGGATTATTGCAGTGGACCCCAGGGCGATATCACCCACTTTAGCAAACACTGCTCTAGATCCTGTGGTGACAGCAGGCCTTCATAGCACTCTTTGTCATTTTCGTGTACCATCTATCCCCTGGCCTCCACCACCACTACCCCTCATTCCCTGTATTTGCTTGCTCTGGGTCTATGCTGCTCCTGATGAGGAAGCAGTGATTAGGTTTAGGCTATCCCCTAAACTGATCCAGCCTCACTGACGCACAGGGTCACGTCCACAAGTTAAGCTTGGGCTTAGTATCTCAAAATATGTGTTTGAGGGAAACTTCCATTCAAAACTTGATTTAAAAATATACATCAGAATCTTCTCGCTGAAGACAAAGATACTCTGTCTTGGGGTTGAAAGATCACTGGATCTATTCTGTCAGAAAACCTCCCTCAGTTGGAGTAGAATTCTACTACGGACGACCAAAGCTATTGTGTGCACAGAAGCAGACTGCTACAGGTGTCTCCCGCTGAGCCACTGGGGGCTCCCAGCCACAATCATCTATTGGTCAACAGCTGAGCAGTCACCTAGTCAGCCTGCACTGACAGACTCCAGGAATGACCAGCTTCAAGTTCGCACTACATTTTAGTGAAGAGCAAACTCACCAGGCAATGCGAGGAAATAGCAAGACAAAGACTGCCTCCGTTTATTGTTTTCTTTTTCTGACTCAAAATTGCAGCTACCATAGAAACAATACAAAGTGATTGGATGCCATGTCCATTGGCATGTGCACCGTCCAGGACTGCTTTTACCTTACAATCGTAGGGGTGAGCTGCAGAAACTGAGACCACATAACCATAAAGCTAAAAATACTTAAGATCAGGATCCTTATGAAAAAAGTGGGTCAACATTTGCAATTAGCCCCGAGCCTACTTTGAATTATTTGCATATAATTTACTATGTGACGTGACAGTGAGTTGGCCAGCACTGGACATATTCCAGCTGGGGCGCGTATCAAACAAGAATGTCACCGTCCGGATTCCTGCATTAAGATGGGCTCTGGCTAGCCTCTAAGCCTCTCAAACTTCTCAGCCGCCCTATTAATAATGCATTTTATTTCATTGTGGATAAAGGTATCATTTTACTTATTTTGCCAAAAATGTTGTATTTGTAGTCTAAATTTCATAGGAAGGCTTCAGAAAACATGGTTACCACTTCAATTATATGCAGATGTTGAATCTATGTTAACTTAACTTGTAATTACTTTTATACTAGAAAATCTCTAATGGTGAAGAATGTAAACTCACAAAAATCAAACAAACATTTATTGAGTTAGGAGCCATGCATCGTGAGAGACGATTTCGTGTTCTTAATCATTCCACAAACAAAATCAACCCTTTTCACTAAAGAAAGAAACAAAATCAAGGCTCAGAGAACCAAATAACTTTCTTAAAGTTACTCTAAAGTTAACAACAGAGATGATATGGGAACGCAGGGCTCAAGGTTTCCAGAGTTCAACACTGTCATGCCGTTCTGAGAGCTCTCTGCTGCCGCTGGTCAGGTCTGACATTTTAACTAATCAAGGATTCCACCTCATCATCCCAGCAATGCCCTGGTGCTTTTTAGACACAAAGATGGAGTACTTGAAGGACTTAAACATTAATCAAGAGCCTCATCCCATCCTCCTCCTGACACTGAGCTGGAGACCCCTGCAGCTGACAGGGAGCTTGAGTGGCTTGATAGAATACCCGAGCTGACTGCGGTCACAGTTGGTTCTGCTGAGCAGAGACACAGCCCTGATTTGATGAGAGTGGTGATTTTTAAAAGAACCTTGTTTGAAGAGAAACAAAAGGCATTTAGCAGCCTGCTTTCTGGTCCCAATCTGTCGCAAAGGCGGCACATTATAAAAACATTAGCACTCAACCAAGGCTTCAGCAATCCCTGAATGGATGTTCAGACCGGTGACAACGATTTATCAGCACCCAGAGCCACAGTTGGACACAAGCAATCCTCTGAGGTCCTGACATGGGACCAAGGCTTTGTGCACGAAAAAATCAGACTTGGAATCTCTCGGTGCACTTAAGTTCTCTCCATGTCAGGCAGTTACAGGCTTGACTTGGGCACAGGGTATGACTCAAGATGATGTTTCCAAAGTGAGCAGATGGCACAACCCATGTTCCACACAGAGAGAGAGATCATGCCCAGCTAACATGAGAATTTTGACAGGGCACCAAATAATGCATTTATCAATCCTGACATAGTATCTGACAGGGGCTGCCTGCTGGCCCCACTCCCATCACAGCGTGGCAAAACCTTCCCAATTATTGAGGTCACAGATGTCAGAGCTTTCTTTGCACGTATTCTGAATCTCAGAGTTGCCCTCTGTATCTCTTTATTTTTTCTCTAAAATAAAACTTGGGTCTCTCATCACATGGTCAAGCGCATAATGGTGCCTTGCATCAGCTTTGGGGAAATCCACGATGCTCAACAGAAGTGAAGGTCAATGTGGTGGGCATTCAGATTCTTTCTACCATTTCATTGTGTCCCTTGCCTAAGCTTTTCTGGTGGACAAAATGAGAAAGGGCCCTGAAGTGGGAATTAGAAATTCTTGACTCTGGTCTCCTCATGCGCACTCCCTCAATACAATAGCACCTTGCTCAGCTAAATGGTCATTTCATGATACCCACCTTCCTGACATGATCGCTGAAGACAGACGTGTGCATAAGTAAACGTGGTGAAGAAAGCTGATGGTGCCCAGCTATCAAAAAGATATAGCATCTGGTGTCTTAAAGGCTTGAACGCAAACAAGCGGCCATCTAGCTCGGAAGAAACAAAGCCCACAGATAAGAAGCACACAAGCCTAAGTGAACACAAGATGTTGAAGGGATCAGGTAGCAGACACCAAAGAACAAAATCCATCAATGTGTGATCACCTTCCCCACATAAACGCTGAAGACAATTGTGTGCATAAATAAGTGTGGTGAAGAAGGCTGATGGTGCCCGGCTATTAAGAGATATAGCGTCTGGGGACTTAAAGGCTTGAAAGTAAACAAGCGGCCATCTAACCCAAAAGCAACAAAGCCCACATGGAAGCAGCACACCAACATGTGTGATCATGAAGGGCCGAGGGGACCAGGTTTCAAGCAACAAAAGTGGGGGTGAAAATCATATCATCGTGAATGAGGGGAATGCATGATGTGGACCCAATGCCCATCTGTAGCAAATTGGATATCCCCTGCAGAGGCGTAGTGAGTGGGGAGGAGATGAGTCACTCAGGCTTCAGTGTAGCAATAATGAAACTCACAACCTTCCTCTAGTTCTTAAATGCTTCCTCCCCTACAACTATCATGATCCCAATTCTACCTTGCAAACCTGGTTAGACTAGAAGATGCACAGCAGTACAGTTGGGATCTGGAAACACAGGGAATCTAGGATAGATGAACCCCTCAGGACCAGTGGTGAGTGGCGATACCGGGAGGGAATGGGGCTTAGAAAGGGGGAACCGATCTCGGGGATCTACATATAACCTCCTCCCTGGGGGATGGGCAACAGGAAAGTGGGTAAAGGGAGACGCTGGGCAGTGTAAGATAAGATAAAATAATCATTTATAAATTATTAAGGGTTCATGAGGGAGGGGGGACCTGGGAAGGAGGGGGAGGGAATAAATGAAAATGAGCTGATTCCAGGAAACCAAGCGGAAGGCGAATTTTGAGAATGATGAGGGCAATGAATGTATAAGGGTGCTTTACGCAATTGATGTATGTATGGATTGTGATGAGTTGTATGAGCCCCAACAAAATGATTATTTAAAGAAATTCTTGACTCTATTTCCTGCTATCCCATTAACTTTCCAAGTGTTAACATCCTAAACATGAACAGCGACTGGCCTCTCCTTGTCTGAAGGAGGAGTAAAGGAAATCAGACCCTTCAGGTCATAAGAACGTCAGTGTTCATGACCCTGAGACTAGAACTAGTTGGTGTCCAGCCACTACTACTTACAGCTCTGAATAGAATCACTTTTAAAAATCCTGCACAGAGTGGTGGGGAAACGTGGGGGAAGCACCCTCAAAATCATAAAGCAACGTAGCTTACTGATCTGATAGTGATTTGTTAACCTGCCAAACCTATGGCCCTCTGTCATTCTTCAGGTCTGTGGTCAAACTGAATCCCAAAGGCTTAGTATTTATAAAGCAATAAACAAGTCTATAAGGGGGACAAAACATCAGTGAGGTTCTCATATCTTAGAATAATTAACCACTGCGCTGCAAAGGGAAAACTTCACCCACAGACAGACTTCAGAAGGGTTAAGAATGAAATAGAAACAAGAGCGAGAGGGAAGAAGTGAGATGTGGTCTTACATTGCGGGGATTGCCATCGGTGAGAGGGAACCAAATGTGCGCAAACTGTTGTATATAAAACTAATAACCTGTTTGTAAACCTTCACCTCCAATCCCCAATAAAAATATGTTTTTGTTTTAAGGAAATTTAGACCTTGATAAACCTTTCTTCCAGATGGAGGGAGTGTTAAGAACAACTTGCAAATACATGAAAGTGTAAGTACCTGGTAGCTAAATGGCTCTTGATTGCTGGTACTCAGATGAATGATGGATAAAAGACCAGACAAATCTTTGCCACTAGAGGCTACTTACGCTTTGTAGCTTTGATTTTCCCTTTTCTCTCCGAGGAGGTGGGTCTGAGCTTCACAGGGGAGATGGAGGCTGGTTTAAGGAAGGACACGTCACACGGGCAGTCCTGTGCCTATGAAGGGGCTGCATGGAGACAACCTGCAGGGAGAAGGGGAGAGCGAGACAAACAGGGGACCTAGCATTGCGTGCCACTGGGTACTGAGTGCAGCCCTGCTTGGTAAGAAGGAAGCACAGCACAGCCCTGCACGGACAAACGAAGCAGCAAGTTTTTGCTTTGTCTGAGGTCATCGTTGCAGCAGTAGATTAAGGTGCGGAGGTGCAACTGGGAAGAAGAGTGTTGACACAGATGAAGAAACTAAATTCATAAATACTAGGTGTGATGGGTCCTTATATGGAGCGTGGCTTGTGCTGTAAAGGTTGAAGTTCTATGCCAGATCAAGCACCTGGCAGCCTCCACAGCACAGACCAGTGAACTTGGATTTCTTACATCAGCTTTGCTGTTTATAGTAGTCCAGGGCACCCCGTGCACCACGAGCGCCAAAGGTCCATGGCAGAGCTACTTAGCCTGGTGCCCAGATCCAGACTTGTGCTCATCTTCCAGGTAAGGATCTGCGGAGCTTCACATGAGTAATTTCCAGATAATTTTGTCAGGTGGTTTCTCAGTTTTGTTTACTATTACAGTTATAATTTTTACATGGTGTCTACCATCTAAAGATTCTAAAGAACTCAATAAAACTGATATATGGATATCATCATCCCAAGGAGATTTCTGCATAATCTAAGGCATTTTCCCTTTATTTGGTGTAGTTGAGGGTTTGCCTCTCAATACCAACAGATATTAAATAGCTGTACTTTGTTTCAAGGAAGTCTGTTTTAGAGAGAAGAAATAAATATTTTGTCCTCTCTAAAGTTCATTTCAGATTTATATAGAAGTAGTTATTTATACACAATTAATTTAAACATTACTGTGTGATTTTTAAATGCATTATTTTAATTAATATATAACAAAACTGTATTTACATTTTTAAATCAGAAATTCTACATTTTAGATAAGAGAATGGTTTCCAAGCTATCTAGGTCAAACCTTCACCTGGCATTTAAGAGAACTCAACCACAGAAAGTAAGTGACTTTTCCGTGGTTGCAAAGCAGGCTCGCGCTCCGTGTGGAAGTGTGGCCGCTCCTCGCTATGTCAACAAGTGACATTGTCAGAGAACAGCAAAAGTTGCAGACTAATTTCATATATATATATTTACTCACTCAATAATCATGTAAAGTCCTGTGAAACTTTGACCCTTGAGATATGAAGAGCTAGAACCAAAGGCACAAGAGCTCAGCTCCAGGTAGAAATCCTCAGTTGACCCAGAGTTGAATCAGACCCTCCTGCTCCATGTTACCAAGTTCTGTATATCATTTTATCACAGATTGCTAGATTTCCTTTAAAAGACCTGCTCATGTCTCTCTCTTCTCCTCTACTATGTTCTAAGTGAGAGGATATTGAAGTAAAGGACAAATGCTCTCCGTAGTTTTAATTTTGTAGCAAATACTTACTGCAAATGTTGATTCAAGTGAAGTAGATTGCTTTTCTTCACTAAATAATACCAGTGAATGGGAACTGTCAATTGTTTACTTCAGCAAGAAAAATAATTAATACAAACATACATAGGTAAGTATGACAAGTAGGTTTTGTGTCAATTTGGCTGGGCCAGGATTCCCAATGTTTGGCAGTTAAGACCTAGCTAAGACCCCACAATGTGACCAAACATAAGTAATTTATTCCATAATGTAATCTGCTATAAGCCACAACAGAAGATCTCAGGTCACAGCCTGAGGCAATTCAAATGATATTTCTTGGGGTGGGGTGGGGTGGCCTACCTCCAAGATAAGTGGACAAGAGTGCTTGTTTTTTGTGGAACCTGGATCCTGGTCTGACTCATCATCAATCTCAGGTTTTGAGGCAATGGTTGGCCAAATTGCCCGCTAATCCTAGGAGTCACCAGTGGCCTGCAATCAGCCAGTTGACCGTGGATTCATTTGTCTCCAAAGCAATTAGCCTATTGTCTCCCGGGTGATCTTGGATGCATAGATCCTATAGCTACCCGAGTTTGGAGAAGCCTCCAGTCTAGCATTTGACCTCGAGACCTACCTAGACTTGGACTTACCCACTTCTACACCTGTAGGAGCCACTTTCTTGATATAAATGTCTATGTCTGGACACATTTCTATATTTATATCTTCACATATATACACATCATTGGTTTTGCTTCTATGGTGAACTCACCCTAAGGTAGAGGCTAAGTCGAAGTGTATTGTTACGAGTGTTCCAATTCATACAAGTTTGGTTTATTCAAAAGAAAGTATGTTTAAATATCTCTCTGCAATCAGTGGATGGCAACAGACAAGTTATCTCAGTAATGCAAACCTTTGCCTTAAACTCATGAGAGTGGCCTCCAAACAAAGGTCTTGTTCTAAAAAGTGGCTTCCTGGGTTCTCTGCTGGACCAATTCAATCTAGGCAGATAAGGCAGCTCGTTATTTGGGACTCCAAAGACATAGAGCCATAGTTATTTTATTAGGACAATCATGGAGATTTATTAGGAGGACCCTTTCAGAAATTGGAAACTGTATTGGTGAGGAAAAAGTCTAGGAAAGTTGCTCAGTTGCTCTTTTACTTTTTAACGTGCCCAATGTAACCAGGCACGTGCTCATTCTTCAAGGCTACCCTGTGGACATTTTGTTGGGAAAGCTTATCACATCCACCCTGCAGCTCTGACTTGCTTGTTTAGATATTTTTGATTCCCCAAATTAAAACAATTTTTAAAAGGAACACAACTTGTATCCCTTTGGGCATGCCAGAACTGTCTTTTGACATGATGAAAAGCAAAAAAAAAAAAAAAAACACAGAACTCTTCAGGGAAGAGCTAGAGAGCGGCAGATACCACCATCTTCAGAAGATAGACCAAGATGGAGGTAAGTTCCTGTTCTGAAACTTTTATTTAATGAAGTTTATATGTTTTTACATACTTTAGACTTACCCATGTAATAAAGCATTCTTTGACTTTCACTGAGCCCTGGCGGCTCTGCAGGTTAAGGGTTGACAAGGTTGATGGTTTAAACCCACCAGCTGGGTGGGAGAAATAAGGCCAGCTGCTGCCCCAGATTTAGTTTCTGAAAAACCCAGACAGCACCACTCTGAGTTAGAATGGATTCCATGGAAGTGGGGGCAGGCTCAGTTTATTGGATAAATATGATCTACCAATATTTTAGAGATTACATTATACATATTATAATAAATACCTTACTCTCTCTATATATAGCAATATTTATCCATATGTAGATGTACACCCACATATATATATAGTTAATTAAGGACCAAGGTTATAGCAATAATGAAAAAGCCTTTTCAGTAAAAACATCAAATTATATAATTCATAAATATAACTATGAATTATGTTTATTACACTATATAATTAATGGCAAAATATGGTATGAGTTATTGTGTAATGACAACAATTGATTACAATCATTATTTTAAAATAAATGTTTTTAAAAATTCAGAGTTTGCCCTACTGGAAACATCACAGCTTCAAGCCTTAAGCTTGATTTCACCATGCAAATAATTCAGATATAATTATGCATTGCAAAAAAGCCACCATCACATCTGATTGTCAATTGCCAAGTCAACCATCTTTTCTTTCATAAAGAAAGTGTGGACTCTTGGCAGCATGTGATCACTGCAAACCTTCACAGCTTTCCCTATTACTGGTTTCCTGCTGCAAATTTCAGCAGATTGGACACACGAGGTGTCACTATATTTAAAAGTTCATGCTGAACATTTTGCTCAGTTGGAAAAGATTAAGAGCCCTGAACGATGTAGTGCTTTCAGCATGTGTTCAGGGAAACAGTGGTGTCGGTGCCCCCTCTAATGTGCACCCTGCCAGCCAAAGACAATCCCGACATTTCTCCATCCACTTCACTGAAAAGAGTTAGAAACGAGTCACATTACATTTCTGAATGGCAATCTCTCTGCATTGTATTGCACCTTTATAATATAACAAGCTGCCCACACAAAACAAAAAGAAATCTATTCGCTTTATTTTTGCAAAGGGAAATCTGGTCCTCCTAAACAATACACCTTTTATCATAGATTATGCCTGAATCTGCATAATACCAATGCAATAACTTTAAAAATAAAAATACAACAGAAGGAAATTTGGTAACTCTGCTGGTTATTTTGTCTTCTTCTGGTCAAATGATTGGGTCAACTGGCATTGCCACTGAGGTGCCGGAATTGAGTGCTTTCCTCTCACTCCTGGTGGGAGAGTAAGTTCAAGCCACCATTAGGTAAAAATTCAGGCATATTCTTTCCTTTTCACTCAATTTAATCAATTCCTGTATATTTTACTGGTTCTGTTCAATTGCCACTTCTTCCAGTCCTCCAAGTGGAAATTTATTTAATTTCTATTTTTATTGTTTTGTACCTTTAAAAAATTTTTAATTTATCCCATGTGCTTTTGCAATGAAGCACTAGAATAAAGGGGGAAAATGCAGTGCGATTTACTATTGATTCAAATGGTCATAAACAAAGTCAGTTTACAGACACAAGCCCTCTGATGACGAAGCCTTGAGGTGGGCTATGGTGAAGGAAGACATGGAATTTGATCGGTCACGGAGGGAACACTCAAGGGGATGGAGATGTGTAATATTCTTTTCTAATTTTATGTTTCATTGTCATGGATTTTAGTCAGCTTAAAGAGCTTGAAAACTTTTAAATAACACTCTTGCAGCCCAGAGATTCAGCACAGGAACGTTGACCACATTCCTCTCACACACCCAGATTGGCCAGCTTGTTAGTCATTGGTGGGGACTCGGCACATCCTCCGTCTCTCCATTGCTTTGTCAGTGTCCACCCTTAATTCCAATGGCCTGGAAGAATCCTCCGTTAGAATATCTTCTCACTGCTTCCCAAGTTTTCTTGCTTTCCACATGGATTGAGCGTGGCTGTCAGTTCATCTCCCAGTTATGTTCAGGTAAAGTCACCTGTCTGTCTAGCTGTCAGCTGATAGCCGTGGCCTCTTTCTGCGGTATGAACACTATCCAAGAGCTAACTACCATCTGGGACAGGGTACGGGAGCTGAGTCGTGTTGGTCAGTACGGAGCCTACCTGTGGCCGCCCCGTGGGTATACTCTTTTCCAGTCAAGGGATAGATTCTTTCAACTCAATATCTTCACCTGAGAGTGTATCTTTCCGTTGCATTTTTTAATCCAATTTCCTTCCTTCAAGGTCTCCTGCCATAATTGGCCAGTTATGTGACAGTGTATATTTTAGCACACAATTGTGGTTCTATTTCCATTACTGCATTGATGTGTACCCTTCAGTAACCCATTCACCCTCTCTCTTGTGCCACCTCTCTGAAGCAAATGGTCCAGTTGTCTTCTAAAGAGAAGGTTTTGTAAACATTTCTATCATGATTAAACTATAGGTAATTAAAACCCAACATTTAAAAAATTACCTATTATTCATCCTGTCTACTCTCCTTTTACTCACGCCGCATGTGCTTTTGAGGTCTCTGTTGTGGTTCCAACAGAAACCCAGTCATTCAGGGAAAAACCTGGCTTTTTTCTCCTGCTTTTACTCCATCTTCACAAACCATACCTGGTTGCTTCGACATCACGAGTGAAACTCTAACTTACTGTGGTCTTTTCTGTGGACTGCCAATCACCATTTCATCTGAATTTATGCAATCATCAATCTCCGCCTCTCCTCTCAACCCCTTCTCTGCCGTTTCACTACAGCCATCTTTCTGAAACAGAAGCAACCGTGTAATTCTTATAGTTTCGGAAAACCTACTATGACTCCCATTAGCCTATTGGGCTAAATCAAAACTCTCAAGTGCATTGTAAAAATTGGTCAACCCTCTTGCTTTCTATCTATATGGTCAGTCTGTGCTCAGGCCTATGTTGACTTAATTTCCATCTTCACACTTTAGTATTTTCCCCTTTCTCTGTGCTCCCACTTTGTGCCCTGGTGAGACAGTGCTTAAGTATTGGGCTGCTAAGGACAGATCAGTAGTTTGAAACCACCCAAGTACCATAGGAAAACGATGAGGCTTTCTGCTCCCATAGTCTCATAAATACACAGAGGCAGATCTACCCTGTCCTACATGGGTGCTACAAGTTGGAATGAATTTGATGACAGTACTTTGAGTTTCTATGCTCCCAGAGCATATTTACATGCCTCTATACTTCAATGAAGTCGCCGAATGGTGCAATTATGTAACACAAGGGACATCTAGCTGGTAGTTTGGAAGTTCCTGTCCACCCAGAAGCATCTCAGAAGAAAGTTTTGGCAATCTACTTTCTAAAAATCAGTCACTGAAAACCTCATGGATCACATAGCCATCATGAATTGGGATTGCGGCAATGGGGACAGTTGGTTACTTTTAATATTTTGTTTCGTTTATTCATTTTATTTCGTTGTTGGGTTCCATTGAGTCAGTCCTGAGTCATAGTGACCTTATGCTCGACAGAACAAAACACTGCCCAGTCTTGTGCCATCCACACAACTGTTCTTAAGCTTGAGCCCATTGATGCAGCCTCTGTGTCAATCTATCTTGTCAAAGTTCTTTCTATTTTTTGCTGTCCCATTACTTTAACAAGCATGATGTCCTTCCTTCTCCAAACATTAGTTTCTCTGGATAACATGTCCAAAGTATGTTAAATGAAGTCTTGTCATCTTTGCTGCTATGGAGCACTCTGGCCATACTTCTTCCAAGACAGTTCTGTTTGTCCTTTTAGAACAGTGGTTCTCAACCTGTGGGTCGCGACCCTTGTGGGGGGTCGAATGACCCTTTCACAGGGGTCGCCACATTCATAACATTAGCAAAATTACAGTCATGAAGTAGCAAAGAAAATAATTTAATGGTTTTGGGCGGGGGGAGGTCACCACCACATGAGGAACTGTATTAAAGGGTCACGGTATTAGAAAGGTTGAGAACCACTGTTTTAGAACCACTGTTTCACGATCCTTTCAATAGTCTTTGCAAGTGCCATATTTCAAATGCATTGATTCTTCTTTTTCTCAATGTCCAACTCTGACGTGCACTTTTGGTCACTGAAAATACGATGACTTGGGTCAGGCACACCAAAGTCCTCAAACACTCATCCTTGCTTTTCAACACTTTCAAGCACGTTTGTGCAGAGATTTATTCAATGAAATGCATCTCTTTAGCTCATGATAGCTGCATCCATGAGCACTGATTATGGATCCAAGCAAGATTAGGTCCTGTGCAGAGCCAATATTTTCTCTGTTTGTCATGATATTGCCTATTACCCAGTTAAGTGGTAATCCATAGTGAAGGCTGAGACCCTTGATCTTCATCAAGCACTTCCAGTCCCCCTACTTTTTAGCAAGCAAAGCTGTCTTATCTGCATATTTCAGGTTATTAATAAGCCTGTCTCCAATCCTTATGCCGCATTCTACATCATATAATTCAGATTCTTTGATTATTTGTTCAGCATACAGATTGAATAAGTGTGATGAGAGGACACAAACCAGATACACATATTTCCTGCTTTTAAAGAATGCAGTGTGCCCTTGTTCACTTCCTACAACTGCCTCCCTCTCCATGTACAGGCTCCTCAGGAGCACAGTGTTCATTTTACAGAAAGTTAGAAGCCTGTATGCTTCACTGAAGAGAATGACAGGAAGATGGGACTAAAGAGAGTAAGAGGTGAGATAATGAGGATATTCATCCAGGCAATATTTCAGATTTCAAATTACTCAGAACATGATAAACAATTAAGTTAGAAAGAGAGGGGAAAGTTTAATATGACAAGATTAAGACTGAGTACACACTGTTGTTAAAGAAAACAAGGAAACCCAGAACACCTTCAGAAAGTGAAGAGTCTTTATTCTCTTTGATTCTCTTCTTTGACTTAGTGAACCTCAAAAGCACTCGGAAACTCCTGCCAGACAAATAAGGAAAAACACAAGAAAAGGCGTGGTAGGTTCATAGACTTCACTGCATTGCTACATTGTTTCCTTTAGTTTAACACAAAGGAATCTACATATAGCCTCCTCCCTGGGGGAGGACAGCAGAGAAAAGGGCAGGGGGAGATGTCAGACAGTGTAATATATGACAAAATAATAATAATATATCAGTGATGAAGGGTTCATGGGGTGGGAGAAGTGGGGAGGGAGGGGGGATATGAGCAGCAGACATTAAGGGCTCAAGTAGAAGGCAAATGTATTGAGAATGATGATGGCAATAAATGTACATATGTTCTTGACAAGATGGATGTATGGATAGATTGTGATAAGAATTGTACGAGCCCCCAATAATATGACTTTAAAAAACACACCTCAAAAGATTTTTATGCACTACGATGGAGTCAATTCCAACTTAGAGTGAACCAATAGGGAAGAGAAAACTGACCTCATATGGTTTCCCCTGTCAATCTTCAGGGGATAGAAAGTGTCATCCATCGCCCATGGATCGGTGGGTGGGTTTAACTACCTATCTTGTGGCAGAGCCCTACCAGCTCTGTGGTATAAGTGTTGGACTAACCACAAACTCGCCAAGCACTACTCGGGAGTTAGATGTGGCTGTCTGCTCCCATAAAGATGGATAACCTTGGAAATATTACAGAGTCACTCTGAATAGGAATTGACAATACAGCAGAGTTTTGTTTTGTTTTGACCCTATAGTCAATAGTCCAGTGCTAGCCCACACCAACAAAAAGGCATCTTCAGACTATGGTGAGCATGGAGAATACCAGTGCAGAGAGAAAGATAAGTGGTTATAATTTCTGTGTAATGTATGTAAAATTTTAAGTTGTTAGAATATGAAAACATTACTGACCCCCCAATTTAAAATTATACATTCCAAAATAATTGTTTGATTCTTATACCCCCTTTAGCATTACCTGATAATGGTATGTTTTGCCTTGATCTTTCTCTATTTGAGAAAAGACAAGTAAATGTTTTAACCAAACCAAACTCAGTGTCATTGAGTTGGTTCTGACTCGTGGCGACCTTATAGGACAGGGTAGAACTGCTCCCATGGGTTTCTGACACTGTTACTCTTCATGGGGTAGAAAACCTCATCATTCTACCGTGGAGGAGCTGGTGGTTCTGATCTGCTGATCTTTCGGTTAGCAGCTCAACATATAATCAATGCACCACTATGGCCCATGCTGTAAGGAACTCCTAAAAGAACCACAGCCGTGCTGACGGTGCCTCCATAAACATCTACCTTTTGGCTCATGCTCCAAATAGTCCGTGGAGAAGTATCGCTATGAAATAAGGACAAAGAATCTCCTGTCTATTCAAGATTGAGGTAGAGGTGCATGCTGTAGGATTAAAAGCAAGATGCCTTACCTCTTAGATACAGCCTGAGAAGACCAAATCCACAAAACCCAAGAGTCACATTCTTTGCTCCCTCCTTGTGAGACTGCGACCACATCGTAGAGCCAAGAAAATAAGGGAGTTTTCCATTTACATCTTGGGAGTTGTGTGCTTGGCCTCTCCCAACTTGACACCCTGCTCCCTTGCTGTTTTCTCCTCTCACATAGCAACACGAGTGATTTTGGTGACCAACGCCATGGAGTACTGGAAAGTTGAGGTGGCAAAATAGAAAACCTGCAATCTGGTAGGTATGCTTGACCCCACCTTGTTCTCATCCATGTTATAGCCCTAAACCAATATTCAAGGCCAAGAAAACTCCAGAAACTGGGCTATATGTCATGCATCTTGATAACCATAGAGGGAGTCCCCTCTTCCACTTACCACTTCTTTCTGGTTCTCTAGGCGTTAAGAATCTCCTAGGAGATTCCTACCATCATTCTAGTCCACTCAAGGAAAACAAGCAAAGGAACCACAATCTGTCCCTCTGAGGAAATTAATCCCAGCAAGAAGATGGTAGATAACCCTAATTGTGCAGCTCAGCTTGTGGTTGCAGTTCATTGTGACTATTTTTGATAATTATCTGTCATTGTTATCGAGTGTTGTTATCACAGAAATGCTACAAATGGGTGGCTTTGACAGAAGAGTTTTATTTTCTCACAGTTTGGGAGGTTGAAACTTTGAATCCAGCGTCCTGCCTCAGGGGGAAGTCTCCGTGTTGGCTGGGAAAGAAGGCCATTGTCTCTGCAACTTGTGACTGGTTTCTCAGGGATCTCTGTGTGGCTTGGCATCATCTCTTCTTGCTCACAAGCTTGTTTAATATCTTTCATATCCCCAAAGAAATGGACTCAAGATATATGAGAGGGATCCCCTCTCTAAAAAATACAGAGAAATTGTTTTCAAAGCTATGTATTTCATTAAAAAAAAACTTATCGGGAAGGTGAGCATCATGAAATGTCAATTTAATAGAACAAAGTATTCTTACATTGAAGGAATACTTGAATGGAGGCCAAATGTCCATCTGCTACCTATAAATATATGCACATAGCAGACAAAGCTGTTGCATAAACAAATGTAGTGATGAAAGCTGATGGTGCCCGGCTATCAAAATATATAGCGTCTGGGGTCTTAAAGGCTTGAAGGTAAACAAGTAGCGATGTAGCTCAGAAGCAACAACGCCCACATGGAAGAAGCACACCAGCCTGTGTGATCACAAGGTGTCAATGGGATCAGGTATCAGGCATCAAAGAACAAAAAAATCATATCAATGTGAATGTGGGGGAGTGCCTAGTGGGAACCCAAATCCCATCTGTAGGCAACTGAACATCCCCTTACAGAAGAGTCGCGGGGAGAAGAGAAGCCAGTCAGGGTGCAGGGTAACAATGATGAAACATACAAATTTCCTCTAGTTCTTCAATGCTTCCTCCCCCCACCCCTGCCCCTATCATAATCCCAATTCTACCTTACAAATCTGGCTATACCAGAAGATGTATACTGGTACAGATAGGAGCTGGAAACACAGGGAACGATCCCTTCTGGACCAGTGGTAAGAGTGGCAATACGGGGAGGGTGGAGGGAGGGTGGGGTGGAAAAGGGGAACCGATTACACAGATCTACATATAACCTCCTTCCTGGGGGGCAGACAACAGAAAAGTGGGTGAAGGGAGATGTCGGACAGTGTAAGACATAACAAGATAATAATTTATAAATTATCAAGGGTTCATGAGAGAGGGGGGAGTGGGAGGGAGGGGGAAATGAGGAGCTGTTGCCAGGGGCTTAAATGGAGAACAAATGTGTTGAGAATGGTGAGGGCAACGAATATACAAATGTGCTTACACAATTTGTGGGTGTATGGATTGTGATAAGAGTTTTATGAGCCAAAAAAAAAGAGTTTTATGAGCCCACAATAAAATGATTTAAAAACAAAACTATATAACCTTCAAAGGACTCTCATTACACTGAATACATTTGTCTAGTCTGCGATTCTATTTTCAGAAACATTTTTCAAACTCATCTATTTGGATGGTTGACAGTACCTCCCTCATTTTTTTCTTCTCTTCTATGTCCTCAAATCACTGTTTTTTCGTATCTTCCTTCATTCTTGGAACAAAGAGAAGTTGCATGGAGGAGGTCAGGTGAGTCAGGTGCATGGGGCAAGAAAGGCTTGCCATGTTTTGCCAAAAGCTAGACCTCTGAGATGGCTGCGTGTGCAGATGCGTTATCGTGGTGGCAGAATCAGCCCTGTCTGTCACAAATCAGGCCTTTTGGTCATTCACTGTTAACACAGTCTTTTTGGTACCTGTAAGTACCAGAAAGTTTGGTTTAAGTCTGACCTGGCGAAACAAAATGACATCAAAAAACAAATGACCATCATCTTGATCTTTGATTTCGCTTCATGAACATTTTGGGGACAAGGGCATGATGGTGTTTTCTACTGGCTTGACTGATGTTTGCTTTCTGTCTCATAAGAATATCACCACATCTGGTCATCAGTAATGATCTTGGGGTGGGGGGGGGGAGTCTTGGGTCACTTCAGAGCTATTCTTTCAAAGCACGGCATATTTCCACTTTACTCTCTTTGTCCTGCTCGGTCAGAACCCGAGGCACACATTTCACAGCAACCCTTCTCATCCCCAAATCTCTCATTGAAAGTCCCTGAAACGAGCTCCAAGATATTCCAGATAACTGTCTCATTTCTTCAACGGTCCATCATTGGTCTTTGAACACAAGTGCATGAATTTTGTTGACATTTTCATCTGTTTGGGAAGTTGATGAACATCCAGAATGAGGTTTGGCATCAATTGACATTTCACCTGTTTTGAAGATAAGAAACCACTCGTACACTTGAGTTTTCCCCATAGCGCTATCCTTGTAAACTTTGTTGACCATCATAACAGTTTCTGTGGCATTTTTCCTGAGCAGGTAACAAAATTTCACAGTAGCATGCTGTTCTCTTAAATCAGCGATTACAAAAAACGAGATTCAAGCAAAACTTCTTTTATGAAAAAATTTACTGTGACCAGAGAAAACCTTCCCAGGTGACACCATTGGGTGTACTAACTCAGAGTGAGTTTCTTGATGTTCCCCTAGCAGGAAAAATGCATGCTATGAAAGGTCTGCCCTTCAGAGCTTTCTCCTGTTTTGGGTTTTGGGGTTTTTTGGGGGGGGTACCCCCTTGTGCTCTACATGAATCCTACCTCACTAACAATGACAACCAAAACACAAAACGCATTATCCCCCAGTACATGCTGCACAGAGTTACCCTCTAGCACAGAGTAGATGTTCCAGAAACTGAACCTTGTGAAGGCAGATCACCACATCTTTCATCTCAAAGTGGCTAGTGGAGTCCAGCCACTGAATGAGGAGCCAGCAATCAGCACTCGGCCACGGCAGCACCAGGGCTCCTTCAACAAAGAGCCCAGTCCAAGTGGGGTCTATAAGCATGGACTCTGAATTTAGAGTTTACAACACATATTTTACAAAACATATCCAATCGAGAATGCCGCATTAGTGGTGTGCACTCTATGACAGAATGGAATATTTTTCCTAACATCTTCCTCAAACCTCTAAAACGTACAATTATATCTGTTATTACTATTTATTGTTTCAGTCCTTGAAATCCTTGGAACGTCTGTTGTTTGTTGTTAGGTCCCTCAATCAGATAATGACCCTATGTACAAAAAAAGCTACAGTTGAACGCTATACCCTGATGTCCTATCCCTACTCAGAACTCAGGCAGCACATGCTGCCAACTCCAAGGATTTTGCTCAGACATTTTCCACCTGGTGTCCCTCCCTCCCCTCCTCTGCAAACACACCCTCCTTACTGACCAGTGATTATCCTCAGCAACTTGTGGGCAAGACTGTGAATCACTGGATCCTTGAGTCTCTTATGGTATCTCTGTTGCCTTATCATATCCATGACAGGAAGAATGTCATAGAAAACCCTTTTGGAAAATTAGGCTGTGGACAGACATCAGGACAGAAGGAGTTAACTCCTCCAACAACTCCTGACTGGGCTTTTTCTTTAACTCCTCTCTCAGCTACCCAAACTGAGGGGAGCTCTCAAGGCACTGAGGGAGCTTTCCACAGTAGAAGCCTCTCTCTCTCCCATTCTCTCTAGCCCCTTCCCTTTTTTCTTAACATGAATTCAATTCAACTGCTATTTAAAAATAAGCCTGATTGTCACATTCTCTTTGCCAATTGGAGTGACTGTCATCAAGTGTCAGAGAGTCCTTGGCTATAGCTCCCAGATTGATTACAGAGAGAAACTGGGTCAAAAGTTGAACAAAAACAAAAAGGAAACTTCTGGAGTCCCTCTGATGACTTCACCCAGATAGATGCTGGCAGAGAATGCAGTGCTTTTTCTTGCTATTGTCTTCGTTTTCACTAACATCTTTTCATAACTTTTAAAATTCACCATCTGTTCTCAGAAATTTAAGAAATGTGTGCACTCTTCTCTGACTCACACCCCCCCCCCCATTATAGATAAGCCATATATGGAAAGTTTGGGTTAAATGCCAGGTATTTTGAATGAGGCAAAAGGAAATATGCAAATGATTTGAAGTCATGTTGGGGCCATTCATTCAGCAAGCATTTATTGAGCAACAATTATCTGCCAGGTATTGCCATTGGTTATGAGGTACAGAGATGCATTATGGGCATGTAGACTCGAACTTTATGGAGTTCAAACTAATGTAGAGTATAAATCAACCAATCAGTCTGATACAGTGGTATAAATTCTGTAATAAAAGTAGCCATCAGGCATTGGCTAGATACAGACCTGGGTATTGAATGCATACAGAGAATCAGAAAATGCAAGCTTTGAGAAATGTCTGCGTTAAAAGGAAATCTTATTTTATCACACTATTGGCAAACATCCTCTTAACAAATGACGGTAATCTCTCTTTAGCACATCTTTCTCAACTGATTACAGAGTCCCCCGTGTCCACAACTCCTTCTCTAGACTTCACTGTGCTGCGTTTGCGTATGTGCACTGATAATCCTGGTTTCAAGAGAAAGCACTGGCCTGCATGCATGTGTGTGACACATGCGCTCTGTCAGTGTCTCTTGACATCAGTCCCTTCATTGAAGGCAATATCATACCTGATGGTTATGGCCCTTCTGATGGTGACATCCAATGTGTCTGTCATCTTCGTTAACTGTGTGGGTCAGTGAGCAGAGTCACATGAGTGAAGTCACTCAACCTCTCTGGCCTTTGTTTCTTCATTGTAAAAGGAAAGAACTAAACAGGCTGTCTATAAAACCCAAATTAAATCCCCTGCCATCAAGTCAAGGCACCAAGCAGACAACCTCATCTTCTTACTCCGAGTGGCTGCTGGACTTCACCCTTTGGCCTTGTTATTCATAGCCCAATGGCGAAACCACGGCCCCCTCTTGTTAAAAACTCCCTCCTGTGGAGTCAGTTCCTACTCACATTGCAGGAATCCTATTAAGAGTTCCATGGATTATCAATATTTACAGGGATTGACAGCCTCATCTTCTTCCTGTGAAGCAGCTGGTATGTTTGAACCACCAACTTTGCAGCTAACAGCCCAATGCCTAGCCCGCAATCCCAACTTATCTATCATAAATCAAGACCCAAGATCACTATATAAGTTCATGCTGGTTTTATTGAGGTTTATCAAGGCTATAAATCTTTTTAAAAATCATTTTAGTGGGGCTCATATAACTCTTATCATAATCCACACATACATCAATTGTGTAAAACACACTTATACATTTGTTGCCCTCATCATTCTCAAAACACTCACTTTCCGCTTAGGTTCCTGGAGTCAGCTATTGCTATTTTGTCCCCCTTTTCTCCCTGCTACCCCCTCCTTAATGAATGCTTGATAATTTATAAATTATTATCTTATCATATCTTACCCTGCCTGGTATCCCCCTTCACCCACTTTTCTGTTGTCCATCCCCAGGGAGGAGGTTAGATCCTTATAATCTGTTCCCCCTTTCTACTCCCTCCCTTCCCTCCTCCCTCCAGGTATCACCACTCTCACCACTGGTTCTGAGGAGTTCATTTGTCCTGGATTCCCTGTGTTTTCCATTCCTATCTGCACCGCTGTGCATCCTCTGGTTTAACCAGTTTGTAAGGTAGAATTTGGATCATGATAGGGGTGGGGGGAGCATTTAAGATCTAGAGGAAAGTTGTGAGTTTCATTAATGCTACACTGCACCCTGAAAGACTCATCTCTTCCCACTATCCCTCTGCAAGGGATGTCCAGTTGTCTACAGATGGGCACTGGGTCCCCATCGCACACTACCCCTCATTCATGACGATATGGTTGTTGTTTCTTTCCTTTGGTGCTTGCTACCTGGTCCCTTTGACCCTTCGTGATCACACATGCTGATCTGCTTCTTCCATGTGGGCTTTGTTGCTTCTGGGCTAGATGGCCGCTTGTTTACCTTCAAGCCTTTAAGACCCCAGACGCTATGTCTCTCAATCAAGGCTATAAATCTTGATGGGAGCAACTAGCCTAGTATTTCTCCTACACATTGGATTGTGGTGTTGAACCATAGGAGATTAGCAGGGCTCCTCACTTTATCTGTCAACCCCACCCCACCCCACCCCCCACACACACAACACCTCAAATTCACTGCCATCTGTTCAGGGTAGAACTGCCCCTGTGAGTTTGAAGACTAAGTAGAAAACTCTGTTTTTCTCCTGGCAAGTGACTGGTAGTTTAGATTTGCGGCCCTTGTGGATTTTAGCACAGGGCATACCCTACAACCACCAGGGCTCTGATTTTATCGATAGAATTCTTTAAATATACCAAAGGGACTCTATTTCTATGGCTCTGTGCCCAATAAATTATACTTGAAAATGAAGTTTTTAGTCTTATATAATGAGTATATTTTGGTCATGTAAATTATACTGCTATTTCTTGATAGTCACTGAGTGTCAGTACAAGTTAAGTACTAATAAATGACATTTACTAGGACTAATAAAATCATCATTAGTATTAACAGTATAGCTGCCCTTCCTCTCCTCTAGCTGGAGTAAGGGGGCTATTTTCCTCATAACCCTATGGAGCACATGAAGTCACTGAAACACCAGCTCGGATACGTTGACATCCCTGATCTTGCTCCCATTGCTACTGGAGCTCAGATCGTTCCATCGACATGGGCAGTTCTTCCTTTCTCATCTCCTCAGAAACATGCTGCTTCAGAGTTTAGCTTGAACCCCTCCTCTTTGCAGCACGATCTGACCTTTCTGAGTCAATTTAAACAACTTTTGCTTGGTGACACTTTTCATGCTGTTTATCTAATTTAATTTGCTGAAATTTACAAGGAAAAATGTTTTACTGTTCCATAAATTCATGCCACTTGCAAACAGAAATTTTATCTTATTTAATTTCGCAACACCAATATCTAGCAAAAGGATACCCCTGAGAAATTTCTTAATCATATTTCCCGCATGACTGAGTGCCCCAGTTAGCATTGGGACTTTGTTTAAAAATTTACCAAACTCACTGCCTCGGTCTTGAAACTGACACATAGCGCCCCTCAGGGCAGGCTAGGATGGCTCCTGAGATACTGACTCTTGCAGGAATAGAAAGCCCTATCTTTCTTCAACACTTGTTAACACACAGACATTAACCAGAAGGTGGGAAGCAGGAAAGACCATGTTGCAAATGTGCATAACAAAACCTCTGACCTCATAACACTCGCAGTTAGTAAGACATGCAGGTAACAGATATTTCACAAGTATCTATTTTTTCCCTTGCAGGAAGTCTTACCAAGTGACATGAGATAGCTATAAATATCAAAAGAAATGCCTGTAGCTCCTGTTCAGATTCATTTTTAGTACTCCTTTCTAAAATTCTTTAAGTTGAATTGTTAATTTTGCCTCTCCTATGAAAACAATATTTGACACATGAATATGCAGTTATTTTCTATCTCTTGCTCCATCTGTGATTCTTGTCACCAGGGGCTTCAGATTGATCTGATTATTGGTTTTGTGAACTTTGATTGTTGTGGTTTTCGCCAGGTGACGGGAATGAATGCTTTGGTCGTGGTCTTCGTGACTTCCTCAGTGGAATCCCTGAGCTCCTCTCTGTCCATACGTGTTTCACACACAACTTTTGGATCTCATTATCTCGTGGCCAACCAAAGGTCACAGTTTCTTCTCTAGAGGGACAGTTGAAACACATTATTACCAAGAGCTTTCTGCCACTCAAACTGAAAATATATACGTGACATTTAATGGAATGAATACTTTCTAAACACCTAGTTTGTGCATTCCTTTTGAAGCAGGGCCACCTGCCACGTAGGCGACGGGTAACAAACATTCTCTTGGATATTCAGGGTCTTGCCAAAGAAGCAGGCCGTGCAGGGCTTGTGTTCTAAATAAGTAGAAGAGAGAGCAGGTTCTTGTGACCTAAGAATTAAACAGGTTACACAGTTAGGTTGGACCTGGAAAGTGGGAAACAGGCAGGGAAGGAGAATTAGTAAGTCACAGATGAGCCTGATCAAAATCCTAAATTCACTGGTAACTTGGCATTTGTAGTCATAAAGGTAGCTTTGAACTTATCTTCTTTAAGGGGAAAGCCTGATCTTGTAAGGCATTTGGGCTATTTTCAAGAAGAATAAATGCTTATACAAGTAGTTCCTTTCCGTGAGGTATTGGGTTTCATGCAGCAACCTCATCCCTTTCTCCTCCTTGCTCTTGACTCGCAATCCACTCTTTTCTTCCAGGAGCTACTTCTGATAGAGCCAAATATGTATCAAAGGGAATGCAATCTTCTACCCTTTCTGAGTGAGGACTCACGAGGATAACAAACAAAGCTAACATTGTCAGAAGTCCCAGTGTCAGCAAACCCAAAGCTAGGCGACAGCAAACTCCTTTGCCCTACTTCCACCCAAGGAAGGATGACTTCTGCAGGCCCTGTCTGCAAATCTTTGATAACATTGCAATTCAGCCGAGTCCTTTGTTTGTAGGAGAGGCTGAATGGCAGCAAGCAGCCCTCTGAACAACAAGCTTCTTTTCCGTTAGCAACAAATCAAAGCCAATTAAGCTGCAGCCATTCAGGACTCAGTGACACATGCAAAATTAAAAAGGAGAATCACCTCAGCAAAAGTCCTGAAATGCCATTGACATAACAGTGCCTGCCAAGAGTGGGTTAAAAATATGAACATTGTAAACAACAGGCGAAAGAAGGGCAAGGAAAAAAGGAATTTTCTGATGAATTCAAGAGCACACACTTCTTGGAAAGCAGATGTTATTTTTTGGTTTGGGGAGGAATATTTTAATAGCGCAGTACACTGTGCTATAAGTATTGAGAATGCCACCCTCGTTGGAGGTGAGAGAGGCTCGTGTTGAAGGCAACAATGTTGGGTGTGAGAATGAGATAGAGCAGTGGGAACTCAATGCAGCCAAGGACTCAGGAGGCAGACGCGGGGAGAGAATTATTGGGCATGTAGAACAGGAAACGGAAGACCTAGCAAATGCCTCCCTGCTCAATTTTCCCTGTAGCCTGTGCATGCTTTTGCGGTTGTGAGGTGCTATGGAATGCGTCCAGCTCATAACTCTGCTGGGGACCAACCCTGCCCGCCTTGAGCCATCCTCATTCTTGGGCTGCACGGTGGGCACGCTGTGGAGCTCAGAAGGGTACTTTGCTGATTGAAGGATTTGAACCAGAGATGTTCTTCACTGTTGAGAGAAGCCAAGAGAAGAAATCGTGTAAAATTGCAGTCTACCTTCGCAAAGGTATTTTTGGTTTAAGTCTGTTGTCTTTGTTTTAAAGCAATACTGACCTCACCAGCAAATAATCCATGAGAATAAGAAGCTTCCACATTAAATATATGTAATCAGATGAGAACTCCCTTTCCTGAAAGATCTGCTGTAACATTGTTCTTTTTATTTATTTCTTTTTTGTAACATTTTATTAGGAGCTCTTAGTTATGTAATTACAATCCATAGTTCCATTAGATCAAGCGTAGTTATACAAATGCTGCCATCATCCTTTTCAACATATTTCTTTCTTCTTGAACTCCTTGATATCAGCTTCGCTTTATCCCCTCCCTAAGCAATCTCAGGAGACAGTTCCAGGGCCTAGGGGTGGGGGCATGCGGAAGGAGAATGCTGTTCTTGGTCAGTGGGAGTGGTGAGAGCCCTTGAGATGACGCCAACTCATTGGAACACCTGCCCCTGGGTGGTCCTGAGCTGTAATGACAGGAACAGACCCCCAGTCTCACAGGCAGGTGACTTCGCATCATGCATGTAACCATTATGCTATCAGGGCTCCTTATAACGTCTATCGAAACAGCTTGCTACTTTTAAATTAATAAAGCATTTAATACTGCCTGATCAGACCAGGGAAATGACATTCAAAATAAGTTACCTACTGCATTTTGAAATAGTTCCTTGATGACTATTTCTTGGGTGTCTTCAGAATGCCCTGTACATTATTAAATACCCTACTCAAGATCAGAATAACATATATAACCTTAGTTCATTGTTACACTTTTAAATAAATGCTATTCCTATTTAATCTCAGTTAATCTACAGAATTACTGTTTAACACACTTAGTGTAGTACTCTACAGAATTACTGTTTAACACACTTAGTGTAGTACTGTACAGAATTACTCTACAGAATTACTGTTTAACACACTTAGTGTAGTACTCTACAGAATTACTGTTTAACACACTTAGTGTAGTACTCTACAGAATTACTCTACAGAATTACTGTTTAACACACTTAGTGTAGTACTCTACAGAATTACTGTTTAACACACTTAGTGTCGTACTCTACAGAATTACTCTACAGAATTACTGTTTAACACACTTAGTGTAGTACTCTACAGAATTACTGTTTAACACACTTAGTGTAGTACTGTACAGAATTACTCTACAGAATTACTGTTTAACACACTTAGTGTAGCACTAAATTCAAACACCATGATCATAAAATAGCTCTACCTCTTTGGCTCTAACCCTTGTTTATATTACACTCAACTCTACAGACATCTCTAAGCAGTCTCTAAACCACTTAGAAGGATACAACTCTTCTCTGAAAACATGGTGCTGTGACTCTCCCGGTAAAGACATGAAGCAAATCCCTGAGTTACCAAAGCTGGAAATGTCAGATAGCACATTCAAGTTAGCCCCCAAAGGACATAGAAACAATACACATGAGGATGCTTACAGTGAATTGGACCTCAAAGTTTTGCACTTTGGAAAAATCACTTTGCCAGAGAATGATAGTTCTGACCCGATAAGAGTGCCCTTCTGAGGAATTGGGGTTCATCTGCTTCTTCACGTAGAAAAACTTCTGTCTACCAAAGTTCACAATGCACAACCCCCCTCTGCCAATGGGAAAAGGCCACATGCAAATAAAATCTTTTAATTCTATTGTATTGCTACTTATTTTTAATAAAGTAGTTTCAAAATAAAAGTTTATATCTTTTTCTTAGCTCTCCCTTTCTTGGATCTTGAGTGGGAGGATGCAATAGGTATGGTTGAGAAGTCAGGTTCTGAGACAGATTTGGCTTCAAATCCTTATTCCTCTACTTATTAGTTATGCAATTTTGGACAAATCATGTAACCTCCATGAGCCTCAGTTTCCCCATGTGTAAAACCAGGATATTTATAAAACTGATAACTCTTATATATTATGTCATCATCTTTATTATACTTTGACTTATTGGATGACTGTAAACTTCTAGTTCATTTCATAATCCTATGTCATTTATAAACTTAAAGATCATGCCCTTCCTTTCTATAATGCAAACTGCTCATAAAAGTGATTCCAACATTCCTTCTGAGATCCCTGCTGCAGTCGTTTCACAACCAAGTGTGTGGAGGTTTTAGTCCACACTGATCCCACCAGCTGTGAAATACATGAAGCCAGCGCAAGTCAGAACCTCTCTTGAATACATGCATGCTGGGTAACTGGCGATTGGTGAAGTTTAGATGGATATCATTCCATAAAAGAAGTTATTTCTTTCCATAAAATCACATAGTTTATGAGAATTGGGAAATAAATTAATGTTTCTGGTGACACAAACTGAGCTGCACTGCAAACTAAACACCAGCGATCTGAGTTCACACAATGGTGCTGTGAAAGAACGTCCTGGGAATCTGCTTAGGGCAAGATTGAGCCTAGGCACAGAGCTGAGTTCTATCCGTCCACACCGACACTCGCTGAATGCCAGTAGCCTAAACGCTTCATGATAAACTATCCGTGGTTCTTATGGATGACTTTAAAATAAGAAAATACAGAGATGTGTGCACAATGTCCAAATGTGATCCTGACACTTGTTTAGTATCCCCAAACAGCCAACAAGATAAAGCTCCAAAAAGAATCATTTTGTTAAAGGTGAGAAATAGGCAGACTGGGGCTTCTGAGAAAGGACAGGGAGGCTAGGGCCCATCCCTGAAAGTAACTGGGAAGTGCCTCTTTGTGTCCTGCGCTACTATTGATCAGGAATTTAAAAATTCGACATGATCTTTTAAAAATGTTTCCATGGTTATTGATTGCAACCCTTCATACCATGATGGCTACTACTAGTGAAGCAAGAAAAATAAGGAATGAGAGCTAGAAATCTTAAAGCAGATTTCATTTAGGAATTCTATCTCCAAATTAAATATTTTGAGAGTGAACAAAGAAAACAACCACAAACTTCTGTAGCCAAAATGTCAACACTGGAGAAAATAACAAATTTAAAAAATCCCATATTCCAAGTTCAGGAGCATCCATTTCCCTTTATCTGTGGTTTCCATCCCCATTGTAATTCAAGGAACTTCTCTGTGGATAGGAGGGTTCCGAGCCCTCACAGAGCAGCGTGCATCCGCTCTGGATGTCATCATGCCCCTGGCAGTCCCAGGCAGTATTGCTTCCTGCTCCCCGACTGCTCCTGGAAGTCCACATCAGCCTGGAGGCCAAGAACACCTTCTGCCCTCAGATTTCGGCACAGTGGTGGCTACTTCACTCAGCTGTGTGCCTCCTGGCAGTTCTTCATGCCACAAGGCCTGCAGACTGGTGTGCTGCAATATGCTCTACCTAGGGCTACACCTGAGACCATATGGACCTGCAGCTGCTGCACCATATAGGGGCCTGCCTGCAGAACGGGGAGGACCAGATGGGACAGACAATACCTGTGTTAGACTGTCTGACTAGACGCTGCGGGGGACTTGGTGTGTGGAAAATGGCAGACTATAAACAGTTAAGTAATAATACCATAACACACGAGGATTCTTTTCCACCGGAAAAGGGGGGAGGGGGATTCTGGGAAGATAAACCTGAAGAACACGTGGAGAGGAATAGTTTTATTTTATTTTACTTTTTTATAGAGCTGAGTCAAATGATTCAAGGAAATGAGGAGCTAAAACTGTTCTGAAAGAGAGCTTGGCTTATTCGACAGCGTATGGGATCCGAGACTAGAGTTTTAGATTGAAGTGCATTAAATTGCTATGTGACTTTACAGGAGCAACTTTATGATAATTATGCTTCAATTTAATTATGTATAATAAAAGGAGTGGTTAACGCTATTCAAACTGTCACGTAACGAACTTGTGCCAGAATGTAAATCAATAGGCAAAGAATTATTAAGAAAATCTGGTTGCAGGAACCAGTCTGTACTAAGAAATGTGCTTAGGGATGCAATTGACTTGCATTCTGCTGCTAGCTCCTTATCTGGTAGGAAGCAAACAGTTCATGGCCTGGCAGTGGTCCATAAACTGGGACTAAATGACTCTGAGTACCACTGGGCAAGGCTACTGCTTTAGCTTTGCATTTATTCAATTCTCAAAATGGTTGAAATTAAATGGATTATTATGAAAGGTAATTTTTCTGTACTTTCTTATAACTGTTTTAAAAATTAAAAAATAAATGCACAAGAGAAGATGCAGCTTAAAGTTCCTTTGTTGAATGTAAGTTCTAAATCTCCCCAAAATACACACACACACACACACACACTAAAAACAGACAAGTAAAAAAAACATGGCTCACACAATTATTCTTCGTTACATAAATACTCCTAAGTGATTGGTAAGTATAATTGTGAAATTGTACTTAGGGGCCCTGGGTACAGCCATTACAGCTTGGAGGAATACCGGGCTTCCTAGAAAATATGGCTCCAGACTTAAAGCATCTCCTGGAGGTAGAGAAGATGAAGCCGTCTGCTCTGATGCAGACTGGGGTCTCAGAAGCTTTATATCAGGCTCTATGAATCATGCGTCAGTCACTCTGCTGCACTCTGGGGGCTTGTGTGTCGCTGTGATGCTGGAGCCTATGCCACCGACAGTTTAGCTCATAGCAGGATCTTCACCCAGAGTGGCAAAGTTTGAGCAGGGCTTCCAGACAAAGAAAAGACTACAAAGCAAGAATCGGCTGCATGCTTCTGAGGAATTCGCCGCTGAAGACTTCATGAATACCAAAGAAATGTAGTCAGATACTGACAACCTTGTGAATAGTGGCGAAATCGTTTCAGAAGTATTTACTCACAGACGAGCCCCCTCAGGTTTAGGGGAAAGCAAAGTAAGGCTGCGGCAGAGCGGCCTTCTAAAGGCCTAGTCGGCCAGAAGGATATGACTAGAGTGCAGCCTCGGGAGCAGAGGCCTTGGAAGCTTCATTTGCTGATGGGGCCAACTCAAAACAAGAAGAGACAACTGCAAACATCAATTCACATTTTGAACTTTAGACTATGAGAAGCATGAATCAAGGAAAATAGGAGGTGAAAAATAAAGTGGAACACATAAAGATTGATACAATAGACATTAGTGAGCTCAATGGGACAGATATTGGCTATTTTCAATGAGACCATCATAGCTTTACTATATGAGAATGATAAACTTAAGATGAATGATGTCACCTTCATTGTCCAAGAGGAAATTTCAAGATCTATCTTGAAGTACAATTCTGTCGTTGATAAGAAAAAAATATATACAAGAACAAGGAAATTCGGTCAATAAAAATTATTCAAATTTATGCACCAATCACTAAAAACAACAACAATTCCCTGCCATGGAGTTGAGTAAGAATGGTTAGAAGATGCACCAGACACACACCTATCTGATTTTAACAACAAAGTATTCCTTTATGTTTGCACACTGCCTCATGATTCAGATTCAGGTTCCACATAAGCATAATCTAGTATTCGGGGATTCCCATTCTTCTCAGAATTATCCATAGCTTTTTATGGTCCACATAGTTGAATGTCATGGCATACACAATAAAATACAAGGAAATATCTTTCTTGTGTTCTCTGCTTTCAGCAAAGATGCTTCTGACATCAGCAATGATATACCTACTTCCATGTCCTCTTCTTAATTTGGCCTGAACTTCTGGCAGTTCCCTGTCAATATATTACTGCAATCTTTATTGTATTAACTAAAACAAGTTTTACTTGCATGTGATATTGATATTAATAATATTATTCTAAAAATTGAACATTCTATTGGGAAACCTTTCTTTGGAATGGCTACAAAATATGTATAGCTTCCAGTTAATTAGCCAAGTAGCTGTCTTCCAAATTTCCTAGAATAGATGAATAACTGTTTTCCATTGGTATTCCATCAATTCCTGGAGACCTGTTGTTGGCTAATGCTTTGTGTAGCTAAGGCAATTGGAAGAAATGATGAAGTCAAAGAGTTAAATCGAAAATTTCCAAGGGCATCCAAGACAATAAAGACCTATTGGGGAAAATATATGTTAAACCTAAAAATCTATTTTAAAAAGTTCAAGGCCAAAGTTTTAATATTAAAAGATGCTATTGGAAAAAGCTTGAGTGATACTGGAAATATCAAAACAAGATGGAAAGACTGCAAAGTCACTGTACCAAAAGAACTAGTTGGCATTCCACCCTTTTAGTAGGAAGTATATGAGCATGAATCGGTGATGCTGAAGGAAGAAGTCCAAACTGCCTTAGATGAAGCATTAGTTTCAGTCTCTTCTGACACCTACCGTATACACTCGAATATAAGCCGACCCGAGGATAAGCCGAGGCACCTAATTATCACCTGGGAAACCAGAAAAACTGATTGACTCGAGTATAAGCCTAGGGTGGAAAATGCAGAAGCTATTGGTGAGTTTCAATAATCAAAACAAATGAAAATAAAATTACTGAAAATTGAGACACCAGTGGGGTAATGTATTTAAATATTTATTTTAAATAAAAAACACAAATAAAAGGACAAGTCATTTAACATTAGTAAACCAGCACAGTAAGTGGAAAATAGGTTCAACAAAAACAATAAGGTATCAACAATGATACCTTAAGAGTACTATTCCCTGAGCTCAATCAGCAACCAAGCTAAAATGTAAGGAGCTGTCAAAACTGGATTCATCATCATCATCTGTATCCCACTGCAGAGCTTCATCTGGTGTGAGGTCATCATAGACGCTGCCCTCACTGAGATAGCTGTCATCACCATCACTGCTGTCATGTTCATACAGAGCGCAGTCTTCACTGCCATCCATAGCATTACTAATACTACAATCTGGAAGGCACATGACACCATGTCTTTTGGAATACCTTCCCATGCATCTCGAACCCACTTTGCTATTAACTCTATGTCAGGCTTCATGAGATTTCCTCCTTTTGTTAGTCGGGCTTGACCAGATGACATCCATTCATGCCACATCCTTCGCACATGGTCTTTAAAAGGCTTATTCAAGGGTACACGTCATAAGACGGCTCTGATTGGTTAGATGTGAGTAAACAAACATTCAAAGGCCTGCAGTGTCAGCGGGGCTTTGAATGAACAGCAGAGAAAAGGCAATCACCCGCGAGATAACGGGCACTCATCGTGTTACCTTGGGGAGCCCCCAGAGAGATGTTACACCTCACTGGGGTACCACTGACTCGTGTATAAGCCGAACCCCAGTTTCTCAGCACATTTTTTGTGCTGAAAATCTCGGCTTATACACCAGTATATATGGTACTTAGATCTTTTGTCTTTTCTGTCTTTTTAATGATGTTTGGCTTTCTTTGTGAATGCTGTTCTTGATGTCCTTTCACAGCTCATCATATCTCTGTCAATATGTTTAATTGGTGAATGATGTTCTTAATATGTTCCCCAAAATCTTGTGGACTCATTTTAATTTCCTACAGATGCTGATGTGGAGCTTCCCCATTGTCTCCTCCCACAGGTGGAGTCCCTCTGATCTCTATCTATTCTGTCTGGAGAAGTCCATGTGTATAGTTGTCATTTACTTGTTAAAAAAACTGTTATGAAGCAGTCATTAGACTTGCAAAATTCTGTCATGTCAGCTTAATTTCTATTGTCAAGACCATATTTTCCAACTGCTATTCCTTCCTCTTCTTCCCTGCTTTTGCATTGCAGTCACCAATAATTATCAATTCACCTAGATTGCATGTTTGATCAACTTCCGACTGAAGACATGGTTAGAATTCTCAAATTTCTTCATCACTAGTCTCAGTAACCAAAAATCTGAATAATTGTTGCATTGATTGGATTTCCTGAAGGCAGGGAGATATAATCTAATCATAGATTGCATTGTACTTCAAGATAAATCTTGAAAAGGCCTTTTTGACCATGAATGCAAAAGCATTCCTCTAGATTGTTTTATTCCCAGCACAGGGAATAAACTGTGTGAGTTTCTGATTTTAAATGGTCAATGCCAGTTCATGTCAGCACACTAATGCCTAGAATGTAAATTTTCGTAAGTTCCATTTCATTTTTGGCACCTCTCAAGTTTCCTAGATTCCTTCTTTGTATATTGCAATGTGCTCATTAACTGAGGTTTGCAGTGCTTCCTCTCATTTGGAGTCATGGCCCATCAGCAGATGAAGCTTCCAAAGGCTTTCCTCTCACAGGTTTACTTCATTGGAGTCACTAGGGTCAACTTTACTTGGAGAAGGCGGGTCTTGCTCAGTCATATTTTGAGTGCCTGCTGACTGGAGGGGCTCATTTCTGACACTATCTCTGACAATGCTCTGGTTCTATTCATTAGACCTTTACTATCTGACAATGTTTGATGCTATGAATATAGTTTTCAGTGGCTAATTTCTCTGGAGTGAATAATTCTTTCGTTGTGATCTGTTCTTAGTCTGGAAGCTCCTCTGAAACCCGTTCATTTTAGGTGACCTGCTGGCATCTGAAAAACCAAGGGCATAGCTTCTAACATCATGGCAACACACAAGGGACCATAGTATGACAAACTGACTGACTAATGAGATGCCCAATAGATGGATCTCAGCCAACACAAGGAAACACAGGGATAGAACTTCAACTGCCAATGGAAGTGAGACTTCCTCAATCCATGGGACTGGAGAGCTCTTGACTGGATTGTTCTAAAATCATCTTTAATCCCTGAATTAAAACAATCCTAAGAAATCATCTGGAAACAACAGTTTAACCCATTTCACAATATCGGCCTTGAACAATTTAATCTGTAATAAAATGTAACTATATGCTATCAGGTTAACAGTAGTAACTCTGAAGCATGGGTAAGAATTTTGTGGAGCAGACAGAATAAAAGTAGCTGTGGGGAAACCATATGGCCGTGATAGCAGGAATGGTGGCACTATGTAATCAATTAATATATACACATAAAAATCGTTGATTACGTGTATACTTTGCTGTGTATATTTTCACCACAGATGAGAGATAGACAGATGATAGATATGTACTTGCATACATACATGCATGCATGAATGATGATTAAAGCCAAGAAATCCCCCTATAGAACTTCTGAAACACTGGTGGTGGCCATGAATCATAATCAACATGACAATAATGAAAAACAACAAAACTCATCCATAGTATTATTGGGGGGAGGGGGGGGACAGCAGCCTTAGGAAAGTAAAATCACTGTATTGACACCAATCTACTCACTCATCATCTTGTCACTGTTGTTCAGAGTGGATGTCCTGTCTTTCTTCCCTACTCTGATTAAGGCTGGGCTTCTAGGTTCCCCAAGGTCTTCATGATGTGAACCTCAGGGTTTTCTGTGGTCTCATTCCCTAGCCTTCTTTCTCTCCTATAGTCACCTGAGACTCTTTGTTATTCCTCAAAAATAAAAATCCTCTCACTGGGCAGTATATGAATCCTTTGATAAATATTTACATGACAAATATCTCTTCTTACAACCTGGTTTCCCTAATCCTTCATGGAAAGATGCTTCTAATTATTTGTAATGCAGAGCTGGGATTATTACTTGGAATTAATTTTTATTTAGTGAACTTTTGAAATTCATTTGAAAACAAAGAACATATCTCTGATCAGAAGTGAAAAGGTAGCTGAAGGTCAAAGAGATGGGCTCAAATGCTACCACAACTAACGCCCTGGATCGTGGCTGAGATTTATGTTATAATGTCCACCCAGCAGAGAGAGATAGCCTTCGTATTCGTGGAAACTGTGGGATTCGGTATGGTACCCTCCACAAAATCATTGTTCCTCAGTGCTGTCAGACAAAGGGAAACTAAAATCAATCCTGGGGAGAAAAAAAGATGATTGGTCTTGCTTTCCGTGAAAGAACAATGCTTTTGATTAAAAACGACAATTAGAATTTCTATCATATCTTTTTACATGGTTTGGACACTAGAATCACATTTCCCATCTTATGAGGGAAAGCCTATGGTATAAATTGGCATTTTAAGACAGGAAGATATTCAGTATAGTGATCCTCGTATCAGAAACAAATGAACAGGCATTTCTCAATCTCCCCCTCATATGATTTTCATGGGACACAGTAGGCAGAAATCAAGACATACCAAATCTAAGATTACAAAAAAATTACCCAGAAGCAGCAAAAATGATGATCAGAAAGTACAAGCTATATAAAAGATGTCTGCAGAGACTGCACTATCTATCCAGTGAGAAGTCCATAGGAGAAGAGAGAGCCTGGAGAGAGAACATCTTAATAGATAAGGTTAAAACTTGTCTGGAATTCATAAACGACAAGCTTTCTCAGTTTTAGAAAGACAACTGAGTTCTCAGTCAAGTAAGTGAAAATTTGTTCTTTATTATGGTTAATATGTTATTGGCCATTTGTATAGTACTTATTTGGAATTATAATTATTCTGTGTGTAATAAAAATCTGTGGTATGATATTTAAGAGGTATGAAAACCATTTTATCAATTTTTATAATTATGTTAGAAATACTCTTTGCATATTCAAAAATAAATGAATACATCAAAATAAAATACACTTGTTTATTTTTTACTTTTGGTAGAAGAGCATACAAATTTCACTTGTTTTTAACAATAATCAAGTTGCCACAAATAAGACAATTAAAAATTAGTTCATTATTTTTACTGGCGACATGGTTTTCAATTAGATAAAGGATAATTACTTGTTTTTAAATATTTCCACTGTTGTGAAATATATATTTGATTAAAATATTTGATATTTAAACATTTTGTGTTTGTGTGTATAAATCAGTGACATGAGTTATGTTTATCATTTCTACAACCATCATAATTATTTGTTTCCAATTTTTCACAATAGAAACTCAATACCCTTTAAGGTATATCTTCCTGTCAATATATATATATATAGTCATTAATAAAGCATTTCAGTATTGACAATGTTATAGTAAATGATCTTATATTGTCATTGTCATGTATCATCAAGTGAATTCTGACACGGCAATCCTAAAAGATTGAGGAGAGCTGCCCCTAGAATTGCCTAGATGAACTCTTTGAGTGAGTTGCCTCTATGTACAAGACAGAACTACTGCTGTCTTTGCACCAGAGTGCCAAGTGGTTCAGCTGTAGCACCACAGAGAGTTTCACATGATTTCAGTCTCTAGAAAATTTATGAAGATGGCTCAGACAGAAAAGGGAATACATTAAGAACATTCATATGTTATCATAAACTTTGCATTTCCATCTATGATAAGATTGTGTATTTACTGAAACTTTAGGCATATCTTCTTTGATTTCGAAATTAATGGGGCAGCATTGCTTGACTTTATTGCTTTCCAGGCATCCAATACAGAATAGTCATTTGCTCTTGAAATTTACATGTGCCATATATTTTAATTAGAATTTTAGTTAATTTGCTCAGTCTGCGTTATCTTGAGATGGGGGTAGGGATGGTGGGACATAATAAATACACCATAATTCCCAGACACTTTTCCCCTAATTCTTCTTCAATCTTCAAGACCTGCATCAAAAGTTATGCCATCCAATATTGCTGTCTGACCCTCATTTTCATGTCAGAATTTATCAGCAATCATCCTTAGCTCTTTTCCTTTACTAAGAATTGACATAACTTATTTACAATTGACCTCACTTCTTACGCCATAAGCAACTGTAGACAGAGCCCACCACACCACCAGGGCGAAACAAAAGATCAGCTGTTCAAATTTGCTCTACCAGAGAAAGATGAAGCTTCCTAATCCTGTAACAATCTTGAGTTTCTGAAGCCCCAAAGAGCAGTTTTACTCTGTCCTATAGGGCTTCTGTGAGTTGGAATGGAATCATGACAATAAAGTTGAGCTTTCTGAGAGCAGAAGCCTTCTCGGAAGGAAGGAGATTATTCTCGTAGGACCCTAAGGTTTGAGTGAGGGAGGGAAGCTAAAGTGGGAGCTTGTAAGCTTTCAGTGCGACACAGCAGAACCCCAGACTGCCATGCAATCCGTTCTAGAGAAAACGTCGTGATGCGATGCAGTCAAGCTCCAAATCAATTTTTCCCAAAAGAAATAACTGAATATTGACTAATCAATTCTCGACCACCAAGCTTTTACCCTAACCGTGCCTTTTTATAAAATTATTACACAGAAATTTCAAAGTAAGTTCATTCAGAATTAAATAATGTAATTTAAATAAGAAACACAACATTTAAAAATTTTTTAAGAACTATAGGATGGCCCGTACCTTGAGACTGATGATCTGGATCTGCGGACACGAAGCAGAGAGGAGGGATGGAGAGAGTCACAGTTAGGAAGGGGAGTCCCCTTCCATCAGATCAATTGGTAGCTGCTTTTCGGGAGTTTTTCCCTTCTTTGCCTTTTTTCACTAGGATCTGGCTGGCTTTCTCGAAGGGGGGGTGGGGGTGGGGAGAAACCCGTCTATTATAGTCTGCTGTTGGCATTTCCTTAACTGTTTTCTAAAAGGGTTTACTCAATTATCATCAACAATATCAATAGCACTGTTAACCAGTTCCTTACATGATGATTCTTTTAAAAAAAACCTCTTGCTTAGGACCCACCCATTTTTTTTTTAATCTAAAAACAGTACAAACAGCCACAAAAACTAAGAAAATTATATCAATACGCTTGGAGCACAGCCGCAAACAGTTAAACAACACATACTAGCAATGCCAACTAATGCCGAGTGACGGAAACGCGAACTGTTTTTGTTTGCAAACATCATGTGGGTCAGGTCAGATTCCGATATTTTGTTTGAGCTCCAATGCAAAATTTTCTCAACATCTCACATAGAAATCTGATTATATAAAGTATTGGGGTTCTACTTAGGAAATAAACAAAATATATTTGTCAACATTTTTCAGCTTTTAGAGTTCAAGCTACAGTGTCATTGAAGACATGTTTGGAAGCGAGAGTAAGATGTGTAAATACAATCATCACATTCTCTGCTCAGCTCCCGGTGTAGAAAGGAAAGAACGAAATCCCATGGGAAGACTCTAGGCCCAGATTCTGAAAATTAAAGGCCATCTCGGCTAAACACGTCCTCTTTCAGATGGTCAGTATGGCCAGAGACACGGACCTCGAGCAGACGTCTAGAGCTGAATACAGGGCCCCTCCGGCTGGAGCACTCGGGATTCCTGGGGACAACTGGGGAAGGCGAACTGGTGTCAATAAAGAGGAGCCGAACTAAACAAGAACAGTATTCTGAGACCTGTGTGACGTGTACTTGAAATACTTGGTATACAGACATAGTTCACTTACCAGACAGTGCTTGGATTATTCACGTGATCTCTGGGAACCAGGTCTGGAACAGGCTCCCTGTGCACTGAGAGAACAATGCCTCTCCCAAGCTCGCAAGCAGTCTGGGCCTTCTCTCCTCCCTCGGATTCCACAGGTGTCTTCCACACGGAAACCCGAAGGCCAGGGCTCGCCAACAAGACAATGATGCTATCAGCGCGGTCAGCTGCATCGCTACAGCTGACTTTCAGATAGGCAAGAAATAACCGGGTAGCATCAGCTGATTCAGAATTCTCCCAGACTTTTAAACCTCACTTTTTTCAGTTATTCAGATAGTCTTGCATTTTTCTGCAT